>NC_086101.1:100840961-101164159 GCF_963921235.1 Mobula hypostoma
TACTAAGAGTACTGTGTTCAGTTTTGATTGATTCATTATAGGAAAGATGTGGAAGCTTTAATTTGCAGAGGAGATTTATTAGATTAGATTAGAGGACAGGTTCAGCAAGCTAGGGCTTTTCTCGTTGGAGCAAAGGGGGATGCAAGGTGACTCTGTAAAGCTGTTTAGGATGATTAATCATGGATAGAGTGGGCAGACAGCATCTTTTTCCAAGGTGGCAGCAGCTAATACAAGAGGACATAATTTTAAGGTGATCGGATGTCAAGGGTAGGTTTTTACACAGGAAGTGGTGGGTGCATGGAACATATGGCAAGGTGTGGTTCCAGAGACAGATGCATTAGGAACATTTAAAAGACTCTGGCAGGCACATAGACAAAAGAAAAAAAATCAGAGCTTTATGGGAAGGTGAGGTTAGATTAATCTTGGAGTGGGTTAAAAGGTTAGCACAATATCGTGTGCCGAGTGGCCTGTACTGTGGTGTACTAACATATGTTCTATGATCTTTTAATTCTATGAACCTTCAGCTTTCTGGCAAGCCTTTTACATTGTACTTAATACAATAGATTTATGAAATACAGATGCACATCAACCACATATCCCTCAACAATTTTCTGTTACCGAATCAAAAATTTAAGTTTAGTAAAATTCAACTTTGCTACGCAAACAACCCATGATGGCTTCTATCCATTACTGTATACTCTTCCAAGTATCTGATCATTTGTTTCTATTGGTTTAGAAAAAAATATGTAATACTTGCAGCTTTCCAGTTTTCTAGCTTCACTTCTGTATCCAGAACTAATTATGATTTTATTTCTGCAGTACCCATTGTTCAACTCTCCAAAAACAAGAGTGCTTCCCAGCCAGTCCTGGAAACGTGCATATGTTCTGTTAATGCAGCCAGTATTTATGTTATTTCCTCTTTCTCACCTTCTAGATCACCCCATACATTAAACATCTCCTCTTTTAACCAGCTTACAACCCAGAGAACTCGAAAGGAAACAAGAGATGCTGAATTCCAAGCGACTGTTCTAGAAAAAGAGAAAGAATTAATTAAGTTGTTCTCAGCTGGATACTGTGGGCTGTTTTTCAGTGTTATTGGAGCCGTACTCATCCAGGCAAGTGCAGAGTATTCTATCACACTCCCGAATTGTGCTTTGTAGATGGCAAAAGGGTCTTGGGATGTCAGAAAATGAGACTCCAGAGATGATCAATAGAGAACTGATATAGAGGTAATGCTAAGGAACAGCAGTATATTTTATCTGTAAACAAGCAAGTTCTGTCTTTGAGTCCTTAAAGATATACTTCTCCAGCACTGAAATATTCAATTCTATCAACTTCATTATTACCCTTCATTATTCTCTTCCCTCCTTCCTAGTGCCTTGCATTCAGGAGTATTTCAAACCTACTTTATAAGACAATAAGAACCTTTGTTTTAAATATATCCTATGTCTTGGCCTCCACAGCCAACTGTGGCAATGCATTCCACAGATTCATCATCATCTGGCTAAAGAAATTCCCCTCATCTCTATTCTACAGAGACGTCCTTTTATTCTGAGGATGTGCCCTTCTTGTCCTAGACACTCCTACTCCTGGAAATATCTACTCCATGCCCACACTATCTAGGCCTTTCAATATTTGAGAGGTTTCAGTGAGATCCTCCCATTCTCATCATTCTAAACTCCAGCACATACATGGCCAGAACCATCAAGCTATCTTCATATGTAACGCACACAATACACTGGAGGAACTCAGCAGGTCGGGCAGCATCCATGGAAAAGATTGGTAGATGTTTCGGGCCGGAACCCTTCATCAGGAAGGGAAGAGGGAAGGGGCAGAGGCCCTATAAAGAAGGTGGGGGGGAAGGTGGGAAGGAGAAGGCTGGTAGATTCCAGGTGAAAAACCAGTAAGGGGAAAGATAAAGGGGTGGGGGAGGGGAAGCAGGGAGATGATAGGCAGGAAAGGTGAAGAAGGAATAGGGGAAAGCACAGTGGGTAGTAGAAGGAGGCGGAACCATGGGGGAGGGGGCAGAGTGACATAGGGATAGGGGAAGGGAGGGGGAGGGAATTACTGAAAGGTGGAGAATTCTATATTCATACCAAGGGGCTGGAGACTACCTAGACGGTATATGAGGTGTTGCTCCTCCAACTTGAGTTTGGCCTCATCATGGCAGTAGAGGAGGCCATGTATGGACATATCTGAATGGGAGTGGGAAACAGAATTGAAGTGGGTGGCTACTGGGAGATCCTGTCTGTTGTGGCGGATGGAGCGGAGGTGCTCAACGAAGCGGTCCCCCAATCTGTGTTGGGTTTCACCGATGTAGAGGAGGCCGCACCGGGAGCACCGGATGCAATAGATGACCCCAACAGACTCACAAGTGAAGTGTTGCCTCACTTGGAAGTACTGTTTGGGGCCCTGAATGGTGGTGAGAGAGGAGGTGTGGGGACAGGTGTAGCACCAGGTGGGAGATCCGTGGACCAGGGAGTTGCGGAGGGACTGATCCCTGCGGAAAGCAGAGAGGGATGGAGAGAGAAAGATGTGCTCAGTAGTGGGATCCTGTTGAAGGTGGCAGAAGCTGCTGAGGATAATGTGCTGGATCCAGAGGCTGTTGGGGTAGTAGGTGAGGACAAGGGGAACTCTGTCCCTGTTGTGGTGGCGGGAGAATGGGGTGAGGACTGAAGTGCGGGAAATGGAGGAGATGTGGGTGAGGGCATCATTGATGACAGCAGAAGGGAAACTACTGTCCTTAAAGAAGGAGGACATTTGAGATGTCCTGGAACGGAAAACCTCATCCTCGGAGCAGATACGATGGAGACAGAGGAACTTCCCAGTAAAAAAGTTATAAAGTTTCAGCATTACATTCTTGTTTTTATATTGTAGTTCTCTTGAAATGAATGCTCACATTGCATTTGCCTTCCTACAGACTCAACCCACAAGTTAAACTTTCGGAATCCTTCTCTAGGACTCTTAAGTCCCTTTGTAGCTCTTGGCCATGTTTGCATGATTTAATGCTTTGAGTTGCTGCCATGTTTTTGGCTGATCAGATGTTTGCATTAATGAATAGTTGTACAGGTGTATCCAATAAAGTGGCCATTGAGTGTACATCTTTCTGAATTATTCATTCTTATTCACTATTTTGTGGTGCCAGCAGTAATTTTTGCCTAGCTCTGTTTGTAGAAACTCATCCATCTACCTCTGAGCTTGTCACTGCTATAGATCACTCAGATTTATTATAATTAGAATTATAGAGCCAGACAGATCCTTGGCCCCATTGAGTCTGTACCAAGTCTAAGGCATCCGTTAGTCTTGCGAGACCATAGATCTGCGCCTGGAAAGTCTTCACTCTCCAGGGTGCTGGTCTGGGCAAGGTTGTATGGAAGACCAGCAGCTGCCCATGTTGCAAGTCTTCCCTCTCCACAACACCAATGTTATCCAGGGGAAGGGTACTAGGACCCATACAGCTTGGCACAGGTGTCATCGCAGAGCAATGTGTGATTAAGTGCCTTGCTCAAGGACACAACACGCTGCCTCATCTGGGCTCAAATTCACGACCATCCGGTCACTAGTCCAGTGCCTTAACCACCTGGCCATGTGCCCACAAATAGGTGCTTGTACCAAGTATCAAGCACCTATTTACATAACTCCACTATAATTGCATTTACTTCCTTCACATTCTACCCCTCATCTACACACTAGAGGCAATTCATAGTGGCCAATTAACCTACTGTTGGAACAAGTGGAGTTTGAAATAATTGTTGATTTATTAAGACTCGAGTGCATCAGGACACCAGTCAAAACTGATCTCCCTGAGTGAAAATTTGTTTCAGCTTTAATATCTTCAGCTGAGAAAATTACACAAAAACTTGATTAATAGTGAAACTAGGATTTGATAGCAGAATGATAGTTACAAAAAGAGTCATTAAATACTGATAAAGGGTCTTGGCCCGAAACATTGAATCTCCATAGATGCTGTCTGACCTGCTGATTGCCTCCAGCATTTTGTATGTGTTAATGAAGTTATAGACTAGGTCTTGATTACAGAATAAAATGATTATGTACAAGTCTAAATGAGTTAACAGTAAATCAGATTTTTTTTTTACAACAATGGGTGTATGCTATAACATAATTAATGAACTTCCTGAAACTCGGCTGACTTCACTGCTGCATTCTCTGTCTCTACTTTTCAGTTTTGACTGTGCTTTGTTGTTACCACATTAGCACATTCCACATCAGTATTTACTAGTTATTAGCCCTCCCTGTACTTTCCCAACAATACTACCAACAGATCCCTTTAGAGGAAACTGTAACAGCCCAGGGTGAAATCACAAACTCGTATTTTTTTTTCACGTTGATTCTGCACCCTCTCTAACATGCTGGTGGAGAGAGTTTTATTTGGATTTTTAGCACTGGAAATAGTTACATTCGAACACGTCTCATTAGCGAGGCAGCAGTATGGTCGCATTGTTTATTCTAGGGACCAGCTGATTGTGCTTATGCCAGCTGGTTTAGCAAACAGAGCAGCGGACACCCCTGCTGAAATCTGGAGGAAAACACACAGAGGATGCAGAGGGGGATCACAAAGGCGAGGAAAGAGGACCAGGTCGAGACAACAGAGACTTATGGAGAAGAGGACCAATCAAAACTTTTCCATGGATGGCTTCCAGACCATTCGGGCTGACCAGAAGTGCATTGAGAGCAGTAAGTGTTAAGGAGTTGGGGGCTTGCTGTTCTGGTTAACAACGGATGGTGCAATCCTGGTCATATTACGATCGAGGAATGTGCTTGTGGACTGGATATTGAACTTTTTGCTGATGGACTCCAGCCATATTCCACCAAGATACAACACTGGGTGACACGGGAGGTTGTTCCTGCCTGTGGCCATCGAACTTTGCAGCTCCTCCCGTGGAGGGTCAGACACCCTGAGCCAATAGGCTGGTCCTGGACTTATTTCCATCTGGCATAGTTTGCAAACACAAAATAATCTGCAGATGCTGGGGTCAAAGCAACACTCACAACATGCTGGAGGAACTCAACAGGTCGGGCAGCATCCATAGAAAAGATCGGTCAATGTTTCGGGCCGGAACCCTTCGTCAGGACTGTAGGGAGAAGGGACAGAGGCCCTATAAAGAAGGTGGGGGGAGGATGGGAAGGAGAAGGCTGGTAGGTTCCAGGTGAAAAACCAGTAAGGGGAAAGATAAAGGGGTGGGAGAAGGGAGGCAGGGAGGTGATAGGCAGGAAAGGTGAAGAAGGAATAGGGAAAAACACAATGGGTAGTAGAAGGAGGTGGAACCAAGAGAGAGGTGGTCTGCAGCTGGGGAAGGGGGCAGAGTGACATAGGGATAGAGGAAGGGAGGGGGAGGGAATTACTGGAAGTTGAAGAATTCTATATTCATACCAAGGGGCTGGAGACTACCTAGACGGTATATGAGGTGTTGCTCCTCCAACTTGAGTTTAGCCTCTTCATGGCAGTAGAGGAGGCCATGTATGGACATATCTGAATGGGAGTGGGAAGCAGAGTTGAAGTGGGTGGCTACGGAGAGATCCTGTCTGTTTTGGCGGACAGAGCGCAGATGCTCGACAAAGCGGTCCCCCAATCTGCGTCGGGTTTCACCGATGTAGAGGAGGCCGCACCGGGAGCACCAGATACAATAGATGACCCCAACAGACTCACAAATGAAGTGTTGCCTCACTTGGAAGTACTGTTTGGGGCCTTGAATTGTGGCAAGAGAGGAGGTGTAGAGACAGGTGTAGCACTTGCGCTTACAGGGATAGGTGCCAGGTGGGAGATCCGTGGGGAGGGACGTGTGGACCAGGGAGTCGCGGAGGGACCGATCCCTGTGGAAGGTGGAGAGGGGTGGAGAGGGAAAGATGTGCTTAGTGGTGGGGTCCTGTTGAAGGTGGCGGAAGTTGCGGAGGATAATGTGTTGGATCCGCAGGCTAGTGGGGTGGTGGGTGAGGACAAGGGGAACTCTGTCCCTGTTGTGGCGGGAGGATGGGGTGAGAGCCAAAGTGCGGGAAATGGAGGAGATGCAGGTGAGGGCATCATTGATGACAGCAGAAGGGAAACCACGATCCTTAAAGAAAGAGGACATTTGAGATGTCCTGGAATGGAAAGCCTCATCCTCGGAGCAGATGCAGCGGAGACGGAGGAACTGGGAATAGGGAATGGCATTTTTGCATGTGGCGGAGTAGGAAGAGGTATAGTTGAGGTAGTTATGAGAGTCAGAGGGCTTGTAGAAGATGTCAGTGGACAGTCTGTCTCCAAAGATGGAGATCGAGAGATCAAGAAAGGGGAGACAAGTGTCCGAGATAGACCAAGTGAATTTGAGGGCTGGGTGGAAGTTTGAAGTAAAGTCGATGAAATTGACGAGCTCAGCATGGGTGCAGGAAGCAGCACCAATGTAGTCGTCAATGTACCGAAGGAAATGTTGGGGAGCAGTACCAGAATATGTTTGGAGCACAGACTGTTCCACATAACCAACGACGAGGCAGGTATAGCTAGGTCCCATGCGAGTTCCCATAGCTACACCCTTGGTCTGAAGAAAGTGGGAAGAGCCAAAAGAGAAGTTATTGAGTGTGAGAACCAGTTCTGCCAACCGGAGGAGGGTAGTGGTGGTGGGGAATGGGTGAGGTCTATTATCCAGAATGTAGTGGAGGGCTTTGAGGCCTTCTTCATGGGGAATGGAGGTGTATAGGGATTGGACATCCATAGTGAAAATGAAGCGGCTGGGACCGGGGAACTGGAAGTTATTGAAGAGGTGGAGGGCATGGGATGTATCCCGGATGTAGGTGGGGAGAGACTGAACTATGGGTGACGAAATGGAGTCCAGGTAGGCAGATACAAGTTCAGTGGGACAGGAGCAGGCAGAAACTATGGGTCTGCCGGGACAGTCAGGCTTGTGGATCTTGGGGAGGAGGTAAAACTGAGCGATACAGGGTGTGGGAATTATGAGTTTAGTGGCTGAGGATGGAGGGTCTCCGGGGTTGGTAACGGCGGTGATGATACGGGAGACAATGGTTTGATGTTTTTTGGTTGGGTCCTGTTCCAGGGGTAAGTAAGAGGAGGTGTCAGAGAGCTGCCGTTCGGCCTCAGTGAGGTAGAGGTCCGTCCGCCAGACTACTACAGCACCACCTTTGTCAGCGGGTTTGATGGTGAGGTTGGGATTTGTGCAGAGAGAGTGGAGGGCAGTGCGTTCAGAGGGAGTGAGATTGGAACAGGAGAGAGGAGTGGTGAAGTTGAGACGGTTGATGTCTTGGCGACAGTTGGAGATAAAAAGATCGAGTGCAGGTAGAAGGCCCGGGCGGGGTGTCCAGGAGGAGGAGGAGGGTTGAAGACAGGAGAAGGGGTCATCAGTAGGGGGAGGGGAATCCTTGCCAAAGAAGTAGGCGCAGAGACATAGGCGATGGAAGAAGAGTTCAGTGTCATGGCGGGCACAGAACTCACTGAGGTGTGGACGGAGGGGGACAAAAGTGAGGCCTTTGCTAAGGACAGAACGTTCTGCCTCAGAAAGGGGAAGGTCACAGGGGATGGTGAAGACACGGCAAGAGTTGGGGCTGGGATCAGAGGAGGGTGAAAAGTGGGAGGTCTCAGGAGGGACGGGGGGTTGGGATGTTCAGGGAGAGTGGGGTTAGGCATAGTTTGTATATTGTTGTTTGATTGTTTGTGGTTTTTGTATTGCTATATTTATGTTCTATTCTTGGTTGGTGTGGCTGTAGTGAAACCCAATTTCCCTCGGGATCAATAAAGTATATCTATCTATCTATGACAGCACCAGAGGTCAGGATTGAGCTTGGGTAGCTGGACTGAGAGGTAGCAACTTTACAGCTGCACTATATGGCACACCACATTGACACTGCTTGCCAACCTTTGACAAAATACCCATTGGGGCAGAAATGTATCTTTGGTCAACTATGGTGAATGGATGTGAGAAATTGCCCTTTGCTCAGCCTCACCTCCACACATTCAGTTCCATTGACTTCATGGTGAACATTCAGCTGGTGACCAACATCAGTGCTCATATTTAGATCTGACTCATATTTTCCTCCCATTATCTTCAGACAGTACAGTAAGATACCTGTTAAGGAGTACGAGGTGGTGAAGGCCGTTGATTCGCTCAGCGCTGAAGATCCACAGTCAGATTCCACCAGGTGGCCTTTTATGGAGATGGCAGGAGAGCTGGGCTGATGCAAGGCAACTTTCAGTGGTGCAATCCCATTAAACTGGACTGAGGAGAGGCAGCCACTGAAGCCTTCTGTGTTTTCCCTCAGTACCTCTTCATCCATATTATCACTGTCTGAAATGTGATTTAAACATCATTTGGAATTAGTCAGGGGCAGCCGTGGGACATGATAAAAGATGACAGCAAGCTAATTCAGCACAAGTTAATGTGTATTACTGCCTGTGCATTACTCACAGTGAACCAATCATAATCGTCATCAGAATAACTTCTTTTAATGAAACCATATGATAGCCCAGCCCCCACATGCACAGTGAAACTAGATATGACATTTTAAGCAAATACAGTCTTAATAGTCAGTTCTTAATTAATTTTTAAATGATTCATGTACATTGTCATTCCTTCCACTGATTCACTCACACTCTGTGTGCAGAGAGACCAAGCAGAAATTGATTGTTAATTAGACTTAGGGGAGAAGAGAGAAAGGTTGAAGTCAATTCTTCACAGGTCGAAGTCAGTTAATTGTAAATTCATCCGCATTTTAATCAAACTTACCCACGTGTCTTCTTTACTTTCTCAGCCGTGTCCCTGTCCCAACAGCTGATGAAACTCACTTTATTATTGTGAGAACACTTATTATCAAGTACATGTCCAGGAGATCCCTTAGGTCCTCAGGAATCTGGCATCACTATTTAAATGTTGACACTTTTTCAGGTGTTTTAAATTGTTTTTTCATGCTTTACTGGAGCTTCCTGGAGTCTGATCAGCTTGGTGACATGTTGTGTTTATACATAATGTAAGTCAACATGAAATAGACCATTTGGCCCATCTTGCCATGCCAACCCTTGTGACCAGCTACAATTATGTACTGTATGTGCATGAGCCAGGTAATAATGGTCTCACTCCTACAGAGAAGATTGTGGGCTCAGCTCTCCAACACTTGATCCTGGCAGACATGTCCATGCTGTTTGTGAATTTTTTTTTCTAATAAGAGACCCATCACTGAACTTTCCACAACCTATGGCCTCACTTTCAAGGACTCTTCGCCTCATGTCTCAATATCTATTGTTTATTTATTTATTATTATTATTATTAATTATTTTTGTATTTGCACAGTTTGTTGCCTTTTGCACACTGGCCTTGTTGGTGCAACCTTTCAATGATTCTATTACGGTTACTGGATTTCTTGAGTATGCCCACTAGAAAATAAATCTCAGGTTGTATATGATGACATATATGTATTTTGATAATAAATTTACTTTGAACAATGAAGACTATAAGACATAGGAGCATAATTATGCTATTTTGACTGTCAAGTCTGATCCGTCATTCCATCATGCCTGATTTATTATTCCTCTCAACCCCATTCTGCCATCGCTACATAACCATTGATGCCATGACTAATCAAGAACTTAACAAACATCTGCTTTAAATGTACCCAGTGGACTTGGCATCCACAGCCATCTGTAGCAATAAATTCTACAGATTCATCACCCTCTGGCTAGAGAAATTCTTCCTTATCCCATTCTAAAGGGATGTCCTTGTATTCTGAGACTGTGCCCTCTGGCCCTAGACTTCCCCACTATAGGAAACATCCTCTCCATATCCACACTATCTGTGCCCTCTGGTCCGAAACTTCCCCACTATAGGAAACATCCTCTCCATATCCACTCTATCTAAAGGTGAACACTTGATCTTCCAGTCTATCTTGTGGCTCTTGCCGACTTGCCCTGCACTTTCTCTGTAAATGGTTTGCATCCTATATTTTGCATTCTGTTTCCTTTCTACTAATTCAAGGTAATCATGCACGACATTATCCTCCTTAATGGCACACAAAGCAAACACGTTTTACTGCATATCAGTACAGATGACAATACTAATCTGATACCATAACCACAAACTATTTGGAAACCTGTTATGGATCTTTCTTCTGTTGCCAGGCAATACATAATGAGATACGTTGGAGTGGGTACTTGGGCTCCAGCTATCAGAGATCAGCACAAACAGCACCTTCTGGCCCAGTGAGCTGCACTGCCCAGCTGCCCACCTATTTTCATACTAGCACAATCACAGGACAATTTACAATGACCAATTAACCCACTATCTGGTATGTCTTTGGACTGTGGGAGGAAACTAGAGCATCCAGAAGAATCCCACACATTCATGGAGAGGAGCTACAAACTCAGGGTCAGAACTGAACTCTGAACTTCGACACTGTGAGCTGTAATAGCGTCATGGTACTGTGGGGCCTCACATGCCTGTCGGTAGGCTATGTTTAATGAAATGTATCACAGGGAGTGCTTGGGCTCCAGTTACCAATGAGTTGACTGACAGTATCAAATCTGCTGATTTGAAACAAGGAGGGATTGGAGATAAAATGTGAAGAGACTTCAAGGTAATATAAATAACTTGAGTGAATGACACATGGAATATAATATGGAAAAATGTGAGGTTATTCCAGTGAAGTGCTGAAAACAGAAAAACAAAGAATTTATTTTAAACGGTGAGAGATGTGGTATAGGTGTTATTCAAAGGACCAAGATGTACACAAATCAGTGAAATCATATGTGTAAGCCCAGCAAGAGCTTGTGAAGGCAATGTTACATGAAAGAATTTGAATACAGGAATAAAACTGTCTTACTCTAATTATTTAGGCTTTTAGTGTGATTGCTCATGGAGCATTTTGTGAAGTTTTGATCTCCTTATCTAAGTAAGTAAGGTAAGGGGGAGGGGGGGTATTTAAAGGAGATGTGTAATGCAAGATTTTTTTTACACAAAGAACGGTAGGAACCTGTATGGCACTGCCAGGGGAAGTGATGGCAACACATTAATGCAATCGTGAAAAAGGCACATCAGTTATTCTACGTCACTTGGAATTTGAGCGGAATTAGTATGTCACCAAAGACACTTACAAATTTCAACAGATGTACCATGTACAGAATCATCCAACGTAGCCATTCTAGAAACAAACTACAGCATGGTGCATTACAAATACTCGTGCCAATTCTGAAATTGTCACTGTAAAGTACTGCTTGAGTATAACGCGAGTTATAAATTTTCACATATAATATCAACTGACCACTATCTGCCAAAGTTGTGCAGTCTTCCATAATTTCTATGTGCTAACATGCATTCTGACTGTTTGCATCACCATCTGGTATGGAGGATCAAAAGAGGTTGTAGGGTATAGACTCAGTTATCTCCATCATGGATGCAATTCTTCGCACCATCGGTCACATCTTCAAAAGGTGGTGCCTCTAAAGGCGCTTCCTATATTCAGGACCTTCACCATCGGGGACCTGTCCTCTTCGGGAAGGAGCCTGAAGACCCCACACTCAATATTATAAAGTCTCTTCAAAATTCAAGGAAAATTTAACTTGGGCTCTTGATTTCCTTAAACTTATTTTACACTGAGAAAATAAAGAAGAAAATATTTTTATGTAAGCAGTCATGTTTTAAAAACTAATTAGAAGGACATACCCCATTGAACTACAGAATTCAATAGTCTAATCTCTTTGGGGAAGAAAATGAATTCAGCATTTGACGACTGCTCATAGAGCCTCATTAGTGAACCGGCTGAAATAGATTTTTTTGGAAAAAAAAGGCTTAACCTCGATGCATATCCAGGTCAGGCAAGACTACTAAAGTGTTTTGAAGGAGTCATCCAACACAGCCATTCTAGAAACAAACTTCAGCATGATGTATTGTAAATACTCATGCCAATTCTGAAATTGCCACTGTAGAGTGCTGCTTGAGTATAACACGATTTATAAATTTTCGCATATAATATCAACTGACCACTATCTGCCAAAGTTGTGCAGTCTTCCATAGTTTCTATATGCTAACATGCATTTTAACTTGCTATCATCTTTGACACTAATTGGCATACAGTGGCATGCAAACGTTTGGGCACCCCTGGTCAAAATTTCTGTTACTGTGAATAGCTAAGCGAGTAAAAGATGAACTGATTTCCAAAAGGCATAAAGTTAAAGATGACACATTTTTTTAATATTTTAAGCAAGAAAACATTTTTATTCCCATCTTTTACGGTTTCAAAATAACAAAAAAGGAAAGGGCCCGAAGCAAAAGTTTGGGCACTTTGCATGGCAGTACTTAGTAACACCCCCTTTGACAAGTATCACAGCTTGTAAGTGCTTTTTGTCATCAGCTAAGAGTCTTTCAATTCTTGTTTGGGGGATTTTCACCCTTTCTTCCATGCAAAAGGCTTCTAGTTCTGTGAGAATCTTGGGCTGTCTTGCATGCACTGCTCTTTTGAGTTCTATCCACCGATTCTCAATGATGTTTATGTCAAAGGACTGTGAGTTAAAAGTTATATTTTAACTTCATCAGTCCACAGGACTTGTTTCCAAAATGCATTAGGTTTTTTTAGATCTTCCTTTGAACATTTTGAATAGAACTTTTTTGGCCGCAATGAGCAAAGGTATGTTTGGAGAAAAAAGTGTGCAGAATTTCATGAAAAGAACGCCTCTCCAACTGTTAAACATGGGAGTGAATCAATCATGCTTTGGGCTTGTGTTGCAGCCAGTGGCATGGGAAACATCTACTGGTTGAGGGAAGAATGAATTCAATTAAATACCAGCAAATTCTGGAAGCAAACATCACACCGTCTGCAAAGAAGCTGAAGGTGAAAAGAGGATGGCTTCTACAACAGGATAATGAACCTAAACACACCTCAAAATCCACAATGAACTATCTCAAGAGGTGCAAGCTGAAGTTTTTACCATGACCCTCACAGTCCCATGACCTAAACATAATCCAGAATCGGTGGATAGACCTCAAAAGAGCAGTGCATGCAAGACGGCCCAAGAATCTCACAGAACTAGAAGCCTTTTGCAAGGAAGAATGGGCGAAAATCCCCCAAACAAGAATTGAAAGACTCTTAGCTGGCTACAAAAAGCATTTATAAGCTGTGATACTCGACAAAGGGGATGTTACTAAGTACTGCCATGCAGGGTGCCCAAACTTTTGCTTCTGGCCCTTTTCCTTTTTTGTTATTTTGAAACTGTAAAAGATGGAAATAAAAAACATTTTCTTGCTTAAAATATTAAATAAATGTGTCATCTTTAACTTTATACCTTTTGGAAATCAGTTCAGCTTTTACTCGCTTAGCTACTCACAGTAACAGAAATTTTGACCGGGGTGCCCAAACTTTTGCATGCTACTGTATTTCTAGAATTGTCATTAGACGAAGGAAGTCGTCAGATGCAGGAGGTAATGTCAGAACGAATAAAACAGGATGTGACAGAATGTACAATTTTTCTGTTTGCATACTGCATCCTTCATTATCTGTGATAACAGGGCTCCTGCTGAGGAACTGAAAAAACTGAATGAGTCAGGGCCAACATCTTTTTTTGTCAAGTTTTAGATATTGTCACTGCTTTAAACCATAGAAACCATAGAAATCATAGAAACTACAGCACAGAAACAGGCCCTTTGGCCCTTCTTGTCTGTGCTGAACCATTTTCTGCCTAGTCCCACTGACCTGCACACGGACCATATCCCTCCATACACCTCCCATCCATGTATCTGTCCAATTTATTCTTAAATGTTAAAAAAGAAGCCGCATTTACCACCTCGTCTGGCAGCTCATTCCATACTCCCACCACTCTCTGTGTGAAGAAGCCCCCGCTAATGTTCCCTTTAAACTTTTCCCCCCTCACCCTTAACCCATGTCCTCTGGTTTTTTTCTCCCCTTGCCTCAGTGGAAAAAACCTGCTTGCATTCACTCTATACCCATCATAATTTTATATACCTCTATCAAATCTCCCCTCATTCTTCTACACTCCAGGGAATAAAGTCAACCTTTTTCTGTAACTGAGTTTCTCAAGTCCCGGCAACATCCTTGTAAACCTTCTCTGCACTCTTTCAACCTTATTTATATCCTTCCTGTAATTTGGTGACCAAAACTGAACACAATACTCCAGATTCGGCCTCACCAATGCCTTATACAACCTCATCATAACATTCCAGCTCTTATACTCAATACTTTGATTAATAAAGGCCAATGTACCAAAAGCTCTCTTTACGACCCTATCTGCCTGTGACGACACTTTTAGGGAATTTTGTATCTGTATTCCCAGATCCCTCTGTTCCACTGCCCTCCTCAGTGCCTTACCATTAACCCTGTATGCTCTACGTTGGTTTGTCCTTCCAACATGCAATACCTCACACTTGTCAGTATTAAACTCCATCTGCCATTTTTCAGCCCATTTTTCCAGCTGGTTCAAGTCCCACTGCAGGCTCTGAAAACCTTCCTCACTGTCTACTACACCTCCAATCTTTGTATCATCAGCAAACTTGCTGATCCAATTTACCACATTATCATCCAGATCATTGATATAGATGACAAATAACAATGGACCCAGCACTGATCCCTGTGGCACACCACTAGTCACAGGCCTCCACTCAGAGAAGCAATTCTCTACCACCACTCTCTGGCTTCTTCCATCGAGCCAATGTCTAATCCAATTTACCACCTCTCCATGTATACCAAGCCACTGAATTTTCCTAACTAACCTCCCATGCGGGACTTTGTCAAAGGCCTTACTGAAGTCCATGTAGACAATATCCACTGCCTTCCCTTCATCCACTTTCCTGGTAACCTCCTCAAAAAACTCCAACAGATTGGTCAAACATGACCTACCACGCACAAAGCCATGTTGACTCTCCCTAATAATCCCCTGTCTATCCAAATGCTTGTAGATTCTGTCTCTTAGTACTCCCTCCAATAACTTAGCTACTACTGATGTTAAACTCACCTGCCTATAATTTCCCGGATTACTTTTCGATCCTTTTTTAAACAACGGAACAACATGAGCCACTCTCCAATCCTCCGGCACTTCACCCGTAGACAGCGACATTTTAAATACTTCTGCCAGGGCCCCCGCATTTTCAACACTAGTCTCCTTCAAGGTCCGAGGGAACGCTCTGTTAGGTCCCAGGGATTTATCCACTTTAATTTTCCTCAGGACAGCAAGCACCTCCTCCTTTTCAATCTGTACAGTTTCCATGGTCTCACTACTTGATTCCCTCAATTCCATAGATTTCATGCCAGCTTCCTTAGTAAATACAGACGCAAAAAAACGATTTAAGATCTCCCGCATTTCCTTTGACATAAACATATGAACAAAAAGGATGGCAAGTCTAATTTAGAAATAATACCACTGAATGATTCAGCCCAATGCAGCAAAAGCACAGAAACAGAAAAAAGTATCATTACTAACAACACAGACAGGAAAACAACTTTATCCCATGAAGTTAATGCATTTCCTGAACTCTCCACTGTGTTATATTGAGTCACGATAACTTTAAGTAGAATAAACCTCCAACAGATGTAACATGTCAATCCAGTGAACTTCTGTTAGTAGGAGGGTACACTGCCACCATGTCATGGCCTGGCATGCAATCACCCTCTGCTTAGACCACAGACCTCCCAAACTTTTTCCATCTCTTTGTGTCTATTTCGCTTCACACTGCAACAGAATTTTTACCCAGAGTAAGCAAAATCTTTGTATCAAATTTTATCTGAAGGCACACTTACAAAACAACTTCCTTCCCCGTTACGTGGGCAAGTCCTAAAATGCTTTGGGATGTTTCAGAATAAGAAGTTGCCCACATGACTAAGGCGAGGAGTTTCAAGATCGAGTTTAATTTCATTCAATTTTGCATGAATACCCATGAATATAGCCAAATGAAACAGTGTTATTCCGGGGCCAAGGTGAAAAACACAGTACCAACAGTCATACACTGCACAAGGCACAGATAGCACATGTAAGATAGCAGTCACAGAAAAAAATATAGTTCAGGTCCCTGAGTCCATGAAAGTTGCAGCTGTCTGCAGTCAAATACAATACATCTTCCCTTCTTCTACTAGTGTTGCAAATCTTTCTGAAATCTTTATCTCAGGGATCTGCTGAGGCTGAGTCACTGATCATATTCAAGGCTGTGACAGATTATAAGGGAGGCATTGATTATGGAGACAGACAAAATGTGGTGATGAGGCCACAATCAGCCATGATTTTATTGCAAAAAAACAAGGTAGGCTATATGGCATTTACCTGCTCCTATGTATTTTTTTTGTGCATAATATAACACAACATAAATATGAGCTGTTGTTGGGAGTGTAAATTTGTATACTTTTACAAGATAGCATCAAATATGCTAACAGAAGCTTGTCTAACTCAATTTCTATAAAACCCTGCTTCAAAAATGAGTGGGTAATTGTTATTCCGCATTGAGTAATTCAGTAACTGGATTGTGTATCAAGATGATAAAGCATTCATGGTATTCAGTTATTTGGTAACCCATTTGGAAAAAAAAACTTCAACAGTTCATCAAAAGCAAGACTGAAAATTCTGGAAAGCTAATACAAATATAGACAAGGAAGTCTACTGCTCATGTTTTGGTCACAGTTTATCAACCTTGAAATCTGTTGAGTCCATGAAGTGCACGTCAATCTGTTTCATCAAACAATATAATGGATTTAGTGGAGGTCTAATTCTTTCCCCTTTGCAGTCACATCATGCCAGAGAAGTGCTTGATCTCATCAAAACTGACTCGTGTGATTCAGTTTGAAGTAAAGTGGAATTGTGCTCCGATGTGACCGCAGTGACATTGGATCGTATTTTGATACACAGTAGAGAACAACATACTCTGCTCCCATATTATAATGGAAAGCTCGATCAAAGTGAGGACTTTGGAAAATGAAATTATTGCAACACTTACATAGCATAAATCTTGAAGACCAACCAAGATAGCATGCTACTGATATACAGTGAACAAATATAAACAGGTCAACTCATTAGACATCATCTGTGAAGAAACAATAATAATTCAGACCTGCTAAGTACTTCCAGTGTTTCCTATTTTCATTTGGTATTTCGTTCAGTTTATTATTATCTCATGTACCATGATACAGTGAAATACTTGTCTTGCATAGTGTTCTTACGGATCAAAACATTACATTCAGCTAGAACAACATAAATCAATAACAATGCAGAATAAAGTGCCATAGATACCAGAAAAGTACAGTGCTGGTAAAGGATAAAGTGTAAGATCATTATGAAGTGATTGTAAGGCCAAGAATCCATTCTATCACACAAGAGGTCCATTCAAGCGTGTCTTTGAGCCTGATGGCAATTGCTTTCCGGCTTTTCAATCTTCTTCCCAATGGAAGAGAGGAGAAGACAGAATGCTCAGGGTGATAGGGTCTTTGATTATGTTGTTGACGTTTCAATGAGGTCTCAAGCCAAAACGTTGACTGTTTACTCTTTTCCATAGATGCTGCTTGGCCTGCTGATTTCCTCCAGCATTTTGTGTGTGCTGCTTTGGATTTCCAGCATCTGCAGATTTTCTTGTGTTTTTGATTATGCTGGCAGCTTTACTGAGGCAGCAAGAAGATAGGAAAGGCTGCTTCCTGTGATGTGCTGAGCTAAGAGAATTCCTTAATTCTATTCGCTCTGGCTCTCAGGCTTTCTAATTATGAATACAGGTCTTTTTCTAGGCTACTCTGTCTCATTTTAGACCCCTTATCATTTCATATTTAAGTTACCTTATTTAAATTATTTATTTCCAAAATCAAACTGCCACGACCTTTCCTGTCTTTTGACAATTTCATTAAAAATCTCTTGAATCAAAATTCTATTATATCCTTCCTGTAATGTGGTTACTAGAAGTAACCAAACATACTGCTCAACTTGGCTTACAATGCTCTAGCCACTTTACTAATCAGGATGGTGGTCATATCTTTCAATTGCGTATACTTGGAGGATGGCAGGGCATCCTCTCTCTTGATGCATGCTAGCTCCTTCCTAAAAAGTAAAGTGTGATTTAAAGAATTTTTGATATCCAGTGCAGCTCCTTACTGGCTCTCCAGCTGTCTGTTAAATCTCCTTACGGACATGCATGAAGGTAGTACCTACACACAGACACCTCTTTAATAGGCACACCTGTACACCTGCTCAAAATGTGAATATCTGATCAGTCAATCACGTGGCAGCAGTCAATGCATAATAGCATGCAGACGTGGTCAAAAGGTTCAGTTATTGTGCAGACCAGACATCAGAATAGGGGAGAAATGCGATCTGTGACTTTGACCGTGGTGCTCGATAGAGTGGTATGGGTATTCCAGAAACTGCTGATCTCCTGGGACTTTCATGTACAACAGTTCCTAGAGTTTACAGAGAATAGCATAAAAAGACAAAACAAAATCCAATGAGCGGCAGCTCTCTGGGTGAAAATGTCTTGCTAATGAGGGAGGTCAGAAGAGAATGGCTAGACTGGTTCAAATTGACAGGAAGGCAACAGTAACTCAAATAACCACAAATTACAATAGTGGTGTGCAGATTAGCGTCTCTGAATGCACAATACTTTGAACCTTGTAGTGGGTGGCCTACAGCAGCAGAAGACCAAGAACATACACTCAGTGGCCACTTTATTAAGCAAATTTATTGAGTTCTATTATGTCTCCCCTCAGCTCCTGCCACTCGAGAAAAAAACAAGTTTGTCCATCCTATCCTAGTAACATGTGCCCTCAAGGCAGCATCCCAGTACATCTCTTCTGCACCCTCTCCACAGCCTTAATATCCTTCCTATAATGGGGAGAAAAGAACTGAATGTGATACTTCATATGCAGCTAAACAAATGTGAGTCCCTTTCGCAGCTTATTTATTCATTGTTGCTTGTATGAACTCTATAATTTTAATATGTTTTTAATAAAAATGCATAGATCAAATTTTCATTGAGATTTGAATGCAGGAGTTATTTACAGAGATCCTTTAAACTGCCTACAGCAATGTAGAATGCCCTCCATTAGTCAAGGTTGATCATGGATGCTGTATCCTGACTGTCTACGTGTTATACAAGCCAGGACAGTACGATATGGAGAGCAAGCTGCTGCCCGTGTAGCAGGCTCCCCCTCTCTATACAGCTGATGAATCCAAAGGAATGGCAGAGAGTCATACAGTTTGACACCAGCAGAGTTTGCAGGACCGCAAAGGTAGTAATCTCGGGATTACTGCCTGTGCCACGCGACAGTGAGAGTAGGAATGCGATGAGGTGGAGGATAAATGCGTGGCTGAGGGATTGGAGCAGGGGGCAGGGATTCAAGTTTTTGGATCATTGGGACCTCTTTTGGCGTAGGTGTGACCTGTACAAAAAGGACGGGTTACACTTAAATCCTAGGGGGACCAATATCCTGGCAGGGAGATTAGCGGGGGCTACTGAGGTGACTTTAAACTAGAATGGTTGGGGGGGGGGAATCAAATTAAAGCGGCTAGGTGTGAGGAGGTTAGTTCACAACAGAGGGATGGGAACCAGTGCAGAGAGACAGAGGAGTGTAAAGTGAGCGTAGAAGCAAAAAGTACAAAGGGGAAAAGTAAAAGTGGCAGGCCGACAAATCCAGGGCAAGCATTAAAAAGGGCTAAGAGAGTTGTAAAAGAGCGCCTGAAGGCTTTATGTGTCAATGCAAGGAGCATTCGTAATAAGGTGGATGAATTGAAAGTGCAGATTGTTATTAATGATTATGATATAGTTGGGATCACAGAGACATGGCTCCAGGGTGACCAGGGATGGGAGCTCAACGTTCAGGGATATTCAATATTCAGGAGGGATAGACACGAAGGAAGGGGAGGTGGGGTGGCGTTGCTGGTTAAAAAAGAGATTAACGCAATAGAAAGGAAGGACATAAGCCGGGAAGATGTGGAATCGATATGGGTAGAGCTGCGTAACACTAAGGGGCAGAAGACGCTGCTGGGAGTTGTGTACAGGCCACCTAACAGTAGTAGTGAGGTCGGAGATGGTATTAAACAGGAAATTAGAAATGTGTGCAATAAAGGAACAGCAGTTATAATGGGTGACTTCAATCTACATGTAGACTGGGTGAACCAAATTGGTAAAGGTGCTGAGGAAGAGGATTTCTTGGAATGTATGCGGGATGGTTTTTTGAACCAACATGTCGAGGAACCGACTAGAGAGCAGGCTATTCTGGACTGGGTTTTGAGCAATGAGGAAGGGTTAATTAGCGATCTTGTCGTGAGAGGCCCCTTGGGTAAGAGTGACCATAATATGGTGGAATTCTTCATTAACATGGAGAGTGACGTAGTTAATTCAGAAACAAAGGTTCTGAACTTAAAGAGGGGTAACTTTGAAGGTATGAGACATGAATTAGCTAAGATAGACTGGCAAATGACACTTCAAGGATTGACGGTGGATATGCAATGGCAGGCATTTAAAGGTTGCATGGATGAACTACAACAATTGTTCATCCCAGTTTGGCAAAAGAATAAATCAAGGAAGGTAGTGCACCCGTGGCTGACAAGAGAAATTAGGGATAGTATCAATTCCAAAGAAGTAGCATACAAATTAGCCAGAGAAAGTGGCTCACCTGAGGACTGGGAGAAATTCAGAGTTCAGCAGAGGAGGACAAAGGGCTTAATTAGGAAGGGGAAAAAAGATTATGAGAGAAAACTGGCAGAGAACATAAAAACGGACTGTAAAAGCTTTTATAGATATGTAAAAAGGAAAAGACTGATAAAGACAAATGTAGGTCCCCTGCAAACAGAAACAGGTGAATTGATTATGGGGAGCAAGGACATGGCAGACCAATTGAATAATTACTTTGGTTCTGTCTTCACTAAGGAGGACATAAATAATCTTCCAGAAATAGTAAGGGACAGAGGGTCCAGTGAGATGGAGGAACTGAGCGAAATACATGTTAGTAGGGAAGTGGTGTTAGGTAAATTGAAGGGATTGAAGGCAGATAAATCCCCAGGGCCAGATGGTCTGCATCCCAGAGTGCTTAAGGAAGTGGCCCAAGAAATAGTGGATGCATTAGTGATAATTTTTCAAAACTCGTTAGATTCTGGACTAGTTCCTGAGGATTGGAGGGTGGCTAATGTAACCCCACTTTTTAAAAAAGGAGGGAGAGAGAAACCGGGGAATTATAGGCCGGTTAGCCTAACGTCGGTGGTGGGGAAACTGCTGGAGTCAGTTATCAAGGATGTGATAACAGCACATTTGGAAAGCGGTGAAATGATCGGACAAAGTCAGCATGGATTTGTGAAAGGAAAATCATGTCTGACGAATCTCATAGAATTTTTTGAGGATGTAACTAGTAGAGTGGATAGGGGAGAACCAGTGGATGTGGTATATTTGGATTTTCAAAAGGCTTTTGACAAGGTCCCACACAGGAGATTAGTGTGCAAACTTAAAGCACATGGTATTGGGGGTAAGGTATTGGTGTGGGTGGAGAATTGGTTAGCAGACAGGAAGCAAAGAGTGGGAATAAACGGGACCTTTTCAGAATGGCAGGCGGTGACTAGTGGGGTACCGCAAGGCTCAGTGCTGGGACCCCAGTTGTTTACAATATATATTAATGACTTGGATGAGGGAATTAAATGCAGCATCTCCAAGTTTGCGGATGACACGAAGCTGGGTGGCAGTGTTAGCAGTGAGGAGGATGCTAAGAGGATGCAGGGTGACTTGGATAGGTTGGGTGAGTGGGCAAACTCATGGCAGATGCAATTTAATGTAGATAAATGTGAAGTTATCCACTTTGGTGGCAAAAATAGGAAAACAGATTATTATCTGAATGGTGGCCGATTTGGAAAAGGGGAGGTGCAACGAGACCTGGGTGTCATTATACACCAGTCATTGAAAGTGGGCATGCAGGTACAGCAGGCGGTGAAAAAGGCGAACGGTATGCTGGCATTTATAGCGAGAGGATTCGAGTACAGGAGCAGGGAGGTACTACTGCAGTTGTACAAGGCCTTGGTGAGACCACACCTGGAGTATTGTGTGCAGTTTTGGTCCCCTAATCTGAGGAAAGACATCCTTGCCATAGAGGGAGTACAAAGAAGGTTCACCAGATTGATTCCTGGGATGGCAGGTCTTTCATATGAAGAAAGACTGGATGAACTGGGCTTGTACTCGTTGGAATTTAGAAGATTGAGGGGGGATCTGATTGAAACGTATAAGATCCTAAAGGGATTGGACAGGCTAGATGCGGGAAGATTGTTCCCGATGTTGGGGAGGTCTAGAACGAGGGGTCACAGTTTGAGGATAGAGGGGAAGCCTTTTAGGACCGAGGTTAGGAAAAACTTCTTCACACAGAGAGTGGTGAATCTGTGGAATTCTCTGCCACAGCAAACTGTTGAGGCCAGTTCATTAGCTATGTTTAAAAGGAAGTTAGATATGGCCCTTGTGGCTACAGGGGTCACGGGGTATGGAGGGAAGGCTGGGTTCTGAGTTGGATGATCAGCCATGATCATAATAAATGGCGGTGCAGGCTCGAAGGGCCGAATGGCTTACTCCTGCACCTATTTTCTATGTTTCTATGTTTCTATGAGTTGCCGTTCACCGTCAAATACAACATAGGACTGCCTTAGGGAATGCTACTCTGGATTTTTCCTGGAGAGTTAACTTCCGAAGCCTTCCCAATGAATCAGTATAGTTGCAAGACAGCGAAGGTTTGAAATCAGAGTTTTCCTTCTCCTAGGTGAGCTGCCAAACACAGCTGATAACCCCCATCTGCCCAGAGTGACTGGTTTTAAGGTGCCAATAACCCACCTTTGCCCTTTCTCCTTTTAGAAGAAACAGTTTTTTTATTTCAAAATATACTTTATACAAAAATAAATATATACAATAAACCATTCAATAACTTCCCATCCTTTACATACGTTTCCATTATAGTCAGTACATATCCATATTTATGGCCACCCACGTGGCACTCCAGTTGTTCACATTACCATATCACTGTTGAGGGGTATACTCCCCGCCACCCAACCCCTCCCACTCCCGTGGGTGGAGAAACCTATACCGTGGTCCTTCCCCACCGGGCCCTTGCAATTGCTGCACCGAGTTTCAGTGCGTCCCTCAGCACGTACTCCTGCAGCCGAGAATGTGCCAGTCGGCAGCATTCTCCCACGGGCATCTCCATGTGCTGGTAGATCACCAGGTTTCGGGCCAACCAAAGAGCGTCTTTCACTGAGTTGATGATCTGCCAGCAACACCAGATGTTGGTCTCTTTGTGCGTCCCCCGGAACAGCCCGTAGATCAACAGTCCTCTGTTATGCAGCTGCTGGGGATGAAAAGTGACACTAGCCCGTCCATCCTCCTCCACACCCTCTTTGCGAACTGACAGTGTGCGAAGAGGTGGGTCACAGACTCCTCCTCACTGCAGTCCTCCCGTGGGCAGTGGGGTGCGGAGACGACGTTCCAGGCATACAGGAGGGCTCTGACTGGGAGGGCCCCTCTCACCGCCAGCCAGGCGAAATCTTGGTGCCTGTTGGTGAGATCTGGCGATGAGGCATTTTGCCAGATGAACTGGACGGTCTGCTCAGGGAACCACCCCACTGTGTCCATCATGTCCTTCTCCTGCAGTGCCCGCAGGACATTACGTACCGACCACTGCCTGATGGCCTTGTGATCAAAGGCGTTCTCCTGGAAGAACCTCTTTACGAAGGACAAGTATGGCGGCAATGACCAGCTGACTGGGGCGCTGCGTGGGAGTGGGGCCAGACCCATCCTTCGTAGCCAGGGCGACAGGTAGAACCTGGGCACATAGTGGTACTTGGTGCCCACATACTGGGTTCCACACACAACCTGATGCAGCCATATACGAAGCTGGCCATCAGGGTGGGGGTGCCATTGGGGACGTTCTTGCCCCCGTTGTCCAGGGACTTGTGCATGACGATCCATCTCACCCGCTCCATCTTGGATCTCCAGACGAATCTGAAGATAGCTCGGGTGATTTCCGAGCTGTAGGAGTGGGGGACGGGCCACACCTGCGCCAAGTACAGCAGCCCTGAGAGCACCTCACACCTGATGACCAGGTTCTTGCCCGTTATTGACAGGGAGCGCTCTCTCCACAGTCCCAGTTTCTGTTTCACCTTAGCAGTCCGCTCCTGCCAGTTCTTGTTGCACGCCTCAGCCCCTCCGAACCAGATCCCCAACACCTTCACGTGGTCAGACCTGATGGTGAAGGGGACGCTGGATCGATTGGGCCAGTTGCCGAAGAGTATGGCTTCGGTCTTCGTTCAGTTGACCCTCGCCCGTGACGCTAGCTCGAACTGTTCGCAGATGCTAATCAACCTGCGAACTGACCTCGGATCAGAGCAGAAGACGGTGACATCATCCATGTACAGGGAGGTTTTCGCTTGGGTCCCTCCACTGCCTGGCAGCGCCACCCCTCTTATGCCCCCATCCCTCCTGGTGGCTTCCGCAAAGGGTTCTATGCAGCAGACAAACAAGACAGGGGAGAGGGGACAGCCCTGCCTGACTCCAGACCTGATGAGGAAGCTGTCTGTTTCCCACCCGTTGACCTGGACTGCACTACAGATGTCTGTGTAGAGCAGTCTAATCCAATTCCGGTTTCCATCTCCAAATCCCATTTTGGAGAGCACGTCCGTCATGTACGTGTGCGATATCCTGTCGAAGGCTTTCTCCTGGTCCAAGCTGACCAGGCAGGCGTTCATCCCCCTGTCCTGCACGTAGGTGATGGTGTCCCTCAGCAGCGTGAGGCTGTCTGAGATCTTCCTGCCCGGTACAGCACAGGTTTGGTCCGGGTGGATCACCTGTCCCAGAGCAGACTTGACGCTGTTGGCGATAGCCTTGGACAGGATCTTGTAGTCCACGTTCAGGAGAGAGATGGGTCTCCAATTTCTAATGTCCTCTCTTTCCCCCATTTGCTTGTAGATGAGGGTGATGATGCCCTTCCTCATGGACTCTGACATACTACCGGCCAGAAGCATAGCGTTGTACACTTCCAGCAGGTCTGGGCCCATCCAGTTCCACAGAGCCGAGTACAACTCAGCCGGTAAGCCGTTGCTTCCGGGAGTCTTAGCGGACTCAAAGGAACGGATGGAGCCTGTCAGCTCGTCGAGGGTCAATGGCTGATCCAGACTCTCCCGCTTGCTGTCGTCTAAGACCTGCGTGATAGACGACAGGAAGTTGTGGGAGGCTGTGGATTCTGTAGCCTTTCTGTCATACAGACCGGCATAGAAGGACTTGCAGATCCTGAGTATGTCTGTCTGCGAGGACACGACTGAGCCGTCCTCTTCCTTAAGGTTGTGGATCACAGAGCTCCCCCTGTGCACCTTTTGGAAGAAGAAGCGTGAGCACGTCTCGTCCTGCTCCACGGTTTGGACCCTTGATCGGAAGATGATCTTGGAGGATTCGGCGGTGAGGTGCTGGGCTTGCCGGCCCTCCACCTCTCACAATTCCTCCCCGACATCCACCCCCTTTGACTACAGAAGGAGAAGTTGCTGCAACTCTGTCTGGAGTTTACGCAGTTCCCTCTGCTCCTGCCTTGCTTTCTGGATACGCTTGCGGATGAAGAACCTCTTAATGTTCTCCTTGGTTGCTTCCCACCAGTGAACCGGGGAATCAAAGAAGGCTTTCAAGGTTCTCCAACCTGTATACTCCCTCTCTAGTTCCTCGATGTTCTCTCCGGTCAGCAGCTTTACGTTCAGCTTCCATATCCCCCTGCCTGCCTTCTGGTCCTCCTGTAAGAGACAGGTGGCTCTCAGAAGGCAGTGGTCAGAGAAGAACACTGGCGTGACGTCGGTGGACCTGACCGTGAGGGACTCTGACAGGAAGAGGAAGTCGATCCGGGAGCAGGCTGTGTCGTCCGATCGTGTCCAGGTGACTTGAGGCTGTGCTCCACCTGTGGGGGTGCCAAAGGCGTCACGCAGCTTGGCTGTCTTCACTGTTTCCATCAGGAATCTAGAGGTACTGTCCAGCCTGCTGTCGGCACTGCCGGATCCTCCAGCCGCATCAATGGTGCAGTTGAAGTCTCCGGCCAGAACGACCGGCTGGGACGTCACCAGCAGCTGTGGGAGCTGCTCGAAGACGGCCAGCCGCTCGCTCCGCACGGGGGAGGCGTACACGTTGATCAGCCAGAGCGGAGTGCCCCGGTATTTGATGTCTGCTACCAGGAGGCGCCCCGCAACCACCTCTTTAACTTGGGTGATTGAGAAGTTGCCTCCCCGTAGCAGAATCCCCAGGCCAGAAGCGCGACAATCGTTGCCCCCCCGACCACACAGACAAACCTTTTTTCCACCACCGTGACCACCTCCGATAGTTACAGAGGTGTGGTAGTCAGCACTCCTGGAGGAAGGTCACGTCGGCCTTTACAGTGTCCGGGTACTGGAGCGTGCTGACGCATCGCCCAGTACTCTTCAAACTGTGCACGTTCAAGCACGCCAATTTAAGGTCTGCCATCATTGTAAGTCCTTTATTTCAGCTGCTCTCCGTCCTCACCCTTGCAGTCCTGAGCCTTCATTCCCACCACCTTTGTGAAGTTTTCCACCTCCTGCGGGCTCAGGTACTGCAGGTAATACTCCCCCGGGTGTGGCAGTTCAGGTTCTGGGCCTGGGGGGTTGTTGACTTCCTGGGCTGCTTCCCCTTCAGGCTGCTGGGTGCCAGCCATGGCTCTGCTTCCAGATTCCCGGAGCTGGGGGTCTCTGCTGCTCTCCGCCTCCTGTACTTGGGGGGGGGGTGGCCAGCAGACTTTCTCCCCTCTCTCTCCTCCCCTCTGCCTGTTCTGCCAGCTGCTTCTTCTGCCGGGGCAGCAGGCCTCCCCAACTCCTTCCTCCTCTGAAGAGGACAGGGTACCGGAGGCTGTGTGGTTCCCTGCCCTTTTCTTGTGTTGCTCCGCCTTCTGTCGCTTGGCCACCGCCTTTTGGGTCTATTTGCGTTTCACGACCTTCCATTTGCTTTCGGCCTCGGCTCTCCCCTCCTCCATGGACTCCTGCTCGTCGTTTGGCTGGTCCTGGAGGGTCTGCAAGGGGGTGGCGGGCCTTGGGGTGCTTGCACCTTCCTCCCTGGTTTTGTTATCCGTCTTATCGGGTGCCTCGTCTGCAGCGCTGGAGGGTACATCCGAACCTGCCTGGGCCCTTTCAGTGCCAACACTTCCCCGGGTCGCCTGTGCGTAGGTGCCCCTACGCCTCGGGCAGGCTCTGTACAGGTGGCCAGCCTGTCCGCAAAGGTTGCAGGACTTGGCCTGCGTGCAGTCTTTGGTCAGTTCTGTCAGGCGTAGTAGCTAAGCCACATGTGAAGGCCAGGAGCTGGACTTGGTTATCAGAGGCTACTGTCAGAGGCACACACCACATTGGGAGCAAGCAGCAGTTAATAGTTAGTGGCAGTTTATCTCCCCCCCTCCACCCCTCACTGCTCGCCAGCTCTAACAACCTGAAGGAACACGTAGCAATGTAGCACACTTCATGACTAGGGCAGCTCAGATGTGTAATATGCTCAGGAACAAAGGTGCTGAGAACCTGAAATCAAAGTGAATTTAAAATTTACTTTAGATGACATAGATGGGAGTAGGGATAAGGTCCTGAAGAAGGAATATAGGGGGTTAGGAAAGAAGTTAAAAAGCAGGACCTCAAGGGTGGTCATCTCGGGATTGCTGCCTGTGCCACGAGACAGAAAGGGTAGGAACAGGAGGTTATGGCAGATGAATGCATGGCTGAAGAGTTAGTGAGTTGGTGCAAGGGGCAGGGGTTCAGATTTCTGGATCATTGGGATCTCTTCTGGGGAAGGTCTGATCCATACAAAAAGTACGGGCTGCACCTGAACTGGAAAGGGACCAATACCCTGAATGGGCAGGTTTGCTAGAGCTTTTGGGGAGGGTTTAAACTAAATTAGAGTATTGGTGGGAATCAGAATGCGAGTGCAAATATTAGGGTAGAAGGACTAGGGCATGATGCTATGTATTCTGAGTTGGTGAGGAAGGACGGGCAGGGGACAAAACATAAATATAGCCAGTTAGAGGAGCTGAAATGCGTCTATTTCAATGCTAGGAGTATTAGGAATAAAGGGGATGAACTTAGAGCATGGATCAGTACGTGAATCTACGATGTTGTGACCATTACTGAAACTTTTCTGGAGGAAGGGCAGCACTGGCTGATGCAGGTATCAGGGTTTAGGTGTTTTAAAAGGAATAGGATGGGAGGTAGAAAAGCGGGGGAGTAGCATTACTGGTCAGAGATAGTATCACGGCTGTAGAAAGGGAGGATGCTACAGAGGGAGTGTCCACTAAGTTGGCGTGGGTGGAAGTCAGAAATAGAAAAGGATCAATCACTGTGCTGGGAGTAGTCTATAGGTCCCCAAATAGCCCTTGGGACACCGAAGAGCAGATAAGAAGGCAGATTTTAGAATGGTGCAGGAAATACAGAGATGTAGTTATGGGTGATTTAAACTTCTCTCATATTGACTGGCACCTCCTGACTGCAAGGGAGATAGATGCGGCTGAATTTGTCAGTTGTGTTCAAGAAGGATTCTTGACACAGTATGTGGAATGGCCGACGAGAGGAGAGCCATACTGGATCTAGTTCTGGGTAATGAACCTGGTCAGGTGGCAGACCTCTTGATGGGGGGGCATTTTGGTGAGAGTGACCACAACTCCCTTGGCTTCAGCATAGCTATAAAAACAGACAAAATGGGAAAGTGCTTAACTGGGGAAGAGCTAACTATGAAGAGATGAGGCAGGAACTAGCGAGAGTAAATTGGAAACAGATGTTCAAGGGTGAAAGCACAGAAGTAATGTGGAGGAAGTTTAGGGACCACTTGTGCTGGGTTCAGGATAGGTTTGTCCCACTCAGACAAGGAAAAAATGGTAGGAAAAGGGAATCGTGGCTGACGAAACACATGAGGCAACTCATCAAGAGGAAGAAGGAAGCATATGTTAGATATAAGAAGCAGGAAGCAGGAGGGGCTCATGAGAAATATAGGGTAGCCAGGAAGAGGCTTAAGAAAGGACATAGGAGAGCTCAAAGGGGGCATGAGAAAGCCTTGGTATATAGGATTAAGGAGAACCCCAAGGTGTTCTATGCATATGTGAAGAACAGAAGGATGACAAGAATGAAAGTGGGGCCGCAAAAGGATAAAGAATGCAACATGTGCCTGGAGGCGATGGAGGTTGGGGAGGCCCGAAATGAATACTTGGCTTCAATATTCACAAGTGAAAAGGACCTTGATCTGGGTGAGGTCGAAATAGAACAGGACTGTGTGCTGGACAATGTGGAGATTAAGGAAGAAGTGTTAGATCTACTTAAAAATATCAAGATTGATAAGTCCCAAGGGCCGGACGTGATATAGCCAAGGTTGCTGTGGGAAGTGAGAGAAGAGGTTGTTGAAGCAGTAGCTATGATCTTTGAATCCTCTTTGGCTGCAGGGGAGGTGCCGGAGGATTGGAAAATGGCAAATGTAGTTTCCTTGTTTAAAAAAGGTGATAGAGAGAATCCTGGGAACTATAGACTGGTGAGGCTTACGTCGGTGGTCTGCAAACTATTGGAAGGATTCTTAAGAACAGGATCTATGAGCACTTGGAGAAGTACAGTCTACTCAAGGATAGTCAACATGGCTTTGTGATGGGAAGGTTGTGCCTCACGAGCCTAATTGAGCTTTTTGAAGAGGTAACAAAAGAAATTGGTGAGGGTGGGGTGGTAGATGTGGTCTACATTGATTTTAGAAAGTCATTTGACAAGGTCCCCCATGAGAGACTCATCCAGAAGGTCATGAGGCATGGGTTCAGTGGAACCTTAGCTGTTTGGATAAAAAATTGGCTTAAAGGAAGAAAGCAGAGGGTAGTAGTGGAAGGAAAGTATTCTGCCTGGAGGCCGGTGACTAGTAGAGTGCCATGTGGATGTGTCCTGGGACCCCTGCTCTTTGTGATTTCTATAAATGACCTGGATGAAGAGGTGGAAGGATGGGTGAGTAAGTTTGCGGATGACACGAAGATTGGAGGAGTTGTGGATGGAGCTGTAGGTTGTCGAAGGTTACAAGAGGATATAGACAGGATGCAGAGTTGGGCAGTAAAGTGGCAGATGGAGTTCAATTCGAATAAGTGTGAGGTGATGCATTTTGGAAGGACAAACCAGAAGGTTGAGAACAGGGTTAATGGTCGGTTACTTAAGAATGTGGATGAACAGAGGGACCTTGGGGTTCAAATCTATACATCCCTCAAGGACGCTGCACAGGTTGATAGGATAGTTAAGAAGGCCTATGGGATGCTAGGCTTCGTTAATAGGGGGATTGAGTTCAAGAGTAGAGAGGTCAAGTTACAACTCTTCAAATCTCTGGTGACACCACACTTAGAGTATTGTGTTCAGTTCTGGTCACCTCATTACAGGAAGGATGTGGAAGCTACGGAGAGGGTGCAGAGGAGATTTACCAGGATGTTGCCTGGATTGGAAAATAAGTCTTATGAGGCAAGTTTAGCAGAGCTGGAACTTTTCTTTTTGGAGCGTAGAAGGATGAGAGGGGACTTGATAGGGGTCTACAAGATTATGAGAGGCATAGATAGGGTGGATAGTCAGTACCTGTTTCTCAGGGCATGAACAGCAAACATCAGAGGGCATATGTACAAAGTTAAGGGAGGGAAGTTTAGGGAAGACGTCAGGGGTAAGTTTTTTTACATTGAGGGTTGTGGGTGCCTGGAATGACTTGCCAGGGATGGTGGTGGAGGCTAAAACATTAGGGGTATTTAAGAGCCTCTTGGACAGGCACATGGATGAAAGAAATATAGAGGGTTATGGGGTAGTGGGGGTTTAGTACCTTTTTTTCTAGAATATATGGGTCGGCACAACATCGAGGGCCGAAGGGCCTGTACTGTGCTGTAGTATTTAAGTGCCCAGTGTCTAGTATCTGCTGAAATTGCAACCATTTCAGTAACAAATTAATTATGTAATTCATGGTTGTGGGAAAGCCCCTTCCCAAATAGCAGTAGTTGGGAGTAAAAAGTCTGTTGTTCCTTTCTGAAGCAAAAATAATGTAGAATTCATTGGTCACAAACTGACATTCACAGAAGTTTGCTTCCAATAGGTTCTCAATGTGTCTCAATACAACTCTCAGATATAGCAATATTTTAAAGATAATCAATTAATCTGTGCGATCATAAAAACATGCTTTATTTTATGCATGAATATTGATTTGGGAGTTTTTGAAGTAAGAATGATCAGGGAGCAGATATGGGGCATTGAAGGTGTAAGTCATCCATTAAAACACAGGGAGAGTTCACAGATATATAATGTGATGGTATTGGGTTCCTTGTCTGCAAAGTCCTCAAGTCAAAAGCAGATTTTAAACCTTATCTGAGATAAATACCTACAGGTGCCTTTGCTATAGGAAGATTATACTGTATCCTTCAAGGACAAACCTACTTCCTTGTCTAGTTTAAAATGCAAACAACAGGAATTTTGCAGATGCTCGAAATTCAAGCAACACACATCAAAGTGGCTGGTGAACGCAGCAGGCCAGGCAGCATCTCTAGGAAGAGGTACAGTCGACTAGGTACTGTTAGTCCTGACGAAGGGTCTCAGCCTGAAACGTTGACTGCACCTCTTCCTAGAGATGCTGCCTAGCCTGCTGCGTTCACCAGCAACTTTGATGTGTGTTCCCTGTCTAGTTGTTGTGGCATGGTTTTAGCTCTCAATACACACTGCTTGAGTGGTGGGTTCCTCCTTCCTACCATGGAGAAGGTACTTCCAGCTAACAAAGTAGTTTAAAAACTGTTTATTTTAGATTTTAGAGATACACATTTAAAATGAGACAAATAGTTCTTAACACACACTTAATACTCACAGAGGACTTTAGATTTATAAAAGATTTCAAAATTACAAAAGATTTACAAACTACAGAGGATTTCCAAACACAGGTACAATTCTTATGAACGAGAAGAACATACCAATGAGTTACAGATAAATGAGTTGTCTGTAGCAGAAACTGAAGGCTGAGGAATGAATTCTAGTTCCTCTTCTGTAAATCTGTCTCTCTGTCATTTTCCTTGTCATTCCTAACAATCCCCAATGTTTTTAATATTTATACTATTTTCTACTAGATGGCAAAATCTGCATGCGGTATTTTCCAGATACTTTTGCTGGGACAAAGTAATTCACACAAATTCTGGCGACAGAAATCCCAAACTTCCACAATTAATGCTGTGAGAACTGGCCTTCTAAGTACACAAACATCCCAACTTGTAACCATTTTTAGTATGCTAGGTGACATAATCCCATTGTTTTTTGTTTGGCTAACACAGACTCCACATTACTTCACTTTGCAAAGCTGTGCCTCCAACTTCAAACTGGTTGCTGTTTGCAATTTACATTAAGAACTGGTTCTTGATTATAACAAAAAGCTGAGCAAAGAATGCTTGTTTTGAGCTTAACTCTATCACCAACAACTCTAATTCTTTGGAAAGGCCACACTATTCTGCTAAAAACCCAAGTTTAGCAATAAGCCACTCAGGTCCTGGAAAATGAGTATCTATCACAGAGCGAGAAATCACTGGAAGCTAGAGAAACTGATGTTCATGGCAACAGGTTGGAGGCTACCCAGACAAAATACAAGTTGTTGTTCCTCCAACCTCATCGCGCCAGGGGAGAAGACCAAGTACCAATATGACAGAATGTGGATGGGAAATCGAATTAAAGTGTTTAACCATTTGGAAATCTATTTCTCTTCACACTTGTTTAACACCTTGTTTTCACATGGGAACAGGACAAATAAACATGGACCATCAGTGGTGCAATGTGGACTAACTGCATACAATCTGAATCGGGATGACATTTGATGGAATTATTCTGTTTACTAAACTATGAGTTCTTGGACAGGATATAGATAATACAGTCTGATTAATTCTGCATCAGACTGAAGTTGTGATGTGTTTAAAACATCTGGAAAGCATGGGCAGTGGGTGAAGTGAGGTTTGGGTTAAACTCCCCTAATGTTCACATTTAAAGCCGACCTGTGGAATAATTATTAAGGCAGATGAGGTCATGCACCAACCTGATCCATTAGGTGAGTAAAGAAAACCATGCGGGAGAAAATTTCCCAAAAGAAATTACATTTTGCATGGAAGAGATTGCTGCAACATTTATGTGACAAGCACCTTTTAAATCAATCTCTGATGCCTGACTGCACTGATTTAAGAACTCCATTCCCTCCCTTCCAACCCGTACCCACCCCCCCAACCCCTTCTTTAATTAATGGCAATTTTATCTTGGAGGAAATTCATGAGCTTCTGCTGCTCATGTGACCTTAGTTAGAACTTGTGGAAGTTCTTCAAGGTTAAACAGAGGCTGTTTCCAGCTGATGCAACATTTTGGCCTATTTGCCTTGGTGCTGATTCATGTCATACCCCCTAATTCGTTCTTCTAAAATAACATAATTCACTGAAGTAACAAAGCACAAAGGCTAATGATGCTGTTGTTAGTATTGATTTCTACACATTAAATCTGGATATAATGTCCTCATCAGCAGGTTGATTTTGTTTGATTTAGAACTAAAGACTCAAGTGAACTTAGAGAAATTTAACCCACAGAAACTGAAATGCCAGAGACAAGAAATGAAGATGAGTTGCACTTCTAACAGAGTTCTCGAAGCATATTTAGCCTCCAATACTGCATTGTATGGAGCCGATTAAGTTACTGCATCAGGAATCTACCATACTGGACTGATGATACTGAGAAATAATTCCATACCTGATTGTAAACATAGAACATGGAACGTAGAACAGTACAGCACAGTACAGGCCCTTTAGCCCACAAAGTTGTGCCAATCCATAAACCCTGACTCCCATGTAACCCCCCACTTTAAATTCCTCCATATACCTGTCTAGTAGTCTCTTAAATTTCACTAGTGTATCTACCTCCACCACAGAGTCAGGCAGTGGATTCCAGGCACCAACCACTCTCTGAGTAAAAAACCTTCCTCTAATATCCCCCTTGAACTTCCCATCCCTGACCTTAAAGCCATGTCCTCTTGTATTGAGCAGTGGTGCCCTGGGGAAGAGGCGCTGGCTGTCCACTCTATCTATTCCTCTTAATATCTTGTATACCTCTATCATGTCTCCTCTCATCCTCCTTCTCTCCAAAGAGTAAAGCCCTAGCTCCCTTAATCTCTGATCATAATGCATACTCTCTAAACCAGGCAGCATCCTGGTATATCTCTTCTGTACCCTTTCCAATGCTTCCACATCCTTTCTATAGTGAGATGACCAGATCTGGACACAGTACTCCAAGTGCTGCCTAACCAGAGTTTTATAGAGCTGCATCATTACCTCGCGACTCTTAAGCTCTATTCCTCGACTTATGAAGGCTAGCCCCCTATAAGCTTTCTTAACTACCCTATCTACCTGTGAGGCAACTTTTAGGGATCTGTGGAAATATACCCCCAGATCCCTCTGCTCCTCCACACTACCAAGTATCCTACCATTTACTTTGTACTCTGCCTTGGAGTTTGTCTTTCCAAAGTGTACCATCTCACACTTCTCCGGGTTGAACGCCATCTGTCACTTCTCAGCCCAATTCTGCATCCTATCAATGTCTCTCTGCAATCTTTGATAATCCTCTACACTATCTACAACTCCACCAACCTTTGTGTCGTCTGTAAACTTGCCAACCCACCCTTCTACCCCCACATCCAGGTCGTTATTAAAAATCACGAAAATTAGAGGTCCCAGAACCAATCTTTGTGGGACACCACTAGTCACAACCCTCCAATCTGAATGTACTCCCTCCATCGTCACCCTCTGCCTTCTGCAGGCAAGCCAATTCTGAACCCACCTGGCCAAACTTACCTGGATCCCATGCCTTCTGACTTTCTGAATAAGCCTACCGTTTTGGCTGCTGGAGAATTTTATTTCAGTTAATGAAATGAATTATGTTAAATATAGAAAGAGCACTGCTGCCATCATTCACAAAATTCTTGAATTGATATTAGAAAGAAATTCGTTCATTGATACACTTTAGTGAGAAGCTCGTTATTCTTACTTAGTCTTACATATCTCCTTAGAAATAAAAGTATTGACTCTTAAAAACAAAAATGCTCAAAATCCGGAATAACTCACAGAAAATTCTGAGGAACTCAGCAGGTCAGGCAGCATCTATGGGAAAAAGAACAGTCAACACTTCGGGCTGAGACCTTTCAAGAGGATCCTGGATCTTGGTCTGAAACATCGACTGTTTATTCCTTTCCGTAGGTGCTGCCTGATCTGCTGAGATCCTCCAGCATGTCATGTTTGTTACTCTTGTGACAAAAGAACCAGTTATCTGAAGATTGATGCCGATAAGAGGACAATGGGGGAACATGCAAGATGCTAATAAGAGAGAGACGAGAGGGATTAACGAAAAGGAGAAACAGATCCGAGTATTGTCAGAGACCGGTGGCTTTGAACCCTGAACTGTTTGAAGTTTGATGGACAGGCGATACCCCAGCAGGGGGATAAAAAGGGACAGGTTCGCTCTGGCAACAGACACACAACTCCACGAGGTAACGAGACCCTGGAAGCAGTGTACCCCCACAAGTTGGTGCGAGTTTTGGAGGTCTGGTTGCGGGACCAGCCATAGACGCACAGGGTAGAAAGATACGGTTATGGGGGGGAACCCGATGTGTGTGTCCACCCTTGCCTGGGTGCCGGGTTCACCGCAGAAGAACGATCGTATCTGGAATGGAGGGGTCACAGTCGGTGACCTCAGAAGACATTACAAGGGGCTCGCCCGAAAGCTAACTGCGAGGAATATCGAAGGTCTGTTTGGAATCCGTTTTGAATATTCATTCGCTTTCGCTCTCTCTCTTCTCCCCGCCCCAACGGCACAACAGCGATTACTGCGAACTGAACTGAACTAAATTGAACTGAACTTTGCGTCACCTGAAACTGATCATTTACCCCTAGACTGCGATAGAGCTTGATTGATCCTATTATCCTAGTTCTGTGTACGTGTGTGTTTTATCATTGCTAAACTGTTGCATTTATATCCTTTTGATTAGAATACTGTGTTGCTTATTTCTTTAATAAAACTTCCTTAGTTCCAGTAATCCAGACTCCAACTAAGTGGTCCATTTCTGTTGGTTTGGCAACCCAGTTACGGGGTACGTAACACTCTTGACTCTTAAAAATCCTCTGAAACATTCAAACAAAACACTCAGTCCGTGGACAATTCGTGATGGGAATCAAACATTGGCCTTTACCTGAAAACCATGTGCTTTGCACAAATAAAAAGATTTAAATTGAACTGGGGTTGTGTAAGACTGCAAGAGTTTTTTCCAAAAAAACAACCATCATGATGTGGGAGAGAGCAATCCCATTTCGCACTAATGTCCTCACACTTAATGCTAATCATTAAGTTTATTTGTGATTTGAGAGTTGCACAGCTTCAAGTGAAGAAAGTTGCTCCATCTTGTTAGAGGTAAAAAAAAATCCACTTCTAAACTGGTGCTTTTTTGAGAACATTAAATGCCATAACTGCAGGTTATTGGTCCATTTAACTGAGTAGTTCTCTGGTTGTTGAACATGTCAGGGAGCTGTTATCCAAGATCATTAGAGAGGATGACTATTTTCACCTTGTGAAAGACTTCCTTCTTGAGGTCTGAGTTCCATGTTTTTGATGGGAGTAAGCACATTATACTAAGCATGTTTTGACCTCTTCACTCTTTTTAACTATTCTCTTGGTGTAGGGCTTTAGTGTCAATATCCCTTTAAACTCCACCTTAAATCAAGTCTCACCATCTGTTTCTCTATCTTGAGAGGAATCTATTTTCTCTCTGAACTGCCTAGGGATAACTAACGATGTTAAAGACTGAACTTGAGTGTAAGTTGCTGTTAAGATTCAATCTATTCAATATAATTTTAAACTATCACCAGTAGTTAATGTGATTAATAACCTGGACAACAGAGAATAAAAGGGCATTCATATTTTAATTTCATTTCTCAATATTTATAGAGTAATACAACTGACAATTGATTACATAAATATTATATGCCTTTTCTTTTAAAAGGAGACGAATTACATAATAATTGCACATCTAAAAGGAAAAAATAATTTTGCCCACTATAGCACTGAAAATAATTGAAACGAGTGCCTAGCTTCAGTTCTAAGATAGATTTGAGTGAAATCGGAACTAATTTCATGCCATATCTACAGATAAAGATCTGACACTTCAGATCTCCTTTTAGCAAGAGAGGTCATCAATATACATTACTTATCTGATGAATATGCATCATTTCCCTGACAGTCACAGGGTTCCTTGTGCACCAGACATATACAAAGCCATCTCCCAACCATAGAAATAAATCAGTTTACTGATGTTTACAGCTAGAATAATATTTTTCATTTATTAGCATCTTAAATTCAAGTTCAAGTTTATTGTCATTCAACCTTATACACATATAGAGCGCAACGAAACAACATTCCTCATGGACCAAGGTGCAAAACACAAATATCACATACAGCACATAAAATACTATTAACACAGTATTACCAGATACAGAAGAAGTATTCTGTAGATGTACGCTTGCATATAGAACATATAGTTAAATTTACAACAGTACACTGCTCCTCGCGCTGTTGTCATAAATAATGTGATAGCAGGATTCCTGGATGTTTCACCACCTGGGGAAAGAAGCTGTTACCCAGCCTTAACTGTCTTTGTTTCTATATAATGACTTGCGAAAGGTTTCCCCACTAATGTAATAATTTCTCTGTAGCTCAGTGTTTGGGTTATGACTAGATATAACGGGGGCTTTGGAATGTGCGCTGGCCAATGAGGGGAGGTGTTTTTCTTTCTTGTGTACCCAAGGGAAGGTTTTGCGGTCTTTTGTTCGGCGGAGGATGAAGAGAGAAGATATCAGAAGGGGGAAGTTGTAGACTGCAGGACAGAGTGGATTTAGGATGGGGTCGGAAGTCAACAGCGCCTGGGGAGAAATCGATGGAGAATGAACAGACGGGAAAACCGTGAGCTCCAATGTTGCACATTAGACTGTTTCATGAGAATGGGTCCCTCTTTTTGTTTTCTTTACTAGGCCTATAGTTAAATTAAGAAATATAAAGCTTAGTTGTTTAATTGTATATCGGGTACTGTTTGTTATTTCGTGGTTCTGATTTGTAACAGGGGAACACATCATGCAGCACCCACCCAAACAAAATTTCTTAAATTTGGTCAGGCCAGGGGCTGTCTTACCCTAGATTAAGCCACTAGCTGAACCTGAGAGTTACACTTATCCTGTGGTACCTTCTGCCTGCTGGCAATTGTAGGATGGGCAGGAGAGGTCATTGACCAAAGTTTAAGTACAAGAACTTCATTGAAGAAAACTGACAACAGGCTGAAAAAACAGTATTATTATAAATGACCACACGCTTTCTCAAAGGTTCTAGAAAAGAAGAGAGTAGCAAACATAAATAGACTCAGTAATCACTTTATTAGGTACCTCATGTACCTAATAAAGTGGCTACTGAGTGTATGCTCATGGTCTTCTACTGCTGTAGCCCATCCAGTTCAAGTTGGACATACTGTAAGCTTTTCTGAGAAGCTTTTCTGCTAACTACTGTTGTAACACGTTTTTTCTCTTCCTGTTCTGTCATTCAGAGCCAGCACCACCTGACCGAGCTTCTCATTTCTTCAACATCCCCAGCCCATACACTTCAGGCAGTCCATTTGTTCTTTGGCCTAATAGTTGCAAACACGTCACTCTTTTTCATGCAATAATTAATCAATTTATTCATTAACATGTCATGCTAATAGACCCGCTGATATGAGTAAACAAAACACATGAATCACGGCAAACTGTCAATGCTGTTCTTATATACTATCAGAATTTGCTTGGTAAATACACAAAAATCTTTGTGTAGTGTAAAGGGGAGCAATTATTCAACCAAAACAGCCAACAGCTGTTTGAATATTTCATTTTGTCTTGACAGAAAGAATGATAGCTGAAATTTTTTAAACATTTTCCTGTTTAAATGAAAGTAGTAGAAGGTATGCTAAAGCCACACATTGCAAACAGAGGTCTGCAGAATATTGTGGGCTGAGGGGCCTGTACTGTGCTGTAGTGCTCTATAATTCCATGACACTGTATTCTTTGGAAATAGTCTTTATGGCTTCACCTTCCAAGCTATTTGTATTACTTTATTCATTTTCTATTATTTAAGTGCAGAACAGGCCTTTCTGACTCAATGAGAATTGATTAGGCCCAGTAAACTGACCTAATCACAGGACAACTTACAATGCCCAATTATCCTACTAACCAGTACGTCTTTGGACTTTGGGAGGAAATCAAAGCACCCAGAGGGAACCAACGTGAACATGAGAAGGCATATAAAAATTTCTAACAGAGAATGGCAGAATTGAGCACAAACTCCAATGCTCCACATTGTAATAACATCACCCTAACTGCTACACTTCCATGGCACCCGAAGGGCTGTAGCTTAATTTGTCACAATGATTCATTAGTAGACCAAATATCATCTTGATATAATAAATAAATAATAAATATTCCCTAATTTCATTGGTATCAATGAGATGTGATTAAGAATATTCTTGACAGATATAAAATAGCCATGGGAAAATGCCACTGCTTTGTCAGTTTTACTCTGTTGAAAAAACATCGCAAGGCAAGATCTTGCGTGTGAACTGATATACAAGTACAGTGCATGGTTATTTACTTGTCATTTAGCTACAGGCTAATTTTATCCACTTGAACACACAGAAATGACAAGCAGGGAAAGACTTGCCACTTTATCAAACTTGCTCAACAACACCATGTCACAATCGTAAGTAAATACTCTTTCCTTTATCTCAAAAACACATTCCGGTTTGAATGCCACATACTCCATTAGAATCTACCCTTTCAGGCCCCAACCACTTGTGACGAGAATACACATAGATTAAGATGTTAGCTGGCCTGTGCTGGCACCAGTGAGATCAGCAGTTGGTCTGCCACCTGTCTTCAGGAGAAAGAGAGATAAGGAAAACAATGGAGCAGCATTTGGAGATGTTAATGAAGGGACGGGAGAGTTTAACGGAAGGAGAGCTGTCAAGATCGGCTCCCCCTTTGAACCCTGAACTGTTTGAAGTGTGATGGACAGGCGATACCCCAGCAGGGGGATAAAAAGGGACAGGTTCGCTAAGGCAAGACACACACGACACCACGAGGTAATGATACCCTGGAAGCGGTGCGCCTCCCATAAGTTGGTGGAAAGTTTTGGAAGGCTGGTCGCTGGACCAAGCCATAGACGCACAGGGTGGAAAGGCACGATCGGTGGGAACCTGGTATGTGTGTCCGCTCTTGCCTGGGTGCCAGGTTCACCGCAGAGAAACGATCGTATCTGGAAACAGAGGGGTCACAGTCGGTGACCTCAGAAGACATCACAAAGGGCTCGCACAAAAGCTGACTGCGAAGAATATCGAAGGTCTGTGTGGAAGCCGTTTGAATATTGATTCATTTTTGCTCTCTCTCTCCTTCCCCCCACACTGTCTATCGCCACGGCAGTGATTACTGCGAACTGAACTGAATTCAATTGAACTGAACTTTGCGTCACTTTGAAACTGGTCATTTACCCCTAGACGACGATAGAGCTTGATTGATCCTGTTATCTTAATTCTGTGTACATGTGTGTTTATCGTTGCTGAACTGTTGCATTTATTATCCTTCCGATTAGAGTACTGTGTTGCTTGTTTCTTTAATAAAACTTTCTTAGTTCTAGTAGTCCAGACTCCAACTGAGTGATCCATTTCTGCTGGTTTGGCAACCCAGTTACGGGGTACGTAACACACTTCAGAAAAGTTTAGATTCGAAATTCACCCAAGACTGACCATGAAAATCCAGGCTGATGTGCTGGTGTATTGTGGAATCAGTCATCTAGACTTTGACTGAGATAGAAGATGACATTTTGCACAGTACAACGGGAATATTCCTTGTGTACTGGCTACTGTTCTTCCAAAACATTGCTACAAATAATATTATCTAATTATTACATAGTTTTAGGGAAATTCTAGGCAGTTTCTAGAGCAGTTTCATGGTTGGCACAACATTGTGGGCCGAAGGGCCTATAATGTGCTGTTGATTTCTATGTTTCTATATTTCCACTTCGTGGCTTGTGGGTGTTTGGCTGCACGTTTCCCACATCACAACAGTGATTGTAATTCAAAATTTATGCACATATAAACAGGTTTTGGTTATCTTGAAAAGATGTGAAAGATCCACTTAAATGTGGATCTTTCTTATCTACTGTATGTAAGCTTGCATAGGGGCAAAAAAAAATCTGCAAAAAATAAATTAAACCAGAAAAGACAAGTGTATGTGCCTATTGGGTTAAATTCAAGATGGATAAATGTCATTGGAGTAATTTCAACCCATATTTCTCAATGGCCAAGCTAATATGTTGAAATAACTGACAAATGTCTTTATAATTTCACTGGTGTGCAGCTATTCCATGAGATTGAACATGCACGACAACCAAAAATATTGGTTCAGTGAAGCAACACACACAAAAAGTGCTGGTGAACGCAGCAGGCCAGGCAGCACCTATAGGAAGAGGTACAGTCGACGTTTCAGGCCGAGATCCTTCATCAGGACATACCTTAGCTGAGGTGGTTAAACAGTAACATGGTAGACATAACACCTGTTGAGCAGATAAACTTACCAGTTAGGATCAGAAATGGCTGATCTAGCTATGAGAACTGTATCAAAAGAAGTTGTATGGCATGCTTGCCTTCATTGATAGGGATGGCAAGTACAACAAATAAGGAAGACATGGTGTAGCTATATAAAACTTCAGTCAGATCATCCTTGGTGTAGTGTGCAGTTGTGATTGTCCCATTATAGGAAGGATGTGGGGACTGTGGAGAGGATACAGAACATGTTTAGGTGCTATCTGGATAAGAGGGCAGGAGCGAGAAGGTTAGACACACTTGAATTTGTTTTCAATAGTGTCAAAGGCTGAGGGTAGGGGGGGAGACCTGACAAGGTTTTTTTTTAATTATCGGAGTCATAGATAGGGCGGACAGTAGAAATTGCAGAGTAGAAATTACAAACATCAGAATAGGTTGGGAAAGGGGTCTGAAGGAAAGTTTAAAGGTGACATGAGGGGCAAAAGTTTTATACAGAAGATGATAGATGCCTGGAATGAGTTACCAGAGGTATTAGTGGCAGCAGGTATGTTTGTAGTTTGGTGGAGCTTAAGATGCACTTGAATATAAAGGAAATGGAGGGATATGGAAGATACTCAGGAGGAGGATATTTGGTATAAATTGGCATCAAGGTCAGAACACATCACGGACCAGATGGCCTATCCAGTGCTGTACTGCTCTGTGTTTAATAAGGTCATAGCCAATCCAGGATATATAAAAATAATTTTCATACTGAAAATAAACAGCGATGTGTAATTGAAATTCTAGGCATCTATCTTCTAATTTCTTCACTGTATTGTTGATACATTTTGCCTGACACAGCAGAGCACTCGGGCTATTGGCATTGCTGCTGTTTGTTCAGCCATCTCATGCACTAGGGGACCAGATGTTCTTTTACTTTTAGTACATAATTTTCCCAGGCTATAATGACTGCTGCCAGTACAAATATAAGCATCTGCCTTCATTCCTGAGCTGACAGTCATTCACTGGTTTAGATGTATCATCAGCTGGAATTATATAATTAGCACAATAGGAGGCTATTCACTTCATTGTGCTGGATTTTGAAAGTATTAGTCAATTATCCCAAGTTCTTCCCCAGAAGTCTTCTCCCCCTAAAAGTATTTGTATTTATCTCTCTATTTATCTTGTAAATGCTCCCCTACTGCTTCCGAGCTGTGCTTAAATCTTAGTCAAGGACCAGACTGAGGGATGAAACAAATAAGGAGAATAAGGAGAGCTGGATAATTTATAAGCTAAATTCATCTTGTTTAGTTATTTCATCTTCCACCCTTAACCCACTACCTCTAGTTTTAGTCTCATCCAACCTCAGCTTGCTTGGAGTTATTCTATCTATAGCCATCATAATTTTATATACTTTTATCAAATCTCCACTCATTCTCCTACACTTCAGGGAATAGTCCCAATCTATTTAGCCTTTCTTTATAACTCAGGACCTCATGTCATAGCAACATACTTGTAAATTTTCTCTGTACTCCTTCAAGCTTATTGATAACTTTCCTGTAAATAGGTGACCAGAACTGCACACAATACTCCAAATTAGGGCTCAACAATGTCCTTTACAACTTCAACATAATATCCCAACTAAATGCTCTAATTTATGAAGCCAATGTGCCAAATCTCTCTTTACAACTTCATCTACATGTTACTCTACCTTCAACATACTATGGATCTGTAGTCCTAGATCCCTCTGTTTTATCACACTCCTCAGTGCTCTACTGTAACTGTGTAGGTCCCATCAGTTTTGCCCTCTCAAAATACAATACCTCACACCTTTCTGCATTAAATTCCATCTGTTATTTTTCAAAAACAGACAATCGGCGGTGTATTGGCAGTGTGAGTCGTGTGGAAGAGATCTGTTATGTTCCAGATGGATCTAGGTGGGAAGGTGATGATGGACAAATAAAAATGGGAGGATGAGATCTGAGCAAAGGGAGAAGATAACCCAAATGGACAGGTGAAGGTGTGTTGGGGAAGAACATCATGCAATTTGGTTATATAAAAATGGAAAACTCAAATGTTCAAACTATTGGATAGTAGGCTAACCAAGTGGAATATGAGATATTCACATACCAACTTGCATTCAGCTCCTCCACAGCAATGGAAAAGGCTGAAGATAGACAGATTAGTGTTGGAGTGGGAAGGAGAGATAAACTGATAAGAAACAAAAGCTCGAGGTGGCCATTGTGTACACAGCACAGGTGTTCTGTAAAATGGCTGCCTAATCCACACTTGGTTTCACCAGTGTTGTGGAGACCACATTGCGAGATTACAAAATGCCTCATTTTTCAAAGTTTCAAACATGTGTAAATTTTTAAGGACTTTTTAGGTCTCTGGATGATGAAGAGCAAAGAGGTGAATAAACAGGTGTTATACTGTATCTCCAATGGTTGAAGTAGAAGCTACCAGGAGATGGTGAGGGAAAACTAGCAAATAATATCAAAGAGGATACTAAAAGCTTTTTCAAGTATATAAAGAGTAAAAGACAGGTGAGAGTAGATATAGGACCGATAGAAAATGATGCTGGAGAAATTGCAATGGGAGATAAGGAGATGGCAGAGGAACTGAATGAGTATTTTGCATCAGTCTTCACTGAGGAAGACATCAGCAGTATACCGGACGCTCAAGGGTGGCAGGGAAGAGAAGTGTGCGCCGTCACAATTACGACAGAGAAAGTACTCAGGAAGCTGGATAGTCTGAAAGTAGATAAATCACCCGGACCAGATGGAATGCACCCGCATGTTCTGAAGGAAGTAGCTGTGGAGATTGCGGAGGCATTAGCGATGATCTTTCAAAAGTTGATAGATTCTGGCATGGTTCTGGAGGACTGGAAGATTGCAAATGTCACTCTGCTATTTAAGAAGGGGGCAAGGAAGCAAAAAGGAAATTATAGACCTGTTAGCTTGACATCGGTGGTTGGGAAGTTGTTGGAGTCGATTGTCAAGGATGAGGTTACAGAGTACCTGGAGGCATATGACAAGATAGGCAGAACTCAGCATGAATTCCTTAAAGGAAAATCCTGCCTGACAAACCTATTACAATTTTTTGAGGAAATTACCAGGAGGCTAGACAAGGGAGATGCAGTGGATGTTGTATATTTGGATTTTCAGAAGGCCTTTGACAAGGTGCCACACATGAGGCTACTTAACAAGATAAGAGCCCATGGAATTACAGGAAAGTTACATACATGGATAGAGTGTTGGCTGATTGGCAGGAAACAGAGAGTGGGAATAAAGGGTTCCTCTTCCGGGTGGCTGCCGGTTACCAGTGGTGTTCCACAGGGGTCCGTGTTGGGGCCGCTTCTTTTTACATTGTACATCAATGATTTGGATTATGGAATAGATGGCTTTGTGGCTAAGTTTGCTGATGATACGACGATAGGTGGAGGGGCCGGTAATGCTGAGGAAACGGAGAGTTTGCAGAGAGACTTAGATAGATTGGAAGAATGGGCAACGAAGTGGCAAATGAAGTACAATGTTGGAAAGTGTTTGGTTATGCACTTTGGCAGAAGTAATAAACGGGCAGACTATTATTTAAATGGGGAAAGAATTCAAAGTTCTGAGATGCAACGGGACTTGGGAGTCCTTGTACAGGATACCCTTAAGGTTAACCTCCAGGTTGAGTCGGTAGTGAAGAAGGCGAATGCAATGTTGGCATTCATTTCTAGAGGAATAGAGTATAGGAGCAGGGATGTGATGTTGAGGCTCTATAAGGCGCTGGTGAGACCTCATTTGGAGTTCTGTGGGCAGTTTTGGTCTCCTTATTTAAGAAAAGATGTGCCGACGTTGGAAAGGGTACAGAGAAGTTTCACTAGAATGATTCCGGGAATGAGAGGGTTAACATATGAGGAACGTTTGTCCACTCTTGGACTGTATTCCTTGGAGTTTCGAAGAATGAGGGGAGACCTTATAGAAACATTTCGAATGTTGAAAGGCATGGACAGAGTGGATGTGGTAAAGTTGTTTCCCATGATGGGGGAGTCTAGTACAAGACGGCATGACTTAAGGATTGAAGGGCGCCCATTCAGAACAGAAATGCGAAGAAATTTTTTAAGCCAGAGGGTGGTGAATCTATGGAATTTGTTGCCACGGGCAGCAGTGGAGGTCAAGTCATTAGATGTATTTAAGGCAGAGATTGAAAGGTATCTGAGTAGCCAGGGCATCAAAGGTTATGGTGAAAAGGTGGAGGAGTGGGACTAAATGGGAGAATGGATCAGCTCATGGTAAAATGGCGGAGCAGACTCGATGGGCCGAATGGCCGACTTCTGCTCCTCTGTCTTATGGTCTTATGGCCTTATGGAAAACGGGATCAGGGAGTCACAAAGGATGTGGTCCTCGTTGAAAGCAGAAATAGCAGGAAGAGCAGAAGATACTGCTGGCGGAGAGATAATGTTGGAAGTGGATGAAATGGTGGAGGATACTGTGTTGGGTGCAGAGGGTAAACCTTGCAGTGTTGCAAGAAATAGGATTTATTGAAAATTCTTTACAGCCAGTATTTGAGTGGGTACAGTCATAATGAGCTAAGTGGCCTCTTTCATTGCTGAATGCAAGCACGAGGAAATCTGCAAATGTTGGAACACACATAAAAGTTGCTTGTGAACTCAGCAGGCCAGGCAGCATCTCTAGGAAGAGGTACAGTCGACGTTTCGGGCTGAGACCCTTCGTCAGGACTAACTGAAAGAAGAGTTAGTAAGAGATTTGAAATTGGGAGGTGGGGGGGGGTGTGATCCAAAATGATAGTAGAAGACAGGAGGGGGAGGGATGGAGCCAAGAGCTGGACAGTTGATCGGCAAAAGGGATATTAGCGGATCATGGGACAGGAGGCCTAGGGAGAAAGAAAAGGGGGAGGGGGGAAGCCCAGAGGATGGGCAAGGGGTATAGTGAGAGGGACAGAGGGAGAAAAAGAAGAAAAAGAAAAAGAATGTGTGTATATAAATAAATAACGGATGGGGTACGAGGGGGAGGTGGGGCATTAGCAGAAGTTTGAGAAGTCAATGTTCATGCCGTCAGGTTGGAGGCTACCCAGACGGAATATAAGGTGTTGTTCCTCCAACCTGAGTGTGGCTTCATCTTTACAGTAGAGGAGGCCGTGGATAGACATATCAGAATGGGAATGGGATGTGGAATTAAAATGTGTGGCCACTGGGAGATCCTGCTTTCTCTGGCGGACAGAGCGTAGGTGTTCAGCGAAATAATCTCCCAGTCTGCGTCGGGTCTCTCCAATATATAGAAGGCTGCATCCGGAGCACCGGACGCAGTATATCACCCCAGCCGACTCACAGATGAAGTGCCACCTCACCTGGAAGGACTGTCTGGGGCCCTGAATGGTAGTGAGGGAGGAAGTGTAAGGGCATGTGTAGCACTTGTTCTGCTTACAAGGATAAGTGCCAGGAGGGGGGAGGGAGGGGGGGTACGAGTGGACAAGGGAGTTGCGTAGGGAGCGATCCCTGCAGAAAGCAGAGAGAGGGGGAAGGGAAAGATGAGGGGGGAGGGGGGAGGGACCCCCTTGTCCTCACCAACCACCCCACCAGCCTTCGGGTCCAACATATAATTCTCTGTAACTTCCGCCACCTCCAATAGGATCCCACCACTGAGCACTTCTTTCCCTACTCTCCCCCCTCTGCTGAATGGTAGTGAGAGAGGAAGTGTAAAGGCATGTGTAGCACTTGTTCCGCTTACAAGGATAAGTGCCAGGAGGGAGATTGGAGGAGAGGGATGGCGGGGGGGGGGGGGACGAATGGACAAGGGAGTCGTGTAGGGAGCGATCCCTCTGGAAATTGAATATTTTTTTTAAATTGCAATAATCAAAGGGAAAATTCAATAACTCACCCATAATCTTGCCAAGAATGAGAGATCTAACGACATTAAACTCCAGATTTGTATCTGAGGGGAGATTATACTTCATGGTAGTAAATTGGTCAATCTGTAAATGGATGGAAGAAATACCAAGTGTCACTTTGCATTCTGTGGTACACTTTTCAGTTACCCTGCATTATAATATCCATCAATATGTGTGCCAAGTAATGTTTGAATGATTTTTTAGCAATGCTATGCAGAACACCTTTTTGTTTTAATTCAACGCATTCATCTATGTCTAAATTTCAGAAATCTGCACTGATCAATCTGTTTTGCAATGAGACGTTAACTATGGCTCAATAAGTTAGAAGGATTTAGGTTTAAATTTTCACCCCTTACTCTTCAACTAGCAATCTAGAAAAGCATCTCAGTGTAATATTGTTAAAGGGCTACATTTTCAGTAGTGTCATCTTTCAGAACGGACTTTGAAAGAAGCACCACCAAGTGAAAGTTCCAAATTCACTCAGAAAACACTTTAAAATATTAGTGTCTAAAGATTAGATTTATTAGATTTACTTGTCACGTTTACACGAAATTATCAAAAGATAGAGTGAAATGCACTGTCTGAGTCAACAATCCACAGTCTGAATATATGCAGGCAACTGTCCTCAAGCATCACCATTCTTGTGGCTCCAATATAGTATACTCACAACTCAATAACCCTTACTAACCCATAGATCTTTGGAATGAGGGAGGAAACTAGAGCATCCAGAACAAACACAAAAGGCAAGAGAAAGAATGTACAAACTCCTTACAAGCAGCAACAGGAACTGAAGCCTGATTACTGGTGCTGTAAATTGTTACACCATACACGTCTTCAGATATAGTGACAGAGAGTTATGGGAAAAGATCAAAACCTTCTAAAATCTATGGTTCAAGGGAAACAAAAGCAATATTTGGTCAAAAATGTGATGAAGTGCCAGACACTTCAACAAGTTGATGGATTTTCCGAAGTATTTAAATATCCAGGAAACTGAAGAAGAAATAACCTTATTTTTGGGCACTGGAAATAAACAAATGTTATTTGAAGCTTTCTACAAATGGTATCAGAGAGAAATGCATATACCCCTGTTACATACCTTGTGGGTATCTCGTGACTGTCTTATGATCATGATGTAATTGAGTATCTTATGAGCATGAAGTAATTGTCTTGTGATGGTGGGGTGATGTAATCTTCACGCCAGTGTGAGGTCACATGGTGGCATGTTCCAACAGGTATATAAGGGGAAACCCCTGTTGTCACGTAGTTAGTTCATTAGTTAGTTTTGCTGTATATTCGTCTCATGACACAGTTTCATTTTAAAGTGGAGTTTTTTTCTTTCTATTGTAAGGTGCAAAAACGTTGTGCCAGCAGTTTTGCCAGTCGCTGCCAATTCTTGTTTGTTGCACCTTTGTTTTACCTTTAGTCTAGTATTGGAGAGTAAAGACCTTACCAAAGTACAGAAACCCAAAAGATTGAGTAAAGTTGGTATCGCTCGGTGGTTAGATTAGATTGGATTATGAGAACACGCAATCCTCTTTTATTGTCATTTAGTAATCCATGCATTAAGAAATGATACAATGCTCCTCCAGAATGATATCACAGAAACACAAGACAAACCAAGACTAAAAGACTGACAAAAACCACATAATTATAACATATAGTTACAACAGTGCAAAGCAATACCATAACTTGATAAAGAACAGACCATGGGCACGGTAAAAAAAAGTCTCAAAGTCTCTCGGAAGTCCCACCATCTCACGCAGACAGTAGAAGGAAGAAAAATTCTCCCTGCCATGAGCTTCCAGCGCTGCAAACGTACTGATGCAGCACCCTGGAAGCATCCGAGCATAGCCGACTCTTGAGTCCGTCCAAAAACTTCAAGCCTCTGACCAGTCCTCTGACACCAAGCACCGAACACCATCTCTGCCGAGCACTTCGATCCCGGCCCCAGCAATAGGCAATAGGCAAAGCTGAGGGTCTGGGGCCTTCCCCTCCGGAGACTCTCGATCCCACAGTAGCAGCGGCAGCGAAGCAAGCATTTCAGAAGTTTCTCCAGATGTTCCTTCGTGCTTCTCACATCTTTCTCCATCAAATCAGGATTGTGCACGTGGAGGTTTTATAAAGGATCGACCTTATTGAATCTTCATTCAAGAATAGTGGCCTGCATCTGAGACAACTTTTGCAAGATCAGGAAAGTTTGTGCAGTGTTCACCCTCTAGGAAAAAGGTCAGTTCCTTTAAGCCGTTTTGTTTCCTTCGTCGTGAATCCTTTGGACAAGGCATCTCTCGGCTGGGATCAACAATAATGTCACATCTTCAAAGAAATCAGTTTTCAGGGAAGTCTCACCTTACTGACTGTATAAATGACTTGGACTTTCAAATTTACCACTTTAAGACCGTATTCAAATTTACCACTTTAAGAACTATTCCAGAGTTTGGCCGTTTGTTAAATTACTGTATAGCTTTTAACTTGCAGTTAAGTTAGTCATTTGTTTACTTTTCACTATTGTTGAGCAGAGTTTAATAAATGTTTATGTTTGTTTATAAAACCTGACTCAATTCTATATTCATTGTTGCTGATGACATAACACCCCAAACAATCTCTATGTAATGGTGGATTAACAACTCATGCCTTGCAAAATCAGTCTACTGAATTTATTTGGTCCATTACTTCTCAAGCATCACTTTAAATATTTGTAAAGGTTCCTGTGCTACCACAAGAATGGACAAGGGAATGGCAGATGGAATTTAACTCCAACTGGTGCAAAGTGATACATTTTGTAAGTGAAACTAGGGAAGAACACCGGGGAGTGTTATTGAACAAGGAAAACTTGGGCCACAAGTATATTTCTCCTTTGAAAGTGGGTGATGAGGAAGACATCAGGCATTCTTGCCTTCCCCAGAGCGTAGCAGAATAAGTGGAGATCTTATTGAGGTATTCAAAGCTGAGTGGTAAAGAGAGTGTGAATGCATGCAGGCTTCTTCCCCTCAGGATGGCTGAGACTAGAGCAACAGGTCATAGATTTAGGATGAACGGTAAAATGTTTAAGGGAAATACCTTACTCAGAGGGTAGAGTAAGTGTGGATTATTTATTTATTTATTTATTCATTTATGGGATGTGGGCATCGCCTGCTAAGCCAGCATTTATTGTCCATCCTAGTTTCCCTTGAGAAGGTGGTGATGAGCTGCTTTCTTGAATGACTGCAGTCCCTGAGGTGTAGGTACACCCACAGTGCTGTTATGGAGGGAATTCCATGATTTTGACTCAGCAACAACTAAGTAAGTGGATAAGACAAGTATGGAAGGCTATGGTCTGGTATGGTATGGTAGATGGGACTAGGCAGAAAGCAAGGCCAACACAAATTAGTTGGGTCAAATGGCCTCTTTATTTGCTATAGTGCTCTATAATTGTGTGATTCATAGACTGAGATATTGAATATAAGAGCTGGGATATCATGTCATTGCTGCATAAAAATTAGTTAAGCCATACTTGAAGTCATCATCATTATGTGCCGTGTCGTATGATATGTGCAATCGTGGTCTTTTTGTCTTCTTCTGGGCAGTGTTTTTACAAGATTGGTGATCCTAGCCATTGTCAATACTCTTTCTGGTGTCAGTGGTCCCATAACCAGGCCTGTGATAAGCACCAACTGCTCGTACGATCATTCACCACCTGCTCCCATTGCTTCACATGAACTTGATAGGAGCATCCTTACCCAAGGATGACCTGCAGGCTAGCGGAAGGAAGGAGTGCCTTACACCTCCTTTGGTAGAGATGTACTTCCACCCCACCATGCAAATATTTGGAATATTATGTATAATTTGGTCACTGTTCTAAAAGACAGATGCAATTAAGCGAGAGGTTGCAGAAAAGATTCACAAAGACGTTGCCTAGACTGAAAGGCTTAAGTTATAGGTAGGGATTGTATTGACTATTTCAGTTTTTCCTGGATGAAAGGAGGCTGAGAGAAGACATGATACAGGCATATAACATTATATATCGGTGGACAGTGTTTGCTTCCCATAGTGCAGTCCCAAAAACTAGAGGACATTGGTTTAAGGTGATAGGGAGAAAATGGAGATGTGATGAGTAATTTTTCATACAAAGAACAGTCTGGAATGATCTACCAGAAAGGTGTTGGAGGCAGTGTAATACAGGTTTCCCCCGCTATCCAAAGGTAGTGTTCCTATGAAAACGTTCGTAAGCCGAAATGACGTAAAGTGAAGAAGCAATTACCATTAATTTATATGGAAAAAATTTTTGAGCGTTCCCAGACCCAAAATATAACCTACCAAATCATACCAAATAGCACATAAAACCTAAAATAACACTAACATATAGTAAAAGCAGGAATGACGTGATAAATACACAGCCTATATAAAGTAGAAATAATGTATGTACAGTGTAGTTTCACTTACTAGAATTGGGAAGATTTAGCCAAAACCGATTTGTAGGAAAAAATCGGCACGTACATGTATGCACACACACTGCCAGCGCAAGGCTTTATGGTCATGGTAGTCTTTCTCGGGGTAAACACAAGTTTAAAGCGCGTGTCTTTTCTCGTAAAAGCAAAGATCCTCTTTTGGTTGGCGAAAACAGGTACTAATGTAGGTCTTTCGTAATAGCGAAGTGGCGTAAAGTGAACGTTCATAAAATGGGGGACCTGTACTGTAATATAACGATAGTTATCCTGTACACATACACATACATAATTTAATGTCTTAGTATCCATTCATACAGTATTCATATTAAGTAATAAAGCCCTAGTTACTGAGAGAAACGCATGACATTACCTAATCAAGGAATGGTCACTGTAGTGACTCTGGGAGAGGAACTATGGAGTGAGCAGAGCTAAACTGAACAGCGGCACTGAGTGAAGATAAAAATGACATGTTTATTGACTAAATGTTTAGGATAATTGGATTTGTCAGACTATGGCCAGACAGACTTGTACATTGATTCAAGTAATAAACAAAAATACATTCAAGTATACTTATGGACTGCCAAGTATAATGAATTGTATACTGACTGCACTTGGAGTATTAAGTGGAATTCTTGTCACCACACTATGTTAAAACAAGCCCAGCTGCTTGTTTTACTGTGCAAGAAGTGGCCAAAAACTCTCCAAGTACCAAAGCACTCCATAAAAGAACAGGTCACATCTGAGATCAGGTAACCTCAGTAACCTCAAAGACACTGGAGGTGGTCACAATATATATTCTACATGATCTACTGCTTGATTATTTAAAAGAACATTTCATTTTGAAATGTGTTAGAGCAGGAACAGTAACAACATTTAAGGGACATTTGGGCCTGTACTTGAATGAACAAAGCAGTGATACCATAAGACCACCAGGCATAGAAGCAGAATTAGGCTATTCATCCTATCGAGTCTACTATACCATTCCATCATGGCTGATTTATCATCTCTCTCAACTCCATTCTCTTGCCTTCACTCGATAACTTTTGACAATCAAGAACGAATAACCATCCCCTTTAAATATATCCAATGACTTTGCCTCCACAAGCTGACTGTGGCAGTGAATTCCACAAATTCACTATCCTCTAGCTCAGGGGTTCCCTATCTGAGGTCAATGGATCCCTTACTTAATGATACTGGTCCATGGCGTAAAAAAGGTGAAAAAATTCCTCTTCAAGGGAAAGGGATATGGAATTAATGCCATCAAGTTCAATTAGCATAGATAGACATACGGTGGGCAGAAGGGTCCGTTTCTGAGCTGTACAACACTATCGCAATAACACAACATCAACATGATCAATAATTGTGTAAAGATTCCACAAACAGGAATTTATGCCAACATATTAATGGGTTGTCTGACAGTACCAGGTGGAAAGAAATGGTATAAAGGGGAGCTGGATGTTCCATTAATTAAAGTTACAACACCAATCCATGGTTTAGAGTAAATAATCTGGTAAAATGATCTCTCGTGCTGACTATTGGTAGCATTTCTATTTTTGCTAAGGATTTAGAAAACTCTTTTTTGTTTTCCTTTACAGATGATGAATTAACAGCAGATTATATGGTAATGAGTCTCTCTCAAGACTCTGAAAACCTCCATCAACTTCTTGCCTCAGGAGCTCCGTGCTTAAATTAACCAGCAAAAAAAAAGTTGAAAACCAGATTAGTTGCCTACATAGCACTTGCTTTTTATTGGGTGAGGTACAAAAATGATCAGAAATCATCAATATCCTGGCTGCTGGTTTGGGTTAAGATTTGTTCACTAAATTTTGTTGTATCACTGTTGTTCTTCCTGGCTTTGAGTGTGTGCATTTGGTTCTCCATGAATAATTATTCTGAATAATTAACATATTAGTAGGAAAGGAATAATTTTTAGGCAGTAACATTTGTCACCTTTTGAGGTGTGATCACCACTGTATAGTAGGAATCAGCTTGTATATGTTGGCTGATGATTGCATGGCAGATGGCTTGGATTAATAACTCAGCCAAGGGACGTCATCTCTGATAGTACAGCATTCCCTCAGCACTTCGGATATTTCATTTTGGGCTTTTGTCTATGTAGTACAGAAACAGGTTCACTAACTCTGCATTGACCATCAATCACCCATTTACACCAATCTTAAAGTGAGCACAAGCAATTCTGCAGATGTTAAAAATCCAGGACAACACACACAAAAAGCCGGAAGAACTCAGCAGGCTAGGTAGCATCGAGGGTGAAGAATAAACTGTTGAAATTTGAAGGGCCTTGGCCCAAAACATTGACTCTTTATTCCTCTTTATAGATGCCTGACCTGCTGTGTTCTTCCAGCGTTTTGGGTTGATCCGAAACTGATCACATTTTATTCTCCCCTCCAGAGTCTACCACCCAACTGCACAGTAGGGCAAATTACAGTAGCCAATTAACCAACCAACCTGCACATTTTTGGGCCATGGTTGGAAACGAAAGCACCCGGAAACCCATCCAGTCAAAGTCCAAGTCAAGATTATAGACATCAGCACAAGCTCATGGATACACAGATGCAAGGAAAAACTTACTTTCTGTAGAATCACAGGCACATGGCATCAGAGACACACTTACACAGAAAACATTAGTATAAAACTTAAATATACAGTTAATTTATTTTTCCAGGAAAAGAATATGTAAACTTCACACACTAAACCTTGAACATCAGGATTAAAGCAGAGCTGCTGGATCTCTGGGGCACCAACTCTACTAGAGGGAAGAGTACAGAAAAGGAATATGCCTTTCAGTCCACAATGTTGTGCTAAACTAATGAAGCTGAAGATGGTTAATTACATGAATGCATTTTATGGTGCTTATCTCTCAGCATGCTCACGTACCTATCGAGATCTCTTAAGCAACTACTTCCCATTTCCATTCCAACATGGTGGTCCATGACCAGCTCTACAGTTACGACAAGGCCACCCTCGGGATGGAGGAGCACCATCTCATATTCCATCTGGATACCCTCCAACTTGAAGGCATGAACATTGCTTTCTCTAATTTCCGATGATTTCTCCCCCTGTGATAGATATTCTCTTTCCAGGGCCCAAAAGGCTTATTGCTAAACTTGGCGTTCTAGCAGAATGCCATGACATTTTCAAATGATCAGAGATTTTTGTGACCAATTCAGACATCCAACCAACATTCCTTACTCTGCTTCTTATGTAAACAAGAACCAGTCTTCAGTTCTTAAAGTAAATTGTAAGCAATAATTTGTTTGAAATTAAAAGTACAAGTTTGCAAGCTATGTAACAAGAGCACAGGCTTCCACTGCCCAGGCGGGGAGTGTGGAGGGTGCAGTGGGAGGTAATGGCTATTAAGAGATGTGGTTTGCAAATTGAAGTGACCATGAGACACAATGGGATATTCTGGGTGCATCAGCAAAACATATGATAATAGGGTATATTAATTAGGTTACATCATAGAACATAGAACATTGAATAGTACAGCACAGTACAGGCCCTTCAACCCACAATGTTGTGCTGACCCTCAAACCCTCCCTCCCATATAACCCCCTACCTTAAATTCCTCAATATACCTGTCTAGTAGTCTCTTAAACTTCACGAGTGTGTTTGCCTCCACCACTGACTCAGGCAGTGCATTCCACCCACCAACCACTCTCTGAGTAAAGAAACCTTCCTCTAATGTCCCCATTGAACTTCCCACCCATTACCTTAAAGCCATGTCCCCTTGTATTCAGCAGTGGTGCCCTGGGGAAGAGGCGCTGGCTATCCACTCTATCTATTCCTCTTATTATCTTGTACACCTCTATCATGTCTCCTCTCATCCTCCTTCTCTCCAAAGAGTAAAGCCCTAGCTCCCTTAATCTCTGATCATAATGCATACTCTCTAAACCAGGCAGCATCCTGGTAAATCTCCTCTGCACCCTTTCCAATGCTTTCACATCCTTCCTATAGTGAGGTGATCAGAACTGGACACAGTACTCCAAGTGTGGCCTAACCAGAGTTTTATAGGGCTGCATCATTACATCGTGACTATTAAACTCTATCCTTCAACTTATGAAAGCTAACACCCCATAAGCTTTCTTAACTACTCTATCTATGTGTGAGGCAACTTTCAGAGATCTGTGGACATGTACCCTGAGATCCCTCTGCTCCTCCACACTACCAAGTATCCTGCCATTTACTTTGTACTCTGCCTTGGAGTTTGTCCTTCCAAAGTGTACCACCTCACACTTCTCCGGGTTGAACTCCATCTGCCATTTCTCAGCCCACTTCTGCATCCTATCAATGTCTCTCTGCAATCTTTGACAATCCTCTACACTATCTACAACACCACCGACCTTTGTGTCGTCTGCAAACTTGCCAACGCACCCTTCTATCCCCACATCCAGGTCGTTAATAAAAATCATGAAAAGTAGAGGTCCTAGAACAGATCTTTGTGGGACACCACTAGTCACAATCCTCCAATCTGAATGTACTCCCTCCACCACAACCCTCTGCCTTCTGCAGGCAAACCAACTCTGAATCCACCTGCCCAATCTTCCCTGGATCCCATCCCTTCTGACTTTCTGAATAAGCCTACTGTGTGGAACCTTGTCAAATGCCTTACTAAAATACATATAGATCACGTCCACTACACTACCCTCATCTATATGCCTGGTCACCTCCTTAAAGAACTCTATCAGGCTTTACAGACATGAACTGCCCTTCACAAAGTCATGCTGACTGTCCCTGATCAGACCATGATTCTCTAAATGCCCATAGATCCAATCTCTAAGAATCTTTTCTAACAGCTTACCCACCACAGACGTAAGGCTCACTGGTCTATAATTATCCGGACTATCCCTACTACCTTTTTTGAACAAGGGGACGACATTCGCCTCCCTTCAATCCTCTGGTACCATTCCCATGGACAATGAGGACATATAGATCCTAGCCAGAGGCTCAGCAATCTCTTCCCTCACCTCATGGAGCAGCCTGAGGAATATTCCATCAGGCCCTGGGGACTTATCCGTCCTAATGTATTTTAACAGCTCCAACACCTCCTCTCCCTTAATATCAACATGCTCCAGAACATCAACCTCACTTATATTGTCTTCACCATCATCAAGTTCCCGCTCATTGGTGAATACCGAAGAGAAGTATTCATTGAGGACCTTGCTCACTTCCACAGACTTCTGGCACATCTTCCCACCTTTATCTCTAATTGGTCCTACCTTCACTCCTGTCATCCTTTTTTTCTTCAGATAATTGAAGAATGCCTTGGGGTTTTCCTTTACCCTACTCGCCAAGGCCTTCTCATGCCCCCTTCTTGCTCTTCTCAGCCCCTTCTTAAGCTTCTTTCTTGCTTCCCTATATTCCTCAATGGACCCATCTGATCCTTGCTTCCTAAACCTCATGTATGCTGCCTTCTTCAACCTGACTAGATTTTCCACCTCACTTGTCACCCATGGTTCCTTCACCTTACCATTCTTTATCTTGCTCACTGGGACAAGTTCATCCCTAACATCTGGTAAGAGGTCTCTAAGCATCAACCATATGTTCATAGCAAATTTCCCTGCAAAAACATCATCCCAATTCACACCCGCAAGTTCTAGCCTTATAGCTTCATAATTTGCCCTTCCCCAATTAAAAATTTTTCTGTCCTCTCTGATTCTATCCATTTCCATTATAAGGGGGTTTCGTCTTTTATGTTACTGTGTAGGCTAATTAAAATGGCTTCTTGGTTATGTTATACTTGGGAATGCTTCTTTGTTATGTTAAACACTGAGAAAATTCTTGCGCTAGCAGCTTGTTTTGGGTTAGACTGTGATAAGAAGTTGTTACGAACCAATTGGGATAGTTGTTATGCTTTTGGTGTATCTGTAAGATATTATATGCACGGGGTTTTGGGGAAGAAGGCGGGAGAGAGAGACAGAGGATGGACCAGGTGCTGTGAGTCCGCTAACGTGGCCAGACCCCGAGCGGGGCGTTCGGCAAGGAGCAGAGACAGAGATGGACTCATGTGGAGCGTCTGGTCGACCACCGTTGTTGGTCCCAGCCGGCCGGTCGAGGTGGTTCGAGGGGTCGCAGAGTGAAGAAGAAGGGTCCTGAGCTCCAACTGTTTGTGCACGAAGAGATTGAACTTTGATACGTGTGGCACCTTTGATTTTCCCTTTATATTTTATTCTCTATTAATTATATAGTTCCAGTAATATCTATAAACTGTAAATCATTTAATCATATCTGGTGTATTGTCTGGTATTTGGGCGGGGTGGGGTACATGACACAGCATCCACACAAACTAAATACCCAGTTTGGCGGGGCCGAGGGCTGTTTCCCTAGATGACAGCGAGCTGAGCGACCCTGAGGCTGGCCAGGGGGCTACACCACAATAATGTTAAAGGCCAGGGAGCGGTGGTCACTGTCCCCCAGATGCTCACCCACTGAGAGATCTGTGACCTGACCTGATTCATTACCTAGTACTAGATCTAGTATGACACTCCCCGTCATCAGCCTGTCCACATACTGTGACAGGAATCCGTCCTGGATACATTTAACAAACTCTGTTCTATCTAAACCCTTGGAACTAATCAGGTGCCAATCAATATTAAGGAAGTTAAAGTCACCCATGATAACAACCCTGTTATTTTTGCACCTTTCCAAAATCTGCCTCCCAATCTGCTCCTCAGTATCTCTGCTACTACCAGGGGGCCTATAGAATACTCCCAATAGAGCAACTGCTCCCTTCTTGTTCCTGACTTCTACACATACTGACTAAAAAGAGGATCCTGCTAGATTACTCACCCTTTCTGTAGCTGTAATAGTATCTCTGACCAGTAATGCCACTCCTCCTCCCCTTTCCCTCCTTCTCTATCCCTTTTAAAGCACTGAAATCCAGGAATATTGAGAATCCATTCCTGCCCTGGTGCCAGCCAAGTCTCTGTAATGGCCACTACATCATAATTCCATATATGTATCCAAGCTCTCAGTTCATCACCTTTGTTTCTGATGCTTCTTGCATTGAGGTACACACATTTCAGCCCTTCTACCTTACTACCTTTACACCATTTATTCTGCTTCCCTTTCCTCAAAGCCTCTCTATATGTTAGATCTGGCTTTACTCCATGCACTTCTTTCACTGCTCTATCACTCTGGGTCCCATCCCCCTCGCAAATCAGTTTAAGCCCTCCCGAACTATGCCAGTGAACCTACCGGCAAGGATATTGTTCGCCCTCGAGTTCAGATGCAACCCATCCAATCTATACAGGTCCCACCTTCCCCAGAAGAGATCCCAATGATCCAAAAATCTAAAACCTTGCTCCCTGCACCAACTCCTCAGCCACGCATTCAACTGCCATCTCCTCCAGTTCTTAGCATCACTGTCACGTAGAACTGGCGGCAATCCAGGCATCACAGCTAAGTTAGTTGTCTCATTGTAATAGAGGTCAGGAAAGGCTCCTCACCATGCTCACTTGGCATATCAAACATGGTCACAGATAGAATCAATTAATGGTTGGGATATCTGTGTACTCAGTGGGTCAGTCCTCATAGTATTAGACCGTAAGACATAGAAGCATAATTGGCCATTCATCTCATCAAGTCTGCTCCACCGTTCTATCATGGCTGACCCAGACCCACCCAACCACGTACACTTGACTTATTGCCATAAATTTTGATGCCCTGACAAAATCAGGAATCTATCAATTTTCACTTGAAATATATGCAGGGCCTTGCGCTCCACATCTGTCTGTGGCAGATTCACTATTCTCTGGCTACAAATTTCTTTCTTAACTCTATTCTAAATGGATAACCCTCAATTTTGAGGCTGTGACCTCTGGTTCTGGATGCCCCCATCAAATGAAATATTCTCTCCACATCCACTTTATCTAGTCTTTTCAGCATTCTGTATGTTTCAATGAGATCCCCACACATTCTTCTAAATTCCAGTGAGTACAGGCCCAAAGCTGCCAAATGCTCCTTATATGTTAACCCCTTCATTCCCAGAATCATCCTTGTGAACCTCATCTGGACTCTCTCCAATGACAACATATCCTTTCTAAGAATCAGGGTTCAAGACTGTTGACAAATCTTCAAGTGCAGCCTGACTAGTGTCTTATAAAGCCTCAGCACTATCTCCTTCTTTTTATATTCTATTCCCTTTGAAATGACTGCCAACACTGCACTTGCCTTCTTTACCACAGACTCACCTGTAAATTACCCTTCTAGGAGTCTTGGCCGAGGTCTTCTAATTCCCTTTGCACCTCTGATGTTTGAATTTTCTCCATATTTACATAATAGTCTGCACTTTTGTTCCTTTTACCAAAACGCATTATCATACATTTCCCAACACTATATTCCATTTGCCACTTTTTTGCCCATTTTTCCAATATGTCCGAGTATTTCTGCAATTGCATCGCTTCCTCAGCACTACCTACCCCTCTACCTATCTTTGTATCATCCGCAAACTTTGCCCAAAAGCCAGTGATTCTATTATCTAAATCATTGACAAATAATGTGAAAAGCAGTGTCCCAGTACTGACCCCTGAGGAACACCACTAGTCACCAAGAGCCAACCAGAAAAGGCTCCTTTTATTCCCACTCACTGCCTCCTACCTATCAGCTATTCCATGCCAGTACCTCTCCTGTATTGCCATGGGATTTCTATTTGTTAAGCAACCTCATGTGTGACATAGTAGTCATACTTTATTGATCCCGGGGGAAATTGGTTTTCGTTACAGTTGCACCATAAATAATTAAATAGTAATATGTAAATTATGCCAGGAAATAAGTCCAGGACCAGCCTATTGGCTCAGTGTGTCTGACCCTCCAAATGAGGAGTTGTAAAGTTTGATGGCCACAGGCAGGAATGACTTCCTATGATGCTCTGTGTTGCCTCTGGTGGAATGAGTCTCTGGCTGAATGTACTCTTGTGCCCACCCAGTACATTATGTAGTGGATGGGAGACATTGTCCAAGATGGCATGCAACTTGGATAGCATCCTCTTTTCAGACACCACCATCAGAGAGTCCAGTTCCATCCCCACAACATCACTGGCCTTATGAATGAGTTTGTTGATTCTGTTGATGTCTGCTACCCTCAGCCTGCTGCCCCAGCACACAACAGCAAACATGATCATACTGGCCACCACAGACTCGTAGAACATCCTCAGCATCATCCGGCAGATGTTAAAGGACCTCAGTCTCCTCAGGAAATAGAGACGGCTCTGACCCTTGTTGTAGACAGCCTCAGTGTTCTTTGACCAGTCCAGTTTATTGTTAATTCATATCCCCAGGTATTTGTAATCCTCCATCATATCCACACTGAACCTTTGGATGGAAACAGGGGTCACCGGTACCTTAGCTCTCCTCAGTTCTACCACCAGCTCCTTAGCCTTTTTCACATTAAGCTGCAGATAATTCTGCTCACACCATGTGACAAAGTTTCCTACTGTAGCCCTGTACTCGGCCTCATCTCTCTTGCTGATGCATCCAACTATGGCAGAGTCATCAGAAAACTTCTGAAGATGACAAGACTCTGTTCAGTAGTTGAAGTCTGAGGTGTAAATGGTGAAGAGAAAGGGAGACAAGACAGTCCCCTGTGGAGCCCCAGTGCTGCTGATCACTCTGTCGGACACACAGTGTTGCAAGCACACGTACTGTGGTCTGCCAGTCAGGTAATCAAGAATCCATGACACCAGGAAAGCATCCACCTGCATCGCTGTCAGCTTCTCCCCCAGCAGAGCAGGGTGGATGGTGTTGAACGCACTGGAGAAGTCAAAAAACATGACCCTCACAGTGCTTGCTGGCTTGTCCAGGTGGGCGTAGACACGGTTCAGCAGGTAGACGATGGCATCCTCAACTCCTAGTCGGGGCTGGTAGGTGAACTGGAGGGGATCTAAGTGTGGCCTGACCATAGGCCGGAGCAGCTCCAGTACAAGTCTCTCCAGGGTCTTCATGATGTGGGAGGTCAATGCCACCGGTCTGTAGTCATTGAGGCTACTGGGGCGCGGCGTCTTTGGCACAGGGACGAGGCAGGACATCTTCCACAGCACAGAAATCCTCCAGAGCCTCAGGCTCAGGTTGAAGACATGGCGAAGTACTCCATATAGCTGAGGGGCACAGGCTTTGAGCACGCTGGTACTGACACCATCCAGTCCTGCAGCCTTGCTTGGGTTGAGACGTTTCAACAGTCTTCTGACACCTTATCAAACAAATGCCTTCTCAATCCAAGTAAATTACATCCACTGTCTCTCCTTTGTCACCCTGCTTGTTACTTCCTTGAAGAAATCTAACAGATTTGTCAGGCAAGATTTCCCTTTGCAGAAACCATGCTGACTTTGACTGACTTTATCATTTGTCTCCAAATAACCCAAAACCTTGTCCTTAATAATAAACTCCAACACTTTTGGTATCTTCGAGGTTAGACAAACCAGCTTATAATTTCTTTTCTTTTGCCTTCCCCCTTTCTTAAAGAGTGGATGACATTTGCAATCTTTCAGTCCTCTGGAACTATGCCAGAATCAAGTGAATCTTGAAAGATCATGTTATCTCTTCAGCAACCTCTCTTAGGGCTCTGGGATTTAGTCCATCTAGTCTAGGTTACTTGTCCACCATAAGACTTTTGAGTTTGCCTAGCACATTTTCCTTTGTAATAGCAATGGCACTCACTCCTGCTTCCTGACACTCACAGACCTGCAGCACACTGTTAGTGTCTTCCACAGTGAAGACTGATGTAAGGTACTTATTAAGTTCATCCACCCCTCTAGCAATAGGTGTTGGCAGCTAGGTCTCACTGCAGAGACAGGGAAATAAGTTAGTCCTTGAAGAGTAGGTGTATACAATATAACCTCCGTATAGTGAGGGTACCCATAGATACATAAATTGGATAGGACTTCAAATCTCCTTTTGAGTTTAGGTTTTGAGCACAGTGAACTTAATACCATCACAACCCTCACCTTTCTCCCATTTTCCATTCCCCATTCTGACACACATCTCACCTTTTCTCTTCTCCTTACCTGCCCAACTGGTGGCCCTCCTCTTTCCGCTTCACCCATGGTCCACTATCCTCTCCTATCAGAGTCCTTCTTGACTCTTTCTCTCTTCCACCTATTACCTTCTAATTCTCACTTGATCCCTCTCCCAAACTTGCTTGCCTTTCCCCTCACTTTATTTCACCTATCAGCTGCCAGCTTGATCTCCTCCCCCTCCCTCTACCTTCTTATTCTTCTCGCTTCCTTTCCAGTCATGATGAAGGTTCTCAGCCCAAAACATCGACTGGTTATTTCTCTCCATGGATGCTGCCTGACCTGCTGAGTTGCTCCTGCCTTTCATGTGAGATGCTCAACCTCATCCTCAGCAATGGAACACCACAAACCTCCTCTTGAACCACCATGGACTTGCCTCTAATTCTGTCTTCATTTTCGCACTAATGTCTTGTTCTACTTTTGTCTCTCTCTTCACTGTCTTGTATAACTGATTCAATTTTATTTAGAGATACAGTGCAGGTCACGGCCTTCCAGCACTTCAAGCCCCACTGCCAAGCAACCCACCGACTTAACTTTAAAATTTACACAACCTGGTAACCAGTATGTCTTTGGATTGTGGAAGGAAACGACAGCACCCAGAGGAAACCCCATGCATAAATGGGAAGGACGTATACAAATTTGCTCACAATGGACACCAGACATTGACACCCCGAACTGTAATAGTGGGCCACTATGCATAATTTATGCATATTCATATGCTAATGTGACTGTGATGCTACTGGTAGCAATTTATCCAATCTGCCTGTATGTCGTCATACTTGTGCACTTGTCAATAAACTTCAACTTGACTTGCATGTAAGGCTTCATTTTATGTTTCTGCTGATTAAAGGCACCTCAAGTAATGCAGCCGTCGCTCAGGATTGCAATGTCAGCACGGATTACAAAAAAACTTGCTTTAATTTCCCTTACTCACAAGCTGTCTGTAAATAAAATTCCTTCAGCCTCCTTTGCACTTTAAAGGCTGCATTGACTGTTTTTAACTCATCTGATTGGAGCCTGTTGGTGGTGCTGGAATAACAGTGATATCTGGCATTATTTAGCATTTGCTTCTATTCATTCGTGCCTGTGAGAGTGCTAATTTGATGTTCGTTAACTCGGAATTCTGAAGGAACTGGAGCATAGCTCTCCGTTCTCATTGTAACAATCCCCTTCACAATGAATATCCCACTTTTGATGCGGTTGCTTGAACACAATATCAGCTAACCAAACAGCTACAGAGATCTAGGCTGTTTGAGATCTCAACCTGTGCAAGGGAAACAGCATCTGGTGCTCACAAAATGAATGATATAATGGGGCAGGGGGTGTGGGGAAAGGAGGAAATTGAACATTGCAATCAACTACAGGAAGTTTCATTAACTCAGATTACCTCAGGGTATGGCAAGACAAATCAAAAGAAACATACAGGTACCTACACCAATTAAACTTGAGTCACTTGTTCTCATTATTTAAACATTATGCCTGCCAAAGTCTACAGGAAGCTTTTAGCTTACGGCTTCCTGGAAGCTTTTCAGATCCATTCCAAAGGGCCAGAGGTTCGGGAGTTATCGTGGATCTAACTCAGTTCACAAAACCACGACAAAGAACCTGAAGGTTGTAAAAGACAGGGCTGCTGACGCCTACTCCTGATACCTCCTTCTTCCCACTGTGTAACATTACCAATAGGGAAATGTCAGTGGCATTGCTTGAAGTATTTTGCTCTACAGAATGCTTATTTTATCTATGATGCAGTTCCATTCAAATGCAGATTTCAAAATCAGCCTGACAGCTTCCAGTAAAGAAACCCGCAGACAAAAAATATCTCTTTTTTTAGAAGTCCATATATGATCTCCACACTGAAGAATTCTACTTGCAAACGCTTATGTAAAACTTAGCAGCTACAAAAGGTCAGAAACTGCCAGTATGCAAGTTTTAATTATTCCAGTATGTAAATTACTGTAAAGTTCTTCAAAAACTGAAGAACTAATTTAATTCCATCTTTTCCTGTTTAACAATTGAGTCTCCCTTACAGACCATAAGTCATAGGAGAGAATTAAGACATTTGGCCCGTCGAGTCTGTTACATCATGTCTGATTTATTTTCTTTCGCAACCCCATACTACTGCCTTTTCCCCGTTATTTCATACACTTACTAATCAAGAATCTATCAATCTCCACTTTAAATACACTCAATAACTTGGGTTCCATAATTGTCCATAACAATGAATTCCACAGATTCATCCCCCTCTGTTTTATTATGTGTGTACATAATAAAGAACTGCAGTTCCCAGTGGACAATGAGTGTAGTTCACCTGGAATTGGAAGTGACATTGGGGAGCTGGTCGTACATGCTTGAGTTGAGCTGAAGCCATGACCAGAGTGCCCAGTGAATAAATATGTGTTAGTATTTTTATCCATGCTGTTCGTCTTTATTAAGAACAAACATAACATGGTGTCAGAAGTCAGAGTGAGGTCTAAACATGGACTGTAAATGAACACTACAAGCCACTAAGAAAGAGATGCTAGTTCCAACGTGAAAAAATGACTGCACCAGAAGCAAGTGAGGTCAGTGGCCAGCATGGCAACGCAGCAGCTTGTTCCAGAAGTTCACCAAGTGTTTAAGGTGACAGACGCTGAAAATTCCCATAACGAATAATCTCAGACCTCTAGCACCTATGAAGTTAACAACGGGAATTCTGCAGATGCTGGAAATTCAAGCAACACACATCAAAGTTGCTGGTGAACGCAGCAGGCCAGGCAGCATCTCTAGGAAGAGGCACAGTCGACGTTTCAGGCCGAGACCCTGACGAAGGGTCTCGGCTTGAAACGTCGACTGCCTCCTCCTAGAGATGCTGCCTGGCCTGCTGCGTTCACCAGCAACTTTGATGTGTGTTGCACCTATGAAGTTTACCGCTAATTTAACAGATAACTAGAAACACTTCAAGCAATAATTCAATATATTTACCAGTGAGCAGAGCCGGAGAGGTCGAGGGAAATTTGAAAGCGTCTATTTCTCTACAGGTAAATGGTGAAAATGTTTTAGATATCTATAACAGTATTCAAATTGATGAGACATCTCTTACATTGGGCACTTTGATGACAAAATACTGTCTTTAAGAAATACAGGTTCTTTTCCTATGATCAGAAACGAGGTATTTGCTTTGCCCGATACTTAGCCGAGCTTCACACATTGAGCAAGTCCTGTGAATTTGGAGATTTGAGCAACTCATTAGTTAGAGACAGTATAGTCTGTGGAATCGCAGATAATGGGTTTAGAGAAAGCCTGATCTGTGAAAAACACTTAATGCTGGAAAAGGCTGTGAATATGTGTAGGGCATCGGAGACCACATGATCATAAGCCAAGGAGTTGCACAGGACAGAAACAACAATGAAAACAGGCTGTGAAAACAGGGGGAGAGCACAAGGCATTTCCTAAGCAACAGCATAGCTCAAACAGCAAGTGTGGAGCTAGGCATATCCCAAAAAAGTATCCAGCTTATGGAAAGTCCTGCAGTAATTGTGGAAAGAAGAATCACTTTGCAAAGTTGTGCAAAGTTGGGGCTACCAAGAGAAAGATGCACTCGGTTGATGAGGATATGGAGGAAGTCCTTGTGGACTCTCTCCTGTCAGCTGATGCTGGTAAAATAGAATGAATTATTCCAGTGACTGTGAGTGAGACAGTATCTCCATTCAAGCTTGACACAAGAGCCCAGATGAATCTGTTATCCATGGATGATTACAAGACTCTCAGTGTAAAGAGCAAGATTTACCCAGTGAAACTAGAAGTGACAGTCTATAGTGGAGATAACATTCCAGTAAAAAGGCCTGTATAGTGGCCTTCAAGCAAACGGGGCAGCATCTAAAAGCACAGCTACTGCTTGTAGGAAAGCAAGTACTGCTGATATTAGGTCTGAGTGCATGGGAAAAACTCAACTTGGTGGAAAGAGTTTTTGTTGTAGCTTCACAGATCAAAGATAACTACACTTTACACATGGACGTGTGCAGTTGTCTTTGATGGGCTTGGATGCTTACCAGATGTAACTTGAGAACCTCGTAACAGCATCCATGAGAGATCCAGAGAAGTTAGGCAACAGAAGTACAAGAACTCCACTTACCATAGACGTGTGTACCAGCTACACCAGCATGACAGTCAGGATGCCCTTGCTGAACAGAGTGATCATGATGAAGCAGTCGCCAGTCTTGCAGCTTCGGTTCAAAATCTGTCTCTCATCGACTTCCAGTTAAAGACTGGAAATCAAAAATATCTTCATTATCATCTCTGATGTTGAAGAGGAAAAATAAAAAGGAAGATGGAGGGAACCACACAGTCCCAAAGGTCAGAACAACAGCAACAGATCAACAGGAGGAGTTGCTATCTGTGATATGCAGCCAACAGAAGGAGGTCTGTGAATTGAGATAGAATCAGTTGGAACTTGTGCAAAGACTCACTGATCACATGAATGTGGTCCAGGGCTCCATTACGTAGAGTGAATTATGGTCTCACAGCATGTTCACAAACACAAAGGATCTTGGCAGAAAGATGTGAAAGAAATGAATGTGCTCATCAGAGTTTTCAAAATGTACTAATATTAACACAGCAAATGAAAGCAACCTGCCCAAAAGTCTTATAAATGGTCTGATACAGAACTTCTGAGAAAGAAGTTGCTCCACACCCGCTCATTAAATCTTTCCTCCCTCATTTTAAGCCTATGTCCTCTAGTTCAACCTTTGGACAAAGCTGTGTGCATTCAGCCTACCAAAGCCCCTCATGACTGTATGGACCTCTACTAAGTCATGTCATAGTCTCCTGTGCTCCAAGGAATAAAGTTTCATCATGTCCAACCTCTTTCTACAATCCAGTTCCTCAAAATCCTGACAAAATCTTGTAAATCTTTTATTCACTCTTTTCAGCCTAAGTGCATCTTTCCTGTAGCAGGGCAACCAAAACTGAACACCGGACTCCAAATGCAGTCCCACTAATAACAGCAGCAAAACATTCCAACTTCTATACTCAACGCCTGACTCATAAAGCACAGTATGCGAAAATACCTTCTTCACCACCCTGCCTACCTGTGATCGCATTTTCAGGGAACTACAGTGCATACTTGTAGTACCAAGTCTATCTGTTCTACGACACTCTCCAGGGCATAACTATTTACTGTGAAAGTCCTATTCTAGTTTCACTTCCCGAAATGTAACACCTCACACTTCTCTGAATTAAACCCATTTGGCATTTCTCAGCCCACTTATCAACAACCATTTTCACTGTCTATGGTATCACCTGTCATCTGAAATTCATAATAACTTCACTGTATGTGATACCACCTATTTTAGTGTCATCAAGATTGCAGATACTCTCACAGTGTGCTGTACAGGGATTTCCAAGTTTTTGTCTCAGTGATGATGAAGATATGGCAATATGTTTTCAAGTAATTATAGAGTGCGTCTCAGTGGGTCATGACATCTACAAGTCCTAGTCCCTTGAGATGTTAGGAGAGATAGGTTTGGGAGATGAAGCAGCCCTGGTAAGCTGCAGCTGTAGCTGGTGATGATACACACTGCAAAGAGAGTATATCAATGATAGACAGACTGAATGCTTAATATGTGGATAGGATGAGAATAAAGAAGCTGTTTTGTCCTTATCTGCATGCCCCGTAATGATCAATGAGTTAGGAAAAACGAAAATAAAACCCTGGTTTTGAATAAGACAAACCCAGATAGGTTACAGCAGAGACATCAACAGATTATACAGCCTCTATCTAACCTTGGTAGAAACAATTGTAAAGCCTAAAACTGACAGGACAAAAAGACTAGATTTCGCTCCATAAATCTGTCCACCCGACCGCTTCTCCTTTTTTCCTTTATCCAATGTTTAGGACCCATTTGCAGCCTGGCTTGGTGCCATGTTATGCCTGCTGACCTTTGGGATGTTGTACTAATGAATGTGTTTTATTTAATCAAATCTGCTGTTGTTATTCTAGCAACTACCAATCCAATAAAAGAGTGATCTTCACTGCATGTTCTCATTTAGGCCTCTCTTGTTGAAATTGGTAAGCTAGTGCCAAATTCTGTATGAGTTTGAAGAATCTATATTAACACTTATTGCATTGTTAAGTCTCTGATTGAAGAATTTTTTTTATCTTGCCTACCTGGCCCTGAATCAAACACAAATGCAATAGAAAAGGAGCGTAACTCCAAACCACTTACAAAGGAATGTACTTCCATCTAGTGTCCAAGGCTGTTACTGCATGACAGTATCAAGACAAATATGCATTTTAGTGCTTGGCTCTGTGGATTAGATACTTAATACTGTTCTCCTCAATATTTCTGCTCCTAGGAGTTGACAGGGCAGGGAATAGGATGCAGAAGAGAGATTTGATGGTCAACACAGATTTGGTGGCTTGCAAGGCCTGTTTCTCTGATGTATTACTCTGTGACCCTATTTGAACTGCTGAAGAATGCAAAAAGCTATACACTATACAACAAGTGTGTATAAAAATTGATAATGCTGGGAAAGCACAACACATCAGGCAGCATCTATAGACAGTGAGCTGAAAGATAACTGTTCTTTCTTTTCGTACATTTCATAATCTTAATAAGAAGTCAACCCTTGCTGTTCTTCAGTCCAAGAAACACAAGCACAAAAATTATAGGTGTAAAAAAATAAGAAATAAACCAGAAAGATCTGAAACACTCAGAAGGTCAGTCAGTATCCATGCAGAGACAGAATTAATGGTAAAAGTTGATGACCTCTTTTTGGACATTTATGAAATAATGTCATTTATCCTGAGTAACATCCTTGCTAATCTGCACAGTGCTCCTTCTGAACGGAGTGTATCCTTTCCATTACCCAGAAAATCTGACCAGATGTGTTCCAGCCGGACCTATGTGAAGTGACAAGGCTCATTAATCTGACATGATCTGTATTAGGAGGTACTTACAACATACATGCCTTATTAAATTTCGTAACTTTAGTTATTATTTCTGTGGCATCTTAGCATTTTCCAGCATGCATTGTCTACCCCTAAACGACATTGAGAAAGTGGTTCTGAGCTTCGTTAGACCTATAGAATTGTAGAGAGATACAGAATGGGAACAGACCCTTTGACAATTAACCATACACCTACACATCCCCCATTAATCCTATTGTGTTTTCCTCACATTCCCATCAACTTTCCCCATATGTTTCAACTAATCTACACACCAAAGGCAACTTACAGTGACCAGTTAAACTGACAACATTCACATCAGTCAGATGAAACTGGGGCTGCATATGTTCATGGGTAGAACATGCAAACTCCATGTACACAGCACCTCTGTAAACTGTGCTAATGGCTGTCCATGGAACATGGTCGTGCTTCCAGTGAAGGGATTCCAAAGGGGGAAGACAACGATCTATAAGCAGCAATGATTAAAGAATTGGCGATGTACTTCCAAAACACAGCAGGTTACGACCAATGAGGGGATCTCGGCTGATGATTTTTCCATATGCTCCTCTTGGTCATAGAGATTGTGGATTTGGCAGTGCTGGAAGAGTAGTCTGGGTGAGTTATTGCCACATACTTTGTTAATGGTCCACACTGCAGTAGTGGGTGAAAAGGGTTGCTGGGCAAAGAAAAGCAAATGCAAGCTCCCCAAGTTCCACACCACTTTGATCAGGAAATAAATGCCATTTGCTTATTCTTGCATGATTTTCACTGATAAACTCCCAACCAAACAGCTTTGAAGAAGTAGCACCAATGGTGATTAGGACATTGAACACAGTACATAGAACTTTACAGCGCAGGACAGTATGTTGTGGTGTTCTTTCAACCTACTCTTTTAAACAACTATTGTTGTTTTTAAATGTTGCTGCAGTAATGAAAGAATTTCCCATAGGGATTAATAAAGTACTTATTATTATTGTCCTAATTACTCTAAGATCAAAAGCGAACGTTTGTCCACTCTTGGACTGTATTCCTTGGAGTTCAGAAGAATGAGGGGATACCTCATAGAAACATTTCAAATGTTGAAAGGCATGGACAGAGTGGATGTGGCAAAGTTGTTTCCCATGATGGGGGGTCTAGTATGAGAGTACATGACTTAAGGATTGAAGGGCACCCATTCAGAACGGAGATGCGAAGAGATTTTTTTAGCCAGAGGGTGGTGAATCGATGGAATTTGTTGCCACGGGCAGCAGTGGAGGCCAAGTCATTGTGTGTATTTAAGGCAGAGACTGATAGGTATCTGAGTAACCAGGGAATCAAAGGTTATGGTGAGAAGGAGGGGGAGTAGGACTAAATGGGAGAATGGATCAGCTCATGATAAAATGGTGGAGCAGACTCGATGGGCTGAATGGCTGACTTCTGCTCCTTTGTCTTATGGTCTTATGGTCTAATCTAAACCGTCACTCCTACGTAGTACTTAATTTGGCTATCATCTATGTGCCCATCGAAAAGTTTCTTCAATGCACTAATGTATCTGTCTCTAATACCATTCCAGGCCAGGCATTCCATGCACCAATCACTTTCTGTGTAAAAGAAAAATTACCTCTAACATCCTGCATATACTTTCTTCCAAACACCCTAAAATGATCCCCACTGAATAGTCATTTCCACCCCGGAAAAAAACTCTTTAGATATCCACTCTATCTAGAAAAAACATGGAACATAGAAATCAACAGCACATTACAGGCCCTTCAGCCCACGATGCTGTACCAACCATATACCTACTCTAGAAATTGCCTCCAATTTCCCTACCACATAGCCTTCTACTTTTCAAAGCACCATATACCTATCCAAGAGGGTCTTAAAAGACCCTATTGTACCCACCTCCACCACCATCACTGGCAGTGCATTCCACGCACCCATCACTCTCTGTGTGAAAAACTTACCCCTGACATCCCCTTGATACCTTTTTCCAAACACCTTGAAACTATGCCCCCTCATGTTAGTCATTTCAGCCCTGGGAAAAAAGCCTCTGGCTATCCGCACGGTCAATGACTCTCATCATCTTATACACTCTACCGTGTCACCTCTCTTCCTCCATCACTCAAAGGAGAAAAGACCAAGTACACTCAACCTATTCTCATAAGGTATGCCCTCCAATCCAGGCAATATCCTTGTAAATCTCCTCTGCGCTCTCCCTATAGTATCCACATCCTTCCTGTAGTGAGATGACCAGAACTGAACATAGTGCTCCAAGTGGGGTCTGACCGAGATCTTGTATAGCTGTAACATTACCTCACAACTCTTGAACTCAATCCCATGATTGATGAATACCAACACATAATATGCTTTCTTAACAACACTGTCAACCTGCACAGCAGCTTTGAGTATCCTATGAATATGGACTCCAAGATCTCCTTGGTCCTGCACAGTGCCATTTACCATTAATGATACATTCTGTCTTCATATTTGAACTACTGAAATGAACCACTTCACATTTATCTGGGTTGAACACCATCTGCCATTTCTCAGGCCAGTTCTGCGTCCTATCAATGTCCCATTGTAACCTCTGAAAAACCTTCAGACTATAACCATATAACAATTACAGCATGGAAATGGCCATCTCGGCCCTTCTAGTCCATGCCGAACTCCTACTCTCATCTAGTCCCACCGACCTGCACTCAGCCCATAACCCTCCATTCCTTTCCTGTCCATATTTATATCCAATTTAACTTTAAACGACAACATCAAACCTGCCTCAACCACTTCTGCTGGAAGCTCGTTCCACACAGCTACCACTCTCTGAGTAAAGAAGTTCCCCCTCATGTTACCCCTAAACTTTTGCCCTTTAACTCTCAACTCATGTCCTCTTGTTTGAATCTCCCCTATTCTCAATGGGAAAAGCCTATCCACGTCAACCCTATCAATCCCCCTCATAATTTTAAACACCTCTATCAAGTTCCCCCTCAACCTTCAACACTCCAAAGAATAAAGACCTAACTTGTTCAACCTTTCTCTGGAACTTAGGAGATGAAACCCAGGCAACATTTTAGTAAACCTCCTCTGTACTCTCTCAATTTTATTGACATCTTTCCTATAATTCGGTGACCAGAACTGTACACAATACTCCAAATTTGGCCTTACCATTGCCTTATAGAATTTTAACATTACACCCCAACCCCTATACTCAATGCTCTGATTAATAAAGGCCAGCATACCAAAAGCTTTCTTCACCACCCTATCGACATGAGATTCCACCTTCAGGGAACTATACACCATTATTCCTAGATCCCTCTGTTCTACAGCATTCTTCAATGCCCTATCATTTACCATGTATGTCCTATTTTGATTAGTCCTACCAAAATGTAGCACCTCACATTTTTCACATTAAACTCCATCTGCCATCTTTCTGCCCACTCTTATAACTGGCCTATATCTCTCTGCAAGTTTTGAAAACCTACTTCATTATCCACAATGCCACCTATCTTAGTATCATCTGCATACTTACTAATCAAATTTACCACCCCATCATCCAGATCATTAATATATATGATGAACAACATTGGACCCAGTACAGATCCCTGAGGCACACCGCTACACACCCTCCTCCTATCTGACGCACAGTTATCCACCACTACTCTCTGGCATCTCCCATCTAGCCACTACTTCAATATTAATGCTTAATGATTGAACCTCCCAAACTAACCTTCCGTGTGGAACCTTGTCAAAGGCCTTACTGAAGTCCATATAGACAACATCCATCACTTTACCCTCGTCAACTTTCTTAGTAACCTCATCAAAAAATTCATTAAGATTTGTCAAACATGACCTTCCACGCACAAATCCATGTTGACTGTTCCTAAGCAGACCCTGTCTATCCAGATGATTATATATATCACCTTTAAGAATACTTTCCATCAATTTACCCACCACTGGCGTCAAACTCACAGGCCAATAATTGCTAGGTTTACTCTTCAACCCTTTTTAAACAAGAGAACCACATGAGCAATACGCCAATCCTCCAGCACCATCCCCGTTTCTAATGACATTTGAAATATTTCTTTCAAAGCCCCTGTTATTTCCACATTAACTTCCCTCAAGGTCCTAGGGAATATCTTGTCTGGACCCAGAGACTTATATAAAAAAATTCCTTAAAAGGGCCAGTACTTCCTCTTCTTTAATCATCATACTTTCCATAACTACCCTTCTTGTTTCCTTTACTTTACACAGTTCAATATCCTTCTCCTTAGAGAAAATCGAAGAAAAGAAATTGGTCAAAATCTCCCCCATCTCTTTTGGCTCCGCACATAGCCGTCCACTCTGACCCTCCAAGGGTCCAATTTTATCCCTCACTATCCTTTTGCTATTAACATAACTGTAGAAACCCCTTGGATTTATTTTCACCTTACTTGCCAAGGCAGCCACATATCTTCTTTTAGCTTTTCTAAATTCTTTCTTAAGATTCTTTTACATTTTTTATATTCCTCGAGCACCTCATTAACTCCAAGCTGCCTATATTTATTGAAGATCCCTCTCTTTTTCTGAACCAAGTTTCCAATATCCCTTGAAAACCATGGCTCTCTCAAACTTTTAACCTTTCCTTTCAACCTAACAGGAACACAAAGACACTGTACCCTCAAAATTTCACCTTTAAATGACCTCCATTTCTCTATTACATCCTTCCCATAAAACAAATTGTCCCAATCCACTCCTTCTAAATCCTTTTGCATCGCCTCAAAGTTCGTCTTTCTCCAATCAAAAATCTCAACCCTGGATCCATTCCTATCCTTCTCCATAATTATATTGAAACTAATGGTACTGTGATCACTGGACCCGAAGTGTTCCCCAACACATACCTCCATCATCTGTGCTATCTCATTCCCGAACAGGAGATCCAACACTGCCCCTTCTCTAGCTGGTACCTCTATGTATTGCTGCAAAAAAACTATCCTGCCCACATTTGACGAACTCCACACCATCCAGCCCTTTTACAGAACGGGCTTCCCAGTCTATGTGTGGAAAATTAAAATCTCCCTCAATCACAACCTTATGCTTACTACAAATATCTGCTATCTCCTTACAAATTTGCTCCTCCAGTTCTCAGTCCCCATTAGGTGGTCTATAATACACCCCTATAAGCATCACAACACCTTTCCTATTCCTCAATTCCACCCAAATAGCCTCCTTAGACGAGTCCACTAATCTAATCTGCCAGACCACTGCTGTTATATCTTCCCTGACAAGCAATGCAACACCTCCCCCTCCTGCCCCTCCTATTCTATCACACCTGAAGCAACGAAATCCTGGAATATTTAGTTGCCAATCACACCCCTCCTGCAACCATGTTTCACTAATAGCTACAACATCATATTTCCAGGTATCAATCCATGATCTAAGCTCATCCACCTTTCTTACAATGCTCCTTGCATTAAAATAGATGCATTTAAGAAACTCTCCACCTCCTACTCTTTGTTTATCCTTAATGGAGCAAACAACTTTGTTATCTTTTTCTTCCTTGTCCCCTACATCTTTGGTCTGAGTGCCCCTGATCTCTGTCCTCTGCCTATCCTCCACAAGACTATCCACAAGACCCCCAACCTTTGTGCCATCAACAAACTTACTAACCCACCCTTCTACTTCTTCACCCATGTCATTTATAAAAATTACAAAGAGGAGGGGTCCCAGAGCAGATCCCTGCAGAACACCACTGGTCAGTGTCTTCCATGCAGAATATGAACCATCTACAATCACCCCTTGCCTTCTGTGGGCAAGCCAATTCTGGATCCACAAAGCAAGGTCTCCTTGGATCCCATGTTTTCTTACTTTCTGAATGAGCCTTGCCGGGGGAACCTTATCAAATGCTTTACCGAAATCCATAAATGCTACTTCCACTGCTCTACCTTCATCAGTGTGTTTTGTTACATTCTCAAAAAATTCAATCAAGTTCATAAGGTACAACCTGCCCTTGACAAAGCCATGTTGACTATCCCTAATCAAATTATGTCTCTCCAAATTCCATCCTTTCCCTGCCTTAAATAAACATACCTATGCAGAATATCATGCAAATGTTCCCTGAACATTTACCACATTTCTGCTGTGCATTTCCCTGAGAATATCTACTCCCAATTCATATTCTCAAGTCCCTGCCTAAGTGCATCATATTTCTCACTACCCCAATTAAATGTTTTTCCAAATTGTCTGCTCCTATCCCTCTGCAGCACAGTGGTAGAGGAGATAGAGTTGGGATCACTACCTCCAAAATGGTCTCCACTGAGAGAACTGACACTGACCAGGTTTATTTCCCAATACCTGATCAAGTACAGCCACTCCTCTCGTTGACTTATCTACATATTGCATCAGGAAACTTTCCTGAACACACATAACAAACTAAATCCCATCTAAACCCTTTGCTCTGAAGAAATGCCAGTCAACATTAGAAAAGTTAAAATTTTCCATCACAACAACCCTATTATTATTGCATTATTCCAGAATCTGCCTCCCTATGTGCTCTTTGATGTCTCTGCTAATATTGGGGTGTCTCTAAAAAACACCCAGAAGAGCTATTGCCCCCTTCCTGTTTTTGACTTCCACCCACACTGCGTCAGTAGGTAATCCCTTCTTGACTTCCTCCTTTTCTGCAGCAGTGACACCATCCCTGATTACCAATCATCTTTTGCCTCCCTTCCTGTTCTTTCTGAAAGCCTGGCATACTCAGCAGCCATTCCTACCCCTGAGAGATCCAAGTTTCTGTAATGGCCACAACATCATAGTTCCACGATTTGATCCACATTCTAAGTTCATCCGCCTTGCTTATGATACTCCTTGCATTAAAATAGACACAACTCCATCTATATGGTTGAGTGCATCTTTGCTGTATCATCTGCCTATCCTTCCTCATAAACTTCCTACAAGTTGTCTCTATTTGTGCTCCCACCTTCCCATCCTCTGTCTCTTCACTTTGGTTCCCACACCCCGCAAATCTAGAATAAACGCTCTCCATTAGCATTAGCAAACCCCCCTGCCAGAATATTGGACCCCTTGGATCCAAGTGCAACCCGTCCTTTTTGTACAGGTCAGACCTGACTCTGAAGAGGTCCCAATGACTCAGAAATCTGAATCCCTTTTCCAATCCTTCAGCCACGCATTTATCCACCACTTCGTTCTATTCCTATACCCACTGTCATGTGGCACAGACAGCAATCCCGAGATTACTACCTTTGAGGTCCTGCTTCTCAGCTTCTTTCCTAACTCCCAGTATTTTGCTTTCACCTCCTCCCTTTTTTTATCTTCATCATTAGTACCAATATGTACTTACCCTCCCATTTTAGGATATTGTGGGCATGTTTAGAAACATCACGAACCTTGGCACCTTGGAGGCAAACTACCTCACGGCTCTTTATCGCACCCATAAAATCGCCCATCTTTCCCCTAACTATAGAGTCCATTATTACCATTGCCATCCTCTTCAGTTCCCTGCCCTTCTGAGCCACAGGGCCAGACTCTGTGCCAGAGGCAGGGACACTGTTGCTTCTCCCATGTAGGTCCCTCAACCCCCACCAACGGTACCCAAAATGGAGTACTTATTGTCAAGGGACACAGCTACAAGGGTGCTCTCCACAGGACTCACGAAGGGTCCTGACGAAGGGTCTCGGCCTGAAACGTCGACTGTACCTCTTCCTAGAGATGCTGCCTGGCTTGCTGCGTTCACCAGCAACTTTGATGTGTGTTGCTATGAAAGTAACTTACCTCCTTACCTTGCCTCAGCCCCTCCTTGCTGAAGCCCTGACGAGCCAATGCCCTACTACTATGACTCACGCTACTCCAATGATTGCTCTGCCTAGCAGTGGTCTCCTTTTAATCCCGGAACCTTCTCAGCGGCCTTACTCGATGATGAACTACTGCATGTGCACACTGCTCCTAATCAAATTTCCCATTGAAAGAAACCCCTTACTTTTTAAATCTTCTCAGTGGCCTTGCACAATGACGATCTACTGCGTGTACGCAGTGCTCCCAACTGAATCTGTGTCTCTTCTCATCTGATACATCTCTATCAAGTCACCTCTCATCCTCTTTCACTCCAAATAGAAAAGCACTAGCTCACTCAACTAATCCTCATATGACATGCTCTCTGATTCAGACGGCATTCTGGTAAATCTCCCCTTCACCCACTCTAAAACATCCTCTTCCTTCCTATAATGAAGTGACTGGGACTGAACACACGATTTCACACTTTTATAGAATTGCAACATCACCTCATGGCTCTTGAATTCAAACCACTGATTAATAAAAGCCAATGCCTCCTAATACACCCTGTCAACTTGCACAGCAACATTTGATCAAAATTTTGATCAGGAAATAAATGGCTATTTCTTTATATCACAGGATTAACATTAATGAACTCCCAAACAAACAGCATTGAAGGATTAGCATCAATGGTTATTAAGAAAGGGGATTAAATGCCAGGCTTGTTCATATCCCATAAACATAATTGCAAAGGCTGTAAATACTCCCTTAACATCATGGACTGCCACACCTGTTTGCAAAAAGATAAGCAAATCGATTTCCTTAATAATGCTCTTAATTATTATGCTTACTTATTTACCATCAATTTTTCTTAATCTTTCTGGAAAATGGATCCTATTGCCAAAGTTGATATTTATTGCTCATCTTTACATTCAATAGTTTAATGTTTCTTACTGTAACTTATAGCTTATTATAGAATTGCTCTGTACTGCTGTTGCAAAAGAACAAATTCCACAACATACAAGTATATCAGTAATATTTAACCTGATTCTGATTCTGGAATCAGATACACTCACTATATCTAAATGGCATTTAGACAGACACTTAATAGGCGAGGTATAGAAGGACACAGAACTAATGACAGCAAATGGGGAGGGGAGGGAACATCGACTCAGACCATGAGAGGCCTACGTCGGGGATTAGTCTAAATGGGGTCAAAGGTCAGCATGGACAAGGTGGGATGAAGGGTCTGTTTCTGTGCTGTACAATGCTGCAGGGGAATTAGACATATGGGGACAGCACCGTCAAGTTGCTGAGCATCCCAGCCGAGAAATATAGTATGTGCTCCATGTCTAAGGAGGTTGTTGTGAGTCAAACACAATGGTGAAGTTGAAATTAATTAAAGGACAAGAAAGATAAAGATGGCAGATATACTTTCCCAAGCAACAACATGGGTTTTTATGTAAATCCGTCAAGTCCTGCTTTCTGACACATTATTTTTTATTTAATTACTTGAATTAACATTCCTCAGCTGCCACGGTAGGATTAGAACTCGAGTCTCTGGATCAATTGTTTAAGCCTTTGGGTACTAATCCAGCAGTATATCTAGTGTTTAACCATATCCATGTCCTGACAGTTGCAGGGAATATACTAACGACTGACTCCAGAGGCAACAGTACTTTATTCTTTTAGATCTCTATGCATAAGAAGGAAGGTTGCTGAAGGCAAGTTGACATTGGAACCACAAAAATAAAGTTGATCTGGTGTAAGTGCTTCCATGACTGCATCCTCAATGAGATGCCGCTGTATTGCTCCAGCATATTAATTACAAAGATGAAAGACATCAAGCCTCAGAAAATGGCAATTCGTGTTTACAGTGAAACTAATTGTAGTAGTTGGAACAGGAAATGAGTGGGTGATGCTTGGAGATTACATCAGCATCTGATTGCCAGGACTTTCCCATGAAGCAGAGCACTCCACACACAGCAACTTGGCCTCAGGTGGTGAAAACTGAAGACCAATTCCAGGATGGTTTGATGGTTTCCTGTGATGGTTTTTTGATAGCTATATCTTAATAACTCATTTCCAAGCCTTGGAGTGGGCTCAACACCTCCCTTTGCAACTGGATCCTTGATTTTCTCATCCACAGTAAGCTGAAGCAGTAATACGTTTGCCACAATTATCCTCAACACCATTCCTCATACGTCGACTCTACTCCCTACACACTCATGTCTGCATGGCCACACTCTGCTCTAACTCCCTCTCTGAGCTGCTAGAAGATCGTCTCACCATAGTGAGCCGCATCTCAAATAACAATGAATCGGAGTACGGGAAGGAGACAGAGACAGTGGCACGGTGTCACAATATCAACCTTTCCCTCAAAGTCACAAAGCTAAAGAACTGGTCTGCCACTTCAGAAAGCGACTGAAAGCATGTTTTGACGACATATACACCTGAAGTGGACATAGTTGAGCGTTTCAAGTTCCTAGGAGTAAACATCACCAACAGCCTTCCCTGATGTCATAGCCATGAAGTAGCACCAGTACCTCTATTTCCTCAGGAAACTAAAGAAATTTGGTATGTCCCCATTTACCACTCACCATTTTTATAGATGCGGTATAGAGAAAAAAAGTATCCAAGTGCATCATGGCTTGGTATAGCAACTCCACTACCAGTTACTGTAAGAAACTGCAAAGATTTGTGGATACAGTACAACACTAGAAACAGTCTCTCCTCCATGGACTCTGTCTACACTACTTGTGAGTCAGAAAAGCAGATAACATTATCAAAGGCCCCACGCACCCTAGTCATTCTTTCTTTTCTCCCTCCCATTGAGTAGAAAGTACAAACATCTAAAGCCACATAGCACCAGGCTCAAGGACAGTTTCCATCTGACTGGTAGAAGACTATTGAACCAACTCATTGTGTGATAAAATGGACCTTTGACCTTACAAATTTCTGCATCATGGCCTTGCACCTAATTACCTGCCTTCTCCGTGGACTGTCACCTTGTCATGGTGGAGAAGCTTGTGTGGTCCTGAGATCCCGAGAGCGATGCCGTCTGGAGCTATGCTCCTGGTAGGGTCACCGATGGCAGTAAGGTCAAGGGTAAGGTCCCTGACAAAGAACAATCCAACCAAGACCTCAACAGTGGAGCAGGCAGACGAAGTTACTTCGAATTCAACGGCTGTGAAGGCGGATGAAGCCTGCAACAAATCCATCAGCTCCAATCGTCATGGTTTCCATGCCATTGGAATCAGTTGTTTGATTTGTGAAGTATCATGTGCTTCTTGGAGCGCAACATCAAGTACACGTTAAACAAATACACACACAGGCATCTTTCGCTCTGTGGGTCACTTCAGAACGAAGGCCATTATCCTCGACCTTGAGGGATAGCCACGACGACGACGACAATTACCTGCACTTCACTTTCTCAATCACTGAAACACAATATTCTGCTATTGCTTTTCCCTCAAGGTACTGATGTGATAAAATGATCTGTGTGGATGGCATGGAAAACAAAGTTTTTCACTATAACTTTGTATATGCGACAATTATTCCCCAATTTACGTATGCTATCTGAGATCCTTTTCCATTGTTCTTAAAGGATTTTACTTATCAAAATCAGAATCGGGTTTATTATCACCGGCATGTGATGTCAAATTTGTTAACTTAGTAGCAGCAGCAGTACAATGCAATACATGATAATATAGAATAAAAACAAATGCGAATCAATTATATTGAGTATATATGTATGTATATTAATTAGTTGGGTTAAAAATAGTGCAAAACAGAAGTAATTTAAAAAAGTGAGGTAGTATATCTCACTCCCGTACACCCTCTCATCACCATTTGAGATTCTACCAACAATGGTTGTATCATCAGCAAATTTATAGATGGCACTTGAACTATACTTAGCCACACAGCCATGGGTATAGAGACTAGAGCAGTAGGCTAAGCACACACCCTTGAGGAGTGCCAGTGTTGATGGTTATTGAGGAGGAGATATTATTACCAATTTGTGCAGATTGTGCTCTTCCAGTTAGGAAGTCAAGGATCAAATTGCAGAGGGAGGTACAGAGGCCCAGGTTCTGTAGCTTATCGATCAGGACTATAGGAATAATGGTGTTAATGCTGAGCTATAGTCAATGAACAGCATCCTGACAAGGTGATTGTATTGTCCGGGTGATCTAAGGCTGTGCGAAGAGCTATTAAGCTTATGTCTGCCATAGACCTGTCGTGGCAATGGGCAAATTGCTGAGGCAGAAGCTGATTCTTGCCATGACCAACCTCTCAAAGCATTTCATCATCATAGACATGAGTGCTACTGGATGATCCATTTAAAGAAAATTCAAATATTTTCATATAATTTTTAGCAATTAAAATACAATGCTAATTTAAAAAATAATTAAAAACAAAAAAATCTTAAAAATAATTTAAGCTACAGGATTTCGGCCAGAAATGTCAACTGTACTCTTTTCCATAGCTGCTGCCTTGCCTGCTGGGTTCCTCCAGCATTTTGTGTGTGTTGCTTGGATTTGCAGTATCAGCATATTTTCTCATTTGTGATTAAACCACAGTAAACTAATTAAAATCCTGTTCCTTTTAATAAATCACAAAGTCTCCAATCAAATGTTTGAACCCCAATTTACCCACCAGCCATAAAACTAAGGGTTGGGTATGAAAAGTGCATTAACTTTCCTGAGTTCAACATGCTCAAGAATGGTTTTTGGATTTGGCAAAGAGTGGGAGGCTGGAAGTGATACATTTGCCATCCAGCATGTTCTTTGCTCTCGAAAATAACCAGCAGACAATAACATACATAGGGGCACCATCAACAGGAGTCATTTTAAGCTAGCCTTTTACAGGTAAAGTTGTAATTGACTCAATACTGCAACAGCAGGAACACTTGACTTCACAATCTACCTGGTTGAGGCCTTGCACATTATTCTCTACCTGTTCTGCATTTTCTCTGCAACTGCAACATGATATTATGTTTAGGTGATGTTTTCTCTTGCACAACCCCATTGTCCTGATGCGATGAATTGATTTGTATGGATGGTATGTAAAATTAAGCTTTTCATTATATGGAGGCTTACTAAGCATTGTCAGTCATGTGACCACAGAGCTTGTGTACCTAAGAGGGAATGAAGGAAGAGAATAGGTATCAGATTAGATTGAATACTATCCCAGTCCAATAACACTAAACCAAACTTCAATCTAATTTCAGAAGTATAGTACAGGTAGAAACACATGCTGCAGGTGAGGTGCACCTTTTAGAAGCAGTCCAGGGACTCAAGTACAGGGTCACAGCTCATGGAAGTGCTATGCTACTAGATTTTGGAGCAGATTTTGAATCAAGATACTGCCTACATTTCAGGAACCACAGAAGAAAAGATGGTATTTTTTCTTTTGAAGTGAAGGACGATGAGAGACAACTAGGTAGAGGTGTACAGATTTTGAGCGGCATAGACAGTGTGGACTGTCAGTGCCTTTTTCCCAGGGCAGCAATGGCTAATACCAAAGAGCATCCTTTAAAGATGAATGAAGGAAAGGTTAGGGGAAATGTCAGAGGTACTGTAGTGTTTTCACACACAGAAAGCTGAGTACCTGGAATGCCCCACCAGGGTTGGAGGTAGAAACAGACACATTAAGAATACTTAAGAGATTCTTATATACAGTTGAAGTCAGAAGTTTACATACACCTTAGCCAAACACATTTAACCTCAGATTTTCACAATTCCTGACACTTACTTCTAGAAAATATTCCCTTTCTTAGGTCAGTTAGGATCACTATTTTAAGAATGTGAAATGTCAGAATAATAGTAGAGAGAATGATTTATTTCAGCTTTTATTTCTTTCATCACTTTCCCAGTGGGTCAGAAGTTTACATACACTTTGTTGGTATTTGGTAGCATTGCCGTTAAGTTGTTCAACTTGGGTCAAATATTTTGGGTAGCCTTCCACAAGCTTCTCACAGTAAGTTGCTGGAATTTTGTTCCATTCCTCCAGACAGAACTAGTGTAACTGAGTCAGGTTTGTAGGCCTCCTTGCTCGCACACGCTTTTTCAGTTCTGCCCACAAATTTTCTAACGGATTGAGGTCAGGGCTTTGTGATGGCCACTCCAATATCTTGACTTTGTTGTCCTTAGGCAATTTTACCACAACTTTGGAGGTAGGCTTGGGGTCATTGACCATTTAGAAGATCCATTTGTGACCGAGCTTTAACTTCTTGGCTGATGTCTTGAGATGTTGCTTCAATACATCCACATAATTTTCCTTGCTCATGATGCCATTTATTTTGTGAAGTGCACCAGTCCCTCCTGCAGCAAAGAACCCCCACAACATGATGCTGCCACCCCCATGCTTCACGGTTGGGGTGGTGTTCTTCCGCTTGCAAGCCTCACCCTTCTTCCACCAAATAGAACTATGGTCATTATGGCCAAACAGTTCAATTTTTGTTTCATCAGACCAGAGGACATTTCTCCAAAAATTAAGATCTTTGTTCCCATGTGCACTTGCAAACTGTAGTCTGGCTTTTTTATTGGGGTTTTGGAGCAGTGGCTTCTTCCTTGCTGAGCAGCCTTTCAGTTTATGCCGATATAGGACTCGTTTTACTGTGGATATAGATACTTGTCTACCTGTTTCCTCCAGCATCTTCACATGGTCCTTTGCTGTTGTTCTGGGATTGATTTGCACTTTTTGCGCCAAAGTACGTTCATCTCTAGGAGATAGAATGCATCTCCTTCCTGAGCAGTATGACGGCTGTATGGTCCCACTGTGTTTATACTTGCGTACTATTATTTGTACAGATGAACATGGTACCTTCAGGCATTTGGAAATTGCTTCTAAGGATGAACCAGACTTGACATCATTTTCTGGCCTCAGTCTGATAGAACATGTGTGGGCAGAACTGAAAAAGCATATGCGAGCAAGGAGGCCTACAAACCTGACTCAGTTACACCAGTTCTGTCTGGAGGAATGGAACAAAATACCAGCAACTTACTGTGAGAAGTTTGTGGAAGGCTACCCAAAAAGTTTGACACAAGTTAAACAACTTAAAGGCAATGCTACCAAATACTAACAAAGTGTATGCAAACTTCTGATCCACTGGGAAATTGATGAAAGAAATAAAAGCTGAAATAAATCATTCTCTCTACTATTATTCTGACATTTTACATTCTTAAAATAAAGTAGTGATCCTAACTGAACTAAGACAGAGAATGTTTTCTAGGATTAAATGTCAGGAATTGTGAAAAACTGAGTTAATTGCATTTGGCTAAGGTGTATGTAAATTTCTGACTTCAACTGTAGGCACACATATGAAAGAAAAATGGATGGTTATTAGCTCTGTAGGAGAGAAATGTCAGGTTGATTTGTGGAGTAAGTTAAAAGCTCAGCAAATATTGTAGGCCAAAAGGCCTGTACTGTGCTGTATTGTTCCATGTTCTAAAAGTAAGAAGAAAGACCAAAATAACATAAGACATAGCAGCAGAATTAGGCCATTCAGCCTATTGAGTCTGCTCTGCCATTGCAACATGCCTGATCCTGGAGCCCACTCAACCCCATACACCTGCCTTCTTGTCATATCCTTTGATGCCCTGACTGATCAGGAAACAATCAACTTCTGCCTTAAAGATACCCACAGACAGGGGTGCAGTGTTAGCCGGAGCGCGTCCGGCGCATCTTTAAGAAAAAAGCCGAAATAAACAAGCTAATTAATTAGGTGCTGCCCAGGGTGATTTAAGTATCTCAGAAACTGATCTCCTGGGATTTTGATGCACAACAGACCCTGGAGTTTACAAAGAATGGTGCCAAAAACAAAAAAAAAAATTCCAGCGAGTGGATTTAACAAGATGTTTTCACTCACAGAACAGCCAGTCGTTAGATTTTTGCACTGCACCCCTGCCCACAGACCTGACCTCCACCGCAGTCTGTGGCAGAGCATTCCACAGAATTACTACTCTCTGGCTAAAAAAATTCCTCCTTACCTCTGTTCTAAAGGGCCGCCCCTTAAATCTGAGTCTGTGCCCTCTAGTTCTGGATACACTCACCATAGGAATCATCCTCTCAGTCCTTTCAACATTCGGTAGGTTTCAATGAGATTACCCTGCATTCTTCTAGGAGAAAATAGCTTAAGTTCCTTTTTCTCCAGGCTGACAGTACTGCAAAGTTTTCTGGTTTAGCATATTTCTATGAGTTGCTTTGTTCACTTTCCTACTGGTACACCATACCAGCCTGTATCAATTCACTTTTGCCTCTGGTACCTCCAGTGCCTAATAAAGTGGCCACTGAATGCATATACAAGGTCTTCTGCTGCTGTACTGACCCTGTTCAATGTTTGACGTGTTGTGCATTCAGAGATGCTTCTCTGCACATCCCCGTTGTAACATATGTTTATTTGAGTTACTGACAGCTTCTTGTCAGCTTGAAATATTCTGGCCATTCTCCTTTGACCTATCTCATTGACAAGGTGTTTTTATCTACAGAACTGTCACTCGCTGTTTGTTTATGTTTTACGCACCATGCTCTGCAAACTCTGGAGATTATTGTGCATGAAAATCCCAAGATATCAGCAGTTTCTGAGATCCTCAAATTCTCCTGTCTGGCACCAACAAACATTCCATGAGGTGAGATCACATTTCTTCCTGATTCTGATGTTTAATCTGAACAACTGAATCTTTTGACCATGTCTGCATGCTTTTATGCATTGAGTTGCTGCCACGATTGGCTGATTACATATGTACTTTAACGTGCAGGTACACAGGTGTACCAAATAAAGTGCCCACTACGTGTATATTCACCATTACTAAAATTTTGTGTGTCACTGTTTGAAGGACATTGTACTTTTTGATTCCTAGATTTCATAAGGGAACTACATTTTACATTCACTGATAGGGAAGCACTTTGTTAAGCCCTGGGGTTATGAATGTTATATGAATGAAAATATTAATTTTCTTTAAAACATAAATATGTAAATTAAATGCTAAGGTGGTGAGTTGAATAGTTAAATTGCAAGAGTGACAATGAAGAGTCATGGATAAACTATGTTCAGATCTCACACAGGTGTTTGTAGAATTTTACTTCAGTTAACATTTTTTTTAAAGAAAGCAGTAAGTTTAGGTAACAGTGACCAACCATTTTTTTTTTGTGTACAAAACGTGTCAGGTTCATTAATAGTGTTAAAGGGAGGAAATCTGTCTTCCTTACCCAGTCTGACTTGCACATGAATCCAGACCCAGAATAATTCAGTTGGTTCAGTCCATTTTACTAAGGTTCAACTAGATGTGGATAACAGATATTAGACTGGACAGTGCTGTCTGATCTTCTGGGACTCATTGAACTGAGAAGGATTGGTGTTTTTATCCTTATGCATACTGTGTAGAACAAGCTGTCAGATCTCACACCAGCAAGTTCGGGAACAGTTGTCATCCTACAACAATCGAGCTGCTGAACCAGAGTGGATAACTTCACACTCTTCAACAGTGAATTAATTCCAAAACCTATGGACTCACTTTCAAGGACTCTGCAACTCATGTTCTCAATATTTGGGCCCCACAGTAGCATACAGCTCGGGGGTGTTCGGAGTTCACTTCAGTGCCATCTCAAAGGAGATTATACATTCTTCCTGTGAAGGTGTGTGTTTCTTCCAGGTGTTCCAGTTTTCTCCCATGAACCAGTTAGTAAGTTAACTTGTCATTGTAAATTGTCCTGTGATTAGGCTAGGGTTCAATAGGTGGGTTGCTGGGTGGTGCTGCTCATTGGGCTGGAAAGGCCCGTTCTGTTTATTTGTTTGTTTATTTATTATTTTGTTTTGTACAATTCATTTTCATTTGCAGATTGATTGTTTGCCCATCTTAGTGTGTAGTCTTTCATTGATTTTATTCCGTTTCTTCAACTTTGAACCTAACCGATTTAAGGCTTCAATGCATATTTAATATATATTAACTTTTCAGTTCAAATTAAGGCTAATAAAATATCTATCAGCGTCTCATGAATTGCAGGCACAGTGCTGCACTGACTTGACTAAATGATTCAGAATCCTTTCAGGAGATCTGCTCAGGATCTCACTGAATGGCAGGAACATTTTCATTAAGAGGGAAAAACAACATGGAATTTACTTGCATACCAAAGTTGGCAAATATTATAAACCAACTTACCGTATTAACTAGTAAATCTCATGTTCTGAGGAGTATCAACAAAATATTAATGAGGTTCACATTTAAGATATAAATAAAAAAATATATGGATAAACACTTAAGGTGCCATAAAATACAAGAAAGGCAAATGGAACTAATTTAAGTTGCTTGGTTTAACTAATAACATTTGGACAAACTTGGCCTGTTGGTTTGCTTTGTGTTTTTTTATTATTCTCATATAACTGAAATATAATAAAAAACTGGTTTGTGAGAGCCATCCAAACAGATCACTCCACAGATAATTACACTGAGGTAATTCACTCGGGCTTTGGAGGCTGATGACTGGTCTAATTCTGCTCCTCTGTCGAAGTTCCTTATTACACAGACTGTGTTAGGTGCTTAGAGGAAGTACTAGTGGAGGTGGCAGAAGCAGGTACAATGGTAACATGACAGAGTCATTTGAACATGCAGCCGAACGGGCAGATAGGGTTAGTTTAAATTAGCATCACGGTTTACACAGACATTGTGGACAGAAGGGCCCGCTCCTGTTCTATGGTATACGGATGGTGTGGCATTTGGCATTTCAACATTTAAGAGAAATTTGGATAGATACATGGCTAGGAGGGCTATGGTGCTGGTTGATGAGGCTAGGCAGATTAACAGTCCAGAATAGATTAGATGGGCCGAAGGGCCCATTTCTGCACTGTAATTTTCTTTGGCTCTATAAGTTTCATTAGGAATTATTTCGATATTTTCCACCTTTTCCTTACTATAAAAATTTCCGTTAGGTAAGGGCAACATTTACTATGACTTGAAAATCATTCCTACAGAGGATTCAGAAATCATTAGGAAGAAAGCCACTCAGAAATTTAAAATCATCTCCTAGGATCCCCTGTACAAATTTGTGTTCTTTATATGTCTCCAGATTCTGAGAGACCAAACTGCATTTGCAGGAGGGGACACTATCACAATGTCCTTACAAGTGGGCAGGTTTATTGCAAAGATAGAACAGCTCCAGCCAATGAAACTACTCTTGAATCTGAAATGGAAAGCTGTCTGCTTTTCCAAAAATCTATACTGACCCGCTTTGTTGACTGAAAATGTGTTATGTTTTCTGAACCGACCTGTTTTAGATTAGGCTTATATCAGAACACAATTAGTCAGCAATACACCAGGTAACATGCAAGAACAAGATCAATAAATACATTTTTATGAAATATACAGTAGGATTGGGTCAAAAACCTATCCGAAAACTAACATAGTAATGAAACTCGACAGTTCGGCAAACATTCAGTTTGGAGATTGACTTGCTGACAAGAAATCTGATTCATTGAAAGGCTTTCAGCAAAATAAAAATAATAGGTACAGATTCACATCAAGGGAAGTTCCTTTCAACTAAGTAATATACTGCATCAGTAGGTTTCCTTGTTTAATATTTCAATGTAATTATATGGAGCAGACACAATAATTACGTGGAGTGACACTGAAGCACAGCGAGAAGAGCTGCTATCTCACAGCTCCAGTGACCCCGGTTCAATCCTGAGCTCTTTTGCTCTTTTCCTGTGACTGCCTGGGTTTTCCGCAGGTTCTGAAGTTTCCTGTGACTGCCTGGGTTTTCCGCACGTTCTGAAGTTTCAGAATCAGAATCCTTTATTATCGCCAAGTATGTGGACACATACAAGGAATTTGATGCCGGTTTCCCTGAGCTCTCACTGTACAGAATCAAAAAGCAAAAAAAAAAACAAAACAATAGTGCAAGTAATCGTGAACTATATACAATGAGGTATACCTGTGTACGTTTCCTGCCATATCGCAAAAAATGGGAGAGATTAACTGGCCACTGTAAATGACTCCTAGTAGCGGAACAGATAGGAATATGCAGAGGATAGATTAGAGTGAAAAAATGAGGGGGTGGGTGTGATGGGGTGAGGGGATAAGATTGTGAGTTAGAGATACAAGAGATTCCCATCCTCACCTTCTTCCCATCAGTCCATGGTCCACTTCTGCTCCTATCAATTTCCATCTTCAGTCCATTGTCTCTTCCACAACCTCATCAAGACTCTTGATCCACCCTTTCCACCCATATTTTTATATTGAATCTCTCCACTCTTCCCTTCCCAAAAAATTGACTGCCCATTTCCCTCCATTGATGCCACCTAATATTGAGTTCCTCCAGTATATTGTGTGTTGCTTTATGAACCGGTTATGAACTCGATGGGCCAAAATGTATTCTTCTGTGTTGTAAGGAAATATACCATGGTTAGCATAATGCTATATAGTACCAGTGACCCAGTTTCCATTTCCGCTGCTGTCTGTAGCAAGTTTGTACATTCTCCCCATGACCGAGTGGGTTTCCTCCGGGTGCTCCAGTTTCCTCCCACCGGTCGATAGTGTGACGGGGTCCTGAATTACCACTATGAACTGTGCTTTTGAAAAGAGAGAGAGAGTTGTTCAACACCAGACACCTTGCTATTAAGAGACAGAGGCAAAAACTGCTTTGAGATGGTGTTATAGTTTCTCTGCAACGTGTTTACATTTCTGCAAGGACACTGCCAGCTTCTGTAATCTTACAGAGAGAGAAGGGACCTCTCAGAAATGTTGTCACCTACCCTGTGACGGGTTAAAGAACCAGCAGAAATAGAAAACACTTTGAAGTCTGGTATTGCTATTAAATAATGGTATTTATTAGTAACTACACAATACAGTAATATAAAATCAGATATATCAAACAGGTTAGCAATGATAATATATATATAAGTGTGGAAATATAGAAACCAAGCTTCTGCAAGCCTAGGGGTAAATGGATACAGTCTTACGGTGATGAGTAAAGTTCAGTTCAGTTCATGGCATTGAGTTGAGTGGTGATGGAGAGAGAGAGGTGTTTCGTTCTTCAGGTGAGCTGATGCCGTCGATCTTCCCGTTGTCCTCCGAATTCCTGTAGAAGTCACCGAAAGTGACCACAACAAAGGGGACTGTTCTTCTGTGGTGGAATTATCAACCCAGGCAAGAGTTGGCCATACGAATAACTCCCCACTGGTCACGCCTTTTCCACACTGCAAGAGCCACTGATCGATCTGCCTGATCGATCCTCCAAAAACCCTCCTTTCTGTGGGCACAACAAAGCTCACCCAGTGTCCAAAATCATGTGTCTGTCAGTCAATCATTTGACCTTCTATTTATCTCACCATGCTGAACACCAGCTGTCCATCAAGCAGCTCCTCCGTTCTCTCTCTGTAAGAACACAGAAGCTGGCAGTGTCCTTGCCGAAGTGTAAACATGCTGCAGAGCAACCTAAACACCATCTCAAAGCAGTTTTCGCCTCTCTCTCTCTTAATAACAAGGTGTCTGGTGTTGAACAACTCTCTCTCTCTCTTTTCAAAAGCACGGTTCATAGAGGTAATTCAGGTCCCTGTCACAATAGGTTAATTGGTCACTGTAAACTGCTATATGGTTAGGCTAGGGTTTCTAGGCAGCGTGGCTCAAAAAGCTGGAAAGACTTATTCTGTGCTGTATCTCAGAAAGTAAGTAAATAAATAAAGAAGAAAGAAGTGCTTAGGATAAAAGCACCACTCAAAGTGCCAGTCTGAATATTAGAATTGATATCCAGAAACAAAATAAAATTGAATTTTGAAGACTATTAACGTCATTGCCAAAGTAAAAGGCATAATTTCTATTTACTTAGTGTATTCCTAGACTTCAGGGTGTCTGAGAGTAATTTACTTCTGTTGAAGTACTACTAAAGCCTGCAGAACTGTGGTTTTACAGAATTGTTTAGAGTTGTGCTTGGAAAGATAATTTTGGTGAGTGTCTGAGCTGAACTCCTTTTCATTTTTTTCAGTGCAGTATGATAGGACTGTATATACCTCCCTGAAAGAGAAAATAATTGATAATTGGTGATTGGTTTATTAACGTCATGGGTACCAGAAAAAGTCTAGTTTCGCGTGTTATCCTTCTACTACATTTCAAAACATACTGTAAGCACATCGAGGTAGTACAAAGCGAAAAATAGTAACAGAATGCAGAGTATATGCTACAGTTACAGGGAAAGTACAATGCAAGTAGATAAATAATTTGCAAAGGGCTACAGAGAGGAAGATGGTGTGATTATCGAACAAGAGGTCTATTCAAGATTTACAATGATGGGATCGAAACTGACCTTGAACCTGGTGGTGTGTGCTTTCAAGCTTTTGAACATTCTGCCCAATGGGAGGTAGGAGACATGAGATGATCAGGTAAGGGATCTTTGATTATATCAGTTGCTTTCAGAGTTAGTGCAAATTGTAGACAGAATCCATGAACAGAACGCAAACATGAGGAAATCTGCAGATGCTGGAAATTCAAGCAACGCACATCAAAGTTGCTGGTGAACTCAGCAGGCCAGGCAGCACCTCTAGGAAGAGGTACAGTCGACATTTCGGGCGAAGGGTCTCGGCTGGAAACGTTGACTGTACCTCTTCCTAGAGATGCTGCCTGGCCTGCTGCATTCACCAGCAACTTTGATGTGTGATCCATGAAGAGAAGACTGTTTTTCTGATGATGGACTTAACTGTGTCTATCTCTCCAATTTCTAGAGGACTTGGCCAGAGCAATTGCTAATGCATTCAGAGATGATGCTTTCTATTGTGCAACTACAAGAATTAGTCAGCATTAATGGGCAAACACGAGGAAACCTGCATCCTTTTTTTCTTGTATCCTTTTTGCCAATCAACTTTCCAGCTGTTAGCTCTATGCCTCCCCCTCCTGTCTTCTCCTATCATTTCAGATCTCCCCCTTCCCCTTTCAAATCTCTTACTATCTCTTCTTTCAGTTAGTCCCGACGAAGGGTCTTGGCCTGAAATGTTGACTGTGCTTCTTCCTATGGATGCTGTCTGACCTGTTGCGTTCCACCAGCATTTTGTGTGTGTTGCCAGCATTAATGGGGATGTGCTGACTTTCCATGATAAACATTAGCTTTTATGCATCATTTATAATAACAAATAAATTCAGCAAATCAAATACATAATCTTCATGTTACACTAATTGACACTAGAACCACAAAATAATTTCTGCTGTTGAACTGCAGTGGTATTTTCTGAGCTTAAAACAAAAACGGAAGGAATTAATATGAATTGGCAGAATAATGCCAACTAGCAATGAGTTTGGCATCATGCCAATGTTAATCAAAGTCAATGTCAAAGTAAAATTATTATCGAAGTATGTATATGATCCCATATTCTACCATGAGATACATTTACTTGGAGGAATTTACAGGAAAATAAAGAAATACAGTAAAATTTATGAAAATACATACATGAACAATCTTCTCAATCCACCCCAATGTTGTTCCTAAAAGTATATTTTTATCATGCCTGAAGATTTTGGTGAGTCCCTGAATCAGAAACCAGCAGAAATAATGATAGAACAATTGTCACAACTTGCGAAATTTGCCCTGAACCTTTACTGGAACCATCAGGGAATTTTTGCTGCTCTGAGAGCTCAAAGGAGTTGGGATGGTAGATATTAGATGATTCGCACCATTTTTTACAGATACATCACAACTTTGTATGACGAGTGGTCTGCCTAAGACCACACAAGAAATTGCAGAGAGCTGTTTACGCAGCCCAATCGACCACACAAGCTGGCTGCCACTCCGTTGACTCCACTTACACTTCCTGCTGCCTCAGGAAAGCAGCCAACATAATCAAGGACGCTTCCCATTCTGATCATTCTCTCTTTTCCCTTCTGCTACAGACATTACAGAAGATTGGGAGCACATACCAGCAGGCTCAAGGGAAGCTACTATCAGGGAGGACCGCCCCAGTCTGCCAATGAAGAAGCAGTATTTTTCTGCTGCTCTTAGTTTTCTTTCTTTCCCCCTAGTTTAAGCTTTGAATTTAAAATTTTTACTTGTTGGTTGTTGAGGGTGATCAATATGTCTATGTCTACAAGAAGTGGGAAGAATTTACCTGAACCTAGTGAAAAAGGTAATTGGAAAGGAAAGGTGCAAAATGAAAGATCTGATGAAATGCCGTCGTGGGCTGAAGATATCGTTCGGACATTGAATTCTATTAAGGATCAGAATGGATCAATTAAAGACCAACTGGAAAAGAATAGTAATGAAATGAAGTCATTTCTGGAAAACTTAAAGACCTGGAAACTCAAGTTATTTCACACGAAGAGGAATTGAAGATAACTAAGCAAAAGCTGTCTGAAGCTATAACTCGTTTGGAAAGATATCAAAATAAGATTATAGACCTGGAAACTAGGTCTCAACGAAGGAATATAAGAGTTGTTGGGCTGCAGGAAGGAGCTGAAGATGCAGATCTAACGGCTTACTTTGGTAAGCTTTTCCACACTTTATTTCCTACCATTCTATCAAAGCTGCCTGCTATAGAAAGGGCACACAGGGCGTTTATCTCAAAATCGAAGGACTCTAGTAAACCAAGATCTGTTCTGGTTTGCTTTCATCACTTTAAAATTAAAGATCAAATAATACAACAGGCAAGAAAACAGAGAGTTTTTAGATTTATGGAATCTGAGCTCCGCTTCTACGAAGATTATCCAAGAGAGATAATGGAACAAAGATCAAAATTTGCCCTGGCAATGAAACAAGCATATGATAAGAATCTTTTTTCGTCTCTGAGGTATCCGACAAGACTTAAAATTTTCCCTCCTAATTCTCCTCCTCGTACTTTTTTTGATCAAAAGCTGCACTGGATTTTGTTCAGGCTTTGCCTGCCAATGTCACCGACACCACTGTTGAATGATCCACCTGAAAGGCTGTTTGGCTATTTGTATGTTATTAGCATTTTGGAAAGAAGATTTATGAAGGTCACTTGTATATTTCATCGGGAGACTAACTAAAGAACACGGGGAGTTGTTCTTTATTGTATATTATTGGCTTTCCTTTGGAAAGATTTATGGTTTAAGTATCTCTGCTCAAATGATCTCTGGACATTTTATGACTGAGGGAAGAAGATAAGGCGATTTGTTCCTTTAATTTAATACTTCGTAGCTAATTGGTAGTTTTTCCTACTAATAAGGCTTTTTATATATTTTTCTGTTCTATTATAACATTTTATAATTGAATTTGAAGCTTTTTTAGGGAATTAATATTAAACTTAAACATGGCGCTGGTTTTTCTCTCTAAGAGATAACATTATTTTGGTTCTTTCTTGTTTATCAGTCAATGGAATGTAAATACCTTTTGTTCCTGAGACTTTATTGTCTTTTTCACAAGGTTACTCTACTTTTTTTACTAACTGGGGGGGAGGGAAAGAAAACAGACAGAGCAGTCAGCAGCTTTGAATTCTATCGTAGATCGCTTGCCTTTTTCGGGTCTCCTGGTGTGGGTGGGTGGGTTTAGAGTTAGTTTTTTCCCATTGCATGGTTCTGGAGCATGCGTGTTTTTTATTTGGTTGTATTCTTCATCGCCGCCATCTTTGATCATTCTGCATTGGTATGCGCTTTGTGCATGTATAAAGTAGAATGAAATTATAGCATGCTGTTCAAACGGATTAATATAATAAGTTGGAATGTACGTGGTTGGAATCATCCTATTAAACGAAAGAAGACTTTTAAAATTATTAACCGATTCCAACCTGATATAATTTTTGCTCAAGAGACACATATCAGGGCGGGAGATCAAAATAGATTTTTTAGATGGTGGAATGGTTTGCAATTCCACTCTACTTCTCAGAGTAAAGAAAAAGGCGTGTCTATTTTCATTAAACCTAATTTATTTATTCAAGAGGATATTGAATCAGATTCTAATGGTAGATTTTTAATTGTTAAAGGAACAATCTGTAATAGAAAAGTGTTTTGGTTAATTTGTATGGTCCTAACTTAGATGATCCTTCTTTTTTTAAAAATGTATTCACTTTACTGCCTGACTTAAATGAATATATGCTCATAATGGGTGGGGATTTTAACTGTTGTTTAAATCCTATGATTGATAAGAGCTCAACCAATCAGCGACTTCCAAATCAATCCGCGTCGGCCTGAAATGTCGACTGTACCTCTTCCTAGAGATGCTGCCTGGCGGGCTGCGTTCACCAGCAACTTTGATGTGTGTTGGTCCATTGAAGGTTATTTGCTTAAGTTAAAGAGCCAATTTTATATGTCTGGAGATAAAAATAATAAACTGCTTGCATCTCAATTCAAAATGGCTGCAGCCAAAAGGGAAATCATGAAAATTCATAGGAAAGATGGTACCTTAGCTCAGGAATATGAGGAAATTAATAAGATTCTTCAAGACTTTTATGCTGAGCTATATAAATCGCAAAGTCCATTAAATTCCTCTAAAATGAATGCTTTTTTACGAAAGATTGTTTTTCCTAAAATCTGGGCTGAGGATCAAAAGAGTCTCAATGCTCAAATTACTGAAGCCGAAATTCATAAAGCTATTTTTTCAATGCAATCTGGTAAGTCCCCAGGACATGATGGCTATCCCGTAGAATTTTATAAAAGATTTGGAAAGTTGCTCTCTCCGTATATGTTGGAAATGTTTAAGGATTCTTTTGTGAAAGGTGACTTACCCTCTACTTTTTATGAGGCCTCTATTTCTTTAATTCTTAAAAAAGATAAAGATCCTACTGACTGTGCTTAATATAGGCCTATTTCATAACCGGGGAATAATAGACCGGTTAGCCTAACGTAGGTGGTGGGGAAACTGCTGGAGTCAGTTATCAAAGATGTGATAACAGCACATTTGGAAAGCGGTGAAATCATTGGACAAAGTCAGCATGGATTTGTGGAAGGAAAATCATGTCTGATGAATCTCATAGAATTTTTTGAGGATGTAACTAGTAGAGTGGATAGGGGAGAACCAGTGGATGTGGTATATTTGGATTTTCAAAAGGGTTTTGACAAGGTCCCACACAGGAGATTAGTGTGCAAACTTAAAGCACACGGTATTGGGGGTAAGGTATTGATGTGGATGGAGAATTGGTTAGCAGACAGGAAGCAAAGAGTCGGAATAAACGGGACCTTTTCAGAATGGCAGGCAGTGACTGGTGGGGTACCGCAAGGCTCAGTGCTGGGACCCAGTTGTTTACAATATATATTAATGACTTGGATGAGGGAATTAAATGCAGCATCTCCAAGTTTGCGGATGACACGAAGCTGGGTGGCAGTGTTAGCTGTGAGGAGGATGCTAAGAGGATGCAGAGTGACTTGGATAGGTTGGGTGAGTGGGCAAATTCATGGCAGATGCAATTTAATGTGGATAAATATGAAGTTATCCACTTTGGTGGCAAAAATAGGAAAACAGATTATTATCTGAATGGTGGCCGATTAGGAAAAGGGGAGGTGCAACGAGGCCTGGGTGTCATTATACACCAGTCATTGAAAGTGGGCATGCAGGTACAGCAGGCGGTGAAAAAGGCGAATGGTATGCTGGCATTTATAGCGAGAGGATTCAAGTACAGGAGCAGGGAGGTACTACTGCAGTTGTACAAGGCCTTGGTGAGACCACACCTGGAGTATTGTGTGCAGTTTTGGTCCCCTAATCTGAGGAAAGACATCCTTGCCATAGAGGGAGTACAAAGAAGGTTCACCAGATTGATTCCTGGGATGGCAGGACTTTCATATGAAGAAAGACTGGATGAACTGGGCTTGTACTCGTCGGAATTTAGAAGATTGAGGGGGGATCTGTTTGAAACGTATAAGATCCTAAAGGGATTGGACAGGCTAGATGCAGGAAGATTGTTCCCGATGTTGGGGAAGTCCAGAACGAGGGGCCACAGTTTGAGGATAAAGGGGAAGCCTTTTAGGACCAAGATTAGGAAAAACTTCGTCACACAGAGAGTGGTGAATTTGTGGAATTCTCTGCCACAGGAAACAGTTGAGGCCAGTTCATTGGCTATATTGAAGAGGGAGTTAGATATGGCTCTTGTGGCTACGGGGATCAGGGGGTATGGAGGGAAGGCTGGGGCGGGGTTCTGAGTTGGATGATCAGCCATGATCATAATAAATGGCGGTGCAGGCTCGAAGGGCCGAATGGCCTACTCCTGCACCTATTTTCTATGTTTCTATGTTTCTATATTACTGAATGTTGACGCTAAGATTTTGTCAAAGATAATAGCCAATCGTTTGGAGAATATTTTGGGTAAAATTATTTGCAAAGATCAAACAGGCTTTCTAAAGGGTCGCTATTCCTTTTCAAATGTTCGGCGACTACTTAACATTATATATTTATCCTCTTCTAAAACTCCACAATGTGTTGTATCTTTGGATGCTGAAAAAGCATTCGACCGAGTTGAATGGAAATATTTATTCAATGTTTTAGAGAAATTTGGCTTCAGTGTTAATTTTAATAACTGGATTAAAATGATATATAAAGCCCCTATTGCTACTGTTTACTAACAATTGTAGGTCTCCTTTTTTTCAGCTTTCACGGGGGACAAGGCAAGGCTGTCCATTAAGTCCTTTGTTGTTTAATTTAATATTAGAACTCCTTGCTATTGCTCTTCGTGAGGCTAAAAATATCCTTGGGATATTTGTGAATGAGACCATGCATAAGGTCTCTCTTTATGCTGATGATTTATTGGTTTATATATCTAACCCTGATGAATCCACTCCTGCCCTGTTAAAATTATTTAATGAAGTCGGAGGTTTTTCAGGATATAAAATTAATTTTAGTAAAAGTGAATTGTTTCCTTTAAATAATTCTGTTTCTATATATGATAATACTCTTTTTAAAGTTTCAGACTCTTTTAGATATTGTAATTACTAAAAAGTATAAGGATCTTTATAAAGCTAATTTTGTTCCCTTAGTAGACTCTATGAGGTATTTATTTAGTTGATGGAGTCCACTTACATTTTCACTTGTTGGTCGTATTAATATAGTTAAAATGATGATTCTACCAAAATTTCTATATTTATTTCAGAATATTCCTGCTTTTTTGACTAGGAAGTTTTTTGATTGGATTGATTCTATTATTTTATCTTTTATTTGGAATAATAAAAGACCAAGAATTAGTAAATGTCATTTACAAAAATTGAAAAAGGATGGAGGCCTTGCTTTGCTTAATTTTAGAATGTATTATTGGGCTGTTAATCTGCGATATATGTCTTTTTTGGTTATACTGGGTTGATAAGAGTGATCGGCCAATTTGGGTAGACCTGGAACTAAAAGTTGTAAAACAGTTTTATTTAACCTCATTATTGGGGGCTCCTTTACCTATGCAATTAGGTAAAGTTGTTAATTTAAACTTATATCCTGTGATGAAGTATTCTTTACAAATTTGGCTCCAGTTCCGCAATTTTTTTAATCTTAAAAAAATTAAACTTTGTAGTTTAATTTACCAAAATTACTTTTTTAAGCCTTCTTTGAGTGATCCAATTTTTCTACTTCGGAAAAATAAAGGTATTAATTCTTTTTTGGATTTATTTAAAAAAGATAGATTGATGTCCTTTGAGCAATTAATTGATAAATATTCTCTTTCATACTCACTCTTTCTGCAATACCTTCAAGTTAGACATTTTTTACAAAAATATTTAAGTATTTTCCCTTACATATTGGAGGCTGACCTGTTAGATACTATTATGAGTATGAATCCTTTGATTAAGGGTTCTATTGGAAGAATTTATAATTTACTATCACAATGGGATAAGCAACATACATCAAAGTTGCTGGTGAACGCAGCAGGCCAAGCAGCATCTATAGGAAGAGGCGCAGTCGACGTTTCAGGCCGAGACCCTTCGTCAGGACTAACTGAAGGAAGAGTGAGTAAGGGATTTGAAAGCTGGAGGGGGAGGGGGAGATGCAAAATGATAGGAGAAGACAGGAGGGGGAGGGATAGAGCCGAGAGCTGGACAGGTGATAGGCAAAAGGGGATACGAGAGGATCATGGGACAGGAGGTCCGGGAAGAAAGACGGGGGGGGGGGTGACCCAGAGGATGGGCAAGAGGTATATTCAGAGGGACAGAGGGAGAAAACGGAGAGTGAGAGGAAGAATGTGTGCATAAAAATGAGTAACAAATGGGGTACGAGGGGGAGGTGGGGCCTTAGCGGAAGTTAGAGAAGTCGATGTTCATGCCATCAGGTTGGAGGCTACCCAGACGGAATATAAGGTGTTGTTCCTCCAACCTGAGTGTGGCTTCATCTTTACAGTAGAGGAGGCCGTGGATAGACATGTCAGAATGGGAATGGGATGTGGAATTAAAATGTGTGGCCACTGGGAGATCCTGCTTTCTCTGGCGGACAGAGCGTAGATGTTCAGCAAAGCGGTCTCCCAGTCTGCGTCGGGGCTCACCAATATATAAAAGGCCACATCGGGAGCACCGGACGCAGTATATCACCCCAGTCGACTCACAGGTGAAGTGATGCCTCACCTGGAAGGACTGTTTGGGGCCCTGAATGGTGGTAAGGGAGGAAGCGTAAGGGCATGTGTAGCACTTGTTCCGCTTACACGGATAAGTGCCAGGAGGGAGATTAGTGGGGAGGGATGGGGGGGACGAATGGACAAGGGAGTTGTGTACGGAGCGATCCCTGCGGAATGCAGAGAGAGGGGGGGAGGGAAAGATGTGCTTAGTGGTGGGATCCTGTTGGAGGTGGCGGAAGTTACGGAGAATAATATGTTGGACCCGGAGGCTGGTGGGGTGGTAGGTGAGGACCAGGGGAACCCTATTCCTAGTGGGGTGGTGGGAGGATGGAGTGGGAGCAGATGTACGTGAAATGGGGGAGATGCGTTTAAGAGCAGAGTTGATAGTGGAGGAAGGGAAGCCCCTTGCTTTAAAAAATGAAGACATCTCCCTCGTCCTAGAATGAAAAGCCTCATCCTGAGAGCAGATGCGGCGGAGACGGAGGAATTGCGAGAAGGGGATGGCGTTTTTGCAAGAGACAGGGTGAGAAGAGGAATAGTCCAGATAGCTGTGAGAGTCAGTAGGCTTATAGTAGACATCAGTGGATAAGCTGTCTCCAGAGACAGAGACAGAAAGATCTAGAAAGGGGAGGGAGGTGTCAGAAATGGACCAGGTAAACTTGAGGGCAGGGTGAAAGTTGGAGGCAAAGTTAATAAAGTCAACGAGTTCTGCATGCGTGCAGGAAGCAGCGCCAATGCAGTCGTCGATGTAGCGAAGGAAAAGTGGGGGACAGATACCAGAATAGGCACAGAACATAGATTGTTCCACAAACCCAACAAAAAGGCAGGCATAGCTAGGGCCCATACGGGTGCCCATAGCTACACCTTTAGTTTGGAGGAAATGGGAGGAGCAAAAGGAGAAATTATTAAGAGTAAGGACTAATTCCGCTAGACGGAGCAGAGTGGTGGTAGAGGGGAACTGATTAGGTCTGGAATCCAAAAAGAAGCGTAGAGCTTTGAGACCTTCCTGATGGGGGATGGAAGTATATAAGGACTGGACATCCAATGGGATAAGCCTCCTTTGTCTACGATTAAACAGGATTGGGAAAAGGAACTTAATTTGACTTTTATGACGGAGGATTGGATGCGGATATTGAAGTTGGTTGACTCTTCTTCAATTTGTGCTAGCTATTCATTGATTCAATTTAAAATTGTACATCATTATGATTTGACAAAGGAGAGACTTTCTAAGATCTTTCCTAATGTTGATAGTCATTGTGATAGATGTAAAACTGAGATAGCTACACTGACACATATGTTTTGGTCTGGTTCTATATTGGAACAGTTCTGGAAGTCCGTTTTCTCAACAATTTCTAAAGCACTTAAAATTAATTTACAACCTAATAAATTAACTGTGCTTTTTGAAATAGTTCCTCAAAATATTCATGGTATTTCTGTTTCTGACCAACATGTTATTGCATTTGTTACATTGATAGCTAGGAGGGCCATTTTGTTGAAGTGGAAGGATACAGCAGCTCCCACTTTGTCACAATGGTTCTCTCAAGTGATGCTATGTCTTAGTTTGGAGAAAATTAGAAGTCGAACCTTTGAACCTTTATTTGATTTTGAGAAAAGATGGGGCTCATTTGCTCGTTATTATTATTTGAGTTAATTGATATAATTTTTCCACGATCTAATTGCAAATTCTTTTAGTATATTTTCTTTTCTTGCTTGCGGTTTGATGTTTATTTTTAGAAGCTTTTTGTATGACGCATGGCTCCGGGGTTGTACACCTATGGGTTCTCTTTTTTTTTCACACTGTTCTGCTCAGTAGGTTTTTTTTTTGGTATCACAAAATTTTGTTTTCAATCTTTAAGATGATCGTTTTTTTTTGAGGCATTGTAAGTGTTGCTACTTCGATGTACTCATGTTATTTTTCCTATATATACAATAAAAAGATTTGAAAAGAAAGAAAGGAACCTTTGAATGGAACTTTCATATGATAGTGAATGAAGCTGTCATCCGTCAGTCTACCTCACTGTGGCCCTTGCCCTCTATTTAATCCCCTGCACTGCATTTCCTCTATAATCAGAACACTTTATTCTGCATTCTATTTTCCTTTTTACTGCCTTGAATTATTTATCTTGGAAGGATCTGTGACAAAGTGTTTTTTTTGTAAAACATACAAAGTGTTGGAGAAACTCAACAGGTCAGGCAGCATTTATGGGGGAAAACAAACACTCAACATTTTGGACTGAGACCCTTCATCAGGACTGGAAAGGAAAGGGGACAGAACCCAGAATGAGAGGTGAGTGATGGGGAGGCGTACGAGCTGGCAGATGATAGGTGAGACCAGTGAGGGGGAAGGTAGGTGGTTAGGGGAGGGGGATGATGTAACGAACTGGGAGGTGATAGGTGACTTCAACAGACTTTTGAATCACTGTGAGAACAAGATCACCCACTTAATGCCCACTTGATGAAGAAGAGGAAACAAAAGGTTTGTCTTGTAAAATCATTGTTATGTTCTAATTCCCATTGTCATAGCATTTTATGATTTGGAAAAAGGTCAATACTTATGCATGCCTTTAATGGTTTAGAAACTCCTAAACTACCTCACAGCCCAGAATATATATATATATAGTTTTTGAAATCCTGTTTTACTGTCAAAAGTACATCAGGTAACTGTATCACACACAAAATGATGGAAGAACTCAGCAGGTTAGACAGAATCTATGGAGGGAAATGATTCAGGCTGAGACCCTTCACTAGAACGTAATACATCAGTGGACAGTGCCTATCAAGGTCCCATAAATGTCAATCTAGTAGTGACAAGATAATTTGTCTTTTTTCTGATGCTAATTAAGTGGCTAATAAAGGTCAGTGCACCAAGAAAACTCATCTACTTTTCTTCGAAATATTGTTCTGTGATCTGTTATGCCCAGACAAAATGCTTTTTTATTGTCTGATTGGAAACTCAGTAACGTAGCACTCCCAAAACTATTGGGGAATATATTAGAACATAGAACAGTATGATATAAGATCGAGCCCTTCGACCCATGATGTTGTACTCAACTATTATTTAAGTGCCAAACTAAACCAAGTCAATCTGTATAAACAAGGTCCATATCTTTCCATTCCCTGCACACAAGAGTGGATAACTGCAGCGCTGAACTGATTCCATACCATATTGATTCACTCACTTTAAAGGACTCTAGAACTCTCGTTCTCAATATTTATTATTTATTTATGACTATTATTTTGTTTTTCAATTTTGTATTCATAATTTTTGTCTTGTGTACTTTGATTATTTGTGTGCAGTTTTTCATTAATTCTATTGTGTTTCTTTGAATCTACTGTGAATGCTCACAAGGAAATGATGACATAGTAGTGGGTAGTATATGGTGACAGTTATATATTTCCATGATATATTTTCTTTGAACTTTGAGATGCCTCTGCTACCACTCTACTGGCAGCATACTCTAGGCCAGCCGTCCCCAACCACCGGACCGCGGACCGGTACCGAGCCGCAAAGTATGTGCTACCAGGCCGTGAGGAAACGATATGATTTGGTGATATGAGTCAGCTGCAGCTTTCCTCATTCCTTGTCATGGGCGCACCTTTCCCTGTCAGTGGCACCTTTCCTCGTTCCCTGCTGTGCCGCCAGGAAATGATATGATTTGGCGATATGAGTCAGCTGCACCTCTCCTCATTCCCTGTGTTACGTACCCCGTAACTGGGTTGCCAAACCAGCAGAAATGGATCACTCAGTTGGAGTCTGGAGTACTAGAACTAAGAAAGTTTTATTAAAGAAACAAGCAACACAGTAATCGAAAGGATAATAAATGCAACAGTTCAGCGATGATAAACACACATGTGCACAGAATTAAGACAACAGCATCAATCAAGCTCTATCGTTGTCTAGGGGTAAATGACCAAATTTCAAAGTGACTCAAAGTTCAGTCCAGTTTAGTAGTTCAGTTCGCAGTAATCGTTGCCATGGCGATGGACAATGTGGGGGGAGAGAGAGAGAGAACAGGAACAACTGATCATTCAGACACGGCTTCACTCACAGACCGGCGATATGGCTCACAAGCAGCTTTTGGGCAGGTCCTTGGTGATGTCACCTGTGGTCACCGACTGTGACCCCTCCCCCAGATGTGGTCGATCCTCTGCAGTGAACCCGGCACCCAGGCAAGGGCGGACACACACCGGGTTCCCGCTGATCGTACCTTTCCACCCTGGCCGTTATCTGGTACTTTCCACCGACTCGTGAGAGGCGTACCGCTTCCAGGGTCTCGTTACCTCGGGTGGCGTGTGTGTCCTGCCTTAGCGAACCTGTCCCTTTTTATCCCCCTGCTGGGGCATCGCCTGTCCACCACTTCAAACAGTTCAGGGTTCAAAGGGGGGAGCCGCTCCAGACAGCTCTCTCTCCCCCGTCCCTTCATTACACATCTCCAGACGCTGCTCCATTGTTCCTTATCTCTCCTTCCCCTGAGGGCAGGTGGCAGACCACTTGCTGATGTCACTGATGCTAACCCAGGCCAGCAAACATCTTAATTTTATGTGTATTCTCGTCACACCTGTCACGCCCAGTGTTGAGCCATTACGCATGCGAGGTCATTACCCGTGCGTCATCCATGTCAGCGCGGGAAGGAGATCAACTCCTCGAGCTTGCAAATGACGTTGGGCTGAAAAGTATGTTTGACATAACATCTCTGCCAAAGTCAAAGTCAAGGCTAAATATCCTGAGATAGTCACGAAAGCACTGAAAACGTTGCTTCCATTTCCAACATTTTTCTGCGAAGTGGAGTTTTCTGCAATGAATGCAACGAAAACTAAATTGCGGAATAGACTGGACATAAGGAACCCCCTTCGAGTATCACTGTCTCCCATCACCCCTCGATAGGACCGTCTTGTTGTGGGGATACAAGCCCAGGGCTCCCACTGATTCAGCAATATTGGTGTGTTGCAATGATTTTATATGTTCATACGGGAAAATATGTGCTGTGTGTTTAATATCCAAACCTTACTTAAAATGTTATAATGCTATTGACTTACTTATATAACCATATAACAATTACAGCACAAAAACAGACCATCTCTGCCCTTCTAGTCCGTGCCGAATGCTTCTCTCACCTCGTCCCACTGACCTGCACTCAGCCCATAACCCTACATTCCTTTCCTGTCCATATACCTATCCAATTTTTCTTTAAATGATAATATCGAACCTGCTTCTGCCACTTCTACTGGACGTTCGTTCAACACTTACTTCAAGCTCCCCGGTCCTACCCTAATAATTGACTTATCACTATATTCACGCGAGGAAAATATGCGCTGTGTGTTTAATATTAAATTCGTTACATAAACCTTTTTAGAAACAAAATTGAGTGTATTAGCCACTTATCACCTGTATTCCGGTCGTGATTAACAATACCACCCCGACCCCGAATAGAATCGCCAAAAATGATTTGCACAAAAAAAAATCGGCAGGTACACGCATGGGCAGGTCACGCATGTACACTGTTGCCTGCGCAAGGCTTCATGGTCATTGTAGTCTTTGTCTGGGTAAACACAACGTATTTGACTGCTACTCTTGTCCGATGGCAAACCTGCACCGCCCTCCCCCACCTCGGATTGGCCAGTCGGCAAGAATATTGCCAATATTAAATCGGTCCGCAGTGCGAAAAAAGTTGGGGACCCCTGCTCTAGGCACCCAGAACTACTCATCTCCTCTCATGCTCTCTAATATAATGCATTTCCACATTGGGAGAAAGTTAGCAGCTGTCTACACTATCTATGTGTCAGATGCTCTTACAAACTTCCATCAAGTCTTTCCTCAACCTCTGCTTTTGAGGGTAGGCAGCTAATAAATTAAATCTCTGCCTCATTCTACCAGTGACATGGGCATTAAGCAAATACATCAAAGGGGAAAGTTCACTCATGTTGATGTGAATTTATTATACAATTCAATGTACTTTATAAAAGACAGGCAATCATCTGTATGAAATAGAATCTGAAGGACATGTTCAATACACTTGATATTTCTGCAGTAGTGCAAAACTTTCCTTATAGCTCTTATCAGTAAGAAAAGTGGATTTACATTTTCCAATCCATCATTGCTTATTTTTATCATTATCGATTGCATTGGCCTGTTTCATTTGCCCATCGCTCCGTAGAGGTGTCTCGTATCTCACAGATGTTGGCATCCTTCACAATTCAGGAATTTACAATACCCTAGTCATGATTATTAATAAATGTTGTAATAAGAACCTGACCTAATCTTCAGAAATTTCTGCTGATTACTGCTGCCAAGAGGTTTCTATAAATAATCGAAAGCCTTGAGTTGAAATCCCACACAACAGCCCTGGAAATTAAATTTAATTAATTATTTTCTCAATAAAATCTTGTATTAAAAATAAAATTGTTTTCAAATAATGACATTGAAGTTATCAGATTGTTTGATAAATCCCATCTGGTATACACAATATCCTGACCGGTTACATTGTGGCCTGACCCCGCAACCCAAATGCACAGGAACATAAAAAGCTGCAGAGAGGAATGTACTCAGCTCAATACATCATGGGCACGTTCTTGCCCACCATCAGAAGGTACTGCTTCATAGAACATGAAACATATATCACAGGCCCTTTGGCTCAGTGTTGTGCCTGTGACAAAAAGCCAAGTTATCAGAAGATTGATGCGAATGAGAGAGAGATAAGGGAGACAATGGAGAAACGTTCAAAATGTTAATGAGAGAGGAGAGAGATGTACGAAAAGAGACACAATTCAGAATATTGACAGACCGGTTGCTTTGAACCTGAACTGTATGAAGTTTGATGGACAGGCGATACCCCAGCAGGGGGATAAAAAGAACAGGTTCGCTAAGGCACGACACACACCACGAGATAACGAGACCCTGGAAGAGCGGTGTGCCCCCACAAGTTGGTAGGAATTTGGAGGTCTGGTTCGAGGGAACCAACCATAGACTGACAGGGTGAAAAGGTATGATCGGCAGGAACCTGGTGTGTGTGTCCGCCCTTGCCTGGGTGCCGGGTTCACCGCGGAAGAACAGTCGTATCCGGAACGGAAGGGTCACAGTCGGTGACACAGCGGGATAGAAGACATAAAGGGGTCCGCCCGAAACCAACTGCGAAGAACATCAAAGGTCTGCTTGAATCAAAATTTGCATCTCTCTCTCTTTCGCTCTCTCCAACGGCACAACAGCGATTACTGCGAACTGTACTAAGCTGAACTGAACTCTGCGTCACTTGAGACTGATCATTTTACCCCTAGACTACGATAGAGCTTGGTTGATTCCTATTACCCTAGTTCTGTGTACATGTGTGTTTTATCATTGCTAACCTGTTGTATTTATATCCTTACGATTAGAGTACTGTATTACTTATTTCTTTAATAAAACTTTATTAGTTTCCAGTAATCCAGACTCCAACTATTGGTCCATTTCTGCTGGTTTGGCAACCCAGTTACGGGGGTACGTAACATAAGTAGGGATCTTGACCGCGATTTTGAACACCAAATTTGGCAAAAGAATAAATCAAGGAAGGTAGTGCACCCGTGGCTGACAAGAGAAATTAGGGATAGTATCAATTCCAAAGAAGAAGCATACAAATTAGCCAGAGAAGTGGCTCACCTGAGGACTGGGAGAAATTCAGAGTTCAGTAGAGGAGGATAAAGGGCTTAATTAGGAAGGGGAAAAAAGATTATGAGAGAAAACTGGCGGGGAACATAAAAACTGACTGCAAAAGCTTTTATAGGTATGTAAAAAGGAAAAGACTGGTAAAGACAAATGTAGGTCCCCTACAGACAGAAACAGGTGAATTGATTATGGGGAGCAAGGACATGGCAGAACAATTGAATAATTACTTTGGTTCTGTCTTCACTAAGGAGGACATAAATAATCTTCCAGAAATAGTAGGGGACAGAGGGTCCAGTGAGATGGAGGAACTGAGCGAAATACTTGATAGTAGGGAAGTGGTGTTAGGTAAATTGAAGGGATTGAAGGCAGATAAATCCCCAGGGCCAGATGGTCTGCATCCTAGAGTGCTTAAGGAAGTAGCCCAAGAAATAGTGGATGCATTAGTGATAATTTTTCAAAACTCATTAGATTCTGGACTAGTTCCTGAGGATTGGAGGGTGGCTAATGTAACCCCACTTTTTAAAAAAGGAGAGAGAGAGAAACCGGGGAATTATAGACCGGTTAGCCTAACGTCGGTGGTGGGGAAACTGCTGGAGTCAGTTATCAAAGATGTGATAACAGCACATTTGGAAAGCGGTGAAATCATCGGACGAAGTCAGCATGGATTTGTGAAAGGAAAATCATGTCTGACGAATCTCATAGAATTTTTTGAGGATGTAACTAGTAGAGTGGATAGGGGAGAACCAGTGGATGTGGTATATTTGGATTTTCAAAAGGCTTTTGACAAGGTCCCACACAGGAGATTAGTGTGCAAATTTAAAGCACACGGTATTTGGGGTAAGGTATTGATGTGGATGGAGAATTGGTTAGCAGACAGGAGGCAGAGAGTGGGAATAAACGGGACCTTTTCAGAATGGCAGGCGGTGACTAGTGGGGTACCGCAAGGCTCAGTGCTGGGACCCCAGTTGTTTACAATATATATTAATGACTTGGATGAGGGAATTAAATGCAGCATCTCCAAGTTTGCGGATGACACGAAGCTGGGTGGCAGTGTTAGCTGTGAGGAGGATGCTAAGAGGATGCAGAGTGACTTGGATAGGTTGGGTGAGTGGGCAAATTCATGGCAGATGCAATCTAATGTGGATAAATGTGAAGTTATCCACTTTGGTGGCAAAAATAGGAAAACAGATTATTATCTGAATGGTGGCCGATTAGGAAAAGGGGAGGTGCAACGAGACCTGGGTGTTATTATACACCAGTCATTGAAAGTGGGCATGCAGGTACAGCAGGCGGTGAAAAAGGCGAATGGTATGCTGGCATTTATAGCGAGAGGATTCGAGTACAGGAGCAGGGAGGTACTACTGCAGTTGTACAAGGTCTTGGTGAGACCACACCTGGAGTATTGTGTGCAGTTTTGGTCCCCTAATCTGAGGAAAGACATCTTTGCCATAGAGGGAGTACAAAGAAGGTTCACCAGATTGATTCCTGGGATGGCAGGACTTTCATATGAAGAAAGACTGGATGAACTGGGCTTGTACTCATTGGAATTTAGAAGATTGAGGGGGGATCTGATTGAAACGTATAAAATTCTAAAGGGATTGGACAGGCTAGATGCAGGAAGATTGTTCCCGATGTTGGGGAAGTCCAGAACAAGGGGTCACAGTTTGAGGATAAAGGGGAAGCCTTTTAGGACCGAGATTAGGAAAAACTTCTTCACACAGAGAGTGGTGAATCTGTGGAATTCTCTGCCACAGGAAGCAGTTGTGGCTAGTACATTGGCTATATTTAAGAGGGAGTTAGATATGGCTCTTGTGGCTACGGGGATCAGGGGGTATGGAGGGAAGGCTGGGGCAGGGTTCTGAGTTGGATGATCAGCCATGATCATAATAAATGGCGGTGCAGGCTCGAAGGGCTGAATGGCCTACTCCTGCACCTATTTTCTATGTTTCTATGTTTCTATGTAAATTTGGGACTGGGTAAATTGATTGGGTTAAAATTCTTGAAAGAAAGAAAGGGCAAACAGCAGAAATGGAGATTGAGGAATTTCTAAAGGCGCCAACCTTGGAGGCATTACAGGATGCCAGGAAATCAGAATTGGCAACTGTTGCCAAACGGTTGAATCTTTTTAAGGGGAAGTCAACAATGAGGAGAGCGGAGATGCACAGAGCTATCATTGAGCATTATGTATCTAAAGGTGTGTTTTCCCAAGGGGAGCTGGAGATGGTATCTATGGGCAAATCTGGTGGAGAAGCAGTACAGCTGCAGATGGAAAAATTGAGACTCGGGCACGAGTTCCGGGTAAGGCAGCTAGAACAAGAAGAGAAACAGTTAGAATGGCAAGAGAGAGAGAGGCAGTGAGAATAACAAGAGAGGGAGAAGCAGAAGGGAAGGGAATTTGAGCTGGAGAAGTTAAGGATGACGCTAGCGCAGGGGCCCATGCCGAACCAAGGTGGAGGGTTCAGGGTGACCCAGGAGGTTAGGCTGGTTCCCCCATTTGAGGAGGCCAATGTTTTTTGAAAAAGTCACTGCAAGTCAGGACTGGCCGAGGGATAAGTGGGCTGTTTTGCTTCAGAGTGTACTTAAAGGAAAAGTTCAGCAAGCTTACTCGGCATTGTCCACAGAAGATGCCCAGAGGTATGATGTGGTGAAAGAGACGATACTCAGGATTTATGAGTTGGTCCCAGAGGCACGTATTTAGAGTTTACCCGTGAGATGCAGATGTATTGTGAGCATTGGTGTGCCTCGAAAGGGGAGAATGGGGATTATGACAGACTGCTACAGCTAATACTGACTGAGTAGTTTAAAGGTTGTGTCCCTGAAGGTATGAGGCCCTATCTAGATGAGAAAGAGGCAGAAACCTTAGCCGCAACTGCTAAGTTAGCGGATGAATACGCGTTAACACACAAAGCAAAGTTTACCCCGAGTAAAAGCTACCAGAAGGGTAGTCAAGACGGCGGAGAGAGTCCGCCAGAAAAGCCAGAAAGTAAGCCGGGGACTAGTGAGAAGGATAAGGAAGACCGGGAGCCGTTTGGTAGGAAGTCTCCTGGGGTCGTATGCTATAATTGTGGGAAAGCCGGTCACTTTGTGTCCAGGTGCTTTGCCCCAAAGAAGGAGACGGGGAAAGGAAAAACGATGATTCCGACTGGCTGTATTGAGCTGGCAAACAAACCGCTAGGGGAGAAGAGGTCTGATAAAGTTCAGGAAGGGCGCGAAAAGTTTATTTCGGCCGGATTGGTGTCGGTGAAGGAGGGGTTAAACCCGGTTCCAGTACGGATCTGGAGAGACACTGGGGCTTGTCAGTCATTGATCTTAAACAGTGTGTTAGACTTTAGTTCAGAGACCCAGACTGGGGAGGTCAGGGTGATAAAAGGCATTGGGAAAGGGACTGAAGCAGTACCTTTGCACCAGATACACCTAAAAAGCGACTTGATCTCTGGACCAGTCATGATAGGGGTGAGGCCCGAATTACGGATGGATGACGTGGAGGTCTTACTCGGTAATGACCTCGCTGGCGGAAATGTGTTCTCAGCAGTAAAACTGACAAGCCAGCCTGCCAGCATTGAGGCCCCGCCCATGGACTCACAGGTTTATTCCCTTTGCGCAGTGACTCGGCGCATGTCCAGAAAGGCTGCCGAAGCAAATATAGATTTAGCTGAGACGTTTTTACCAGCCTTGTACCAGGAGGGGTTAGAAAGTGAGAAGGAGCATAGTGAAACGGAAGGAAATGAGGGAGTTGAGGTAGACTTATCATTAGCAAGGAAGGAATTTATACAGGCACAGGAACGAGACGAGGAGCTAATGGTTTTGAAGGAGACAGCTCTCTCCGAAGCAGAATTAAAAAGGGAGCCACTGGGCTATTATGTGAAGGAGGGAGTACTAAGGAGGAAAATGGAGACCAAGTACCGTGCCCGCCAATGAGGAATTGGGGGTGGTGCACCAGGTGGTAGTGCCGAAAATTTATGGGGATGAGATTTTTAACCTGGCCCACAAGATACCCCTCGGTGGACATTTTGAGGTGAGGAACACAGTTGATGGAATCATGAAAGAATTTTATTGGCCGCACAGGAGGAAGGATGTTATTGACTATTGTAGACGTGAGCTAACACAGTTACAGGCTATTGATATGTTAACAGCTTACCACGATAAGCAAGCAGACCTAGTTGGTGTTATCACAAAAATTAATGAGGCTAGGGTGCCAACTGATAACCCATTTTGAAAAGATAATTATGGTGCTGACCAGATGGAAGAACTCTATTGTTTTGGCCAGCTTTGCTGATAAGGTCTCTCCCTTAACCCCTGAACAGAGCGAGCCGCTGAGAAAGCTAATTAACCGGCATGCACACGTATGTCCGGATGTCCCGAGGTGATGCAAAGAGCCGGTACATGGTGTTGTTGTCACATCAGGTCAGCCTAGTAAACAACATCCCTATAGGATGGTTAATTCAGTGACAAAAGGGCTAAAGAACGCAGAAACGTATATTGACGATTTAGTGGTCTGGGGTGACACGTGGGAGGAGCACATTGTGGAAATGTTTAAACGGCTGTTTGAAGCCAACCTGACAGTGAACCTCGCAAAAAGTGAATTCGGCCACTTATATGGGGTTTGTGGTAGGACAGGGGCAGCTGGCTCTGATGAAGGTTAAGGTGCGGGCTATTTCTGAAATCCCCACCCCGACAGACAAGAGAGCCTTGAGAAGGTTCTTGGGGATGGTGGGGTACTATCGGAAGTTTTGCAAAGACTTTGCAGATATTACCCTCCCTTTTACTAAGCTCTTGCAAAAGAATGCAAAGTTTGTGTGGGATGACCTTTGTTATATTTGTCCAGCATGGAAACCACTGATAATTTACATTGATCACAACCCATTAGTGTTTTCGGCCACTATGAAGGATAAAAACAAAAGGTTGCTAAGTTGGAGCCTGGTCTTAGAGGAATCTGGTATTAAAATAACACATATAAAAGGAACGGACAATGTGATTGCTGACTGTCTGTCAAGGTGTTGAAAAATTAAAGTTCTCTGTATTAGCCAAATAGCTGATGACCCTGTATACTAGTCTGTATCTAATAATGTACTCATGCTCATAATTTTTACCCCAGTAAAAATCCTTTGAAGGATAGGGGTGTGATGAAAAACCAAGTTATCAGAAGATTGATGCTAATGAGAGAGAGATAAGGGAGACAATGAAGAAACATGCAAAATGTTAATGAGAGAGGAGAGAGATTAACGAAAAGAGACACAATTCAGAATATTGACAGACCGGTTGCTTTGAACCTGAACAGTTTGAAGTTTGATGGACAGGCAATACCCCACCAGGGGGATAAAAGGAACAGGTTCGCTAAGGCACGACACACACCATGAGATAATGAGAGCCTGGAAGAGCGGTGTGGCCCCACAGGTTGGTGGGAATTTGGAGGTCTGGTTCGAGGGAACCAACCATAGACTGACAGGGTGAAAAGGTACGATTGGTGGGAACCTGGTGTGTGTGTCCGCCCTTGCCTGGGTGCCGAGTTCACCACGGAAGAACAGTTGTATCTGGAACAGAAGGGTCACAGTCGGTGACCACAGCGGGATAGAAGACATAAAAGGGTCCGCCCAAAACCAACTGCGAAGAACATCAAAGGTCTGCTTGAATCAAAATTTGCATTTCTCTCTCTCTCTCTCTCTCTCTCTCTCTCTCTCTCTCTCTCTCTCTCTCCAATGGCACAACAGCGATTACTGCGAACTGTACTAAGCTGAACTGAACTCTGCGTCACTTAAGACAGATCATTTTACCCCTTGTTTGCAATAGAGCTTGGCTGATTCCTATTACCCTAGTTCTGTGTACATGTGTGTTTTATCATTGCTAATCTGTTGCATTTCTATCCTTATGATTAGAGTACTGTTTTACTTATTTCTTTAATAAAACTTCATTAGTTTCCAGTAATCCAGACTCCAACTAGCGGTCCATTTCTGCTGGTTTGGCAACCCCATTACAGGGTACGTAACATGCCGAACCTTTAACCTACTCCAAGATTAATCTAATCATTCCCTCCCACATGGCCTTCTATTTTTGCTTCAGCTATGTGCTATCTCCGAGTGTCTTAAATGTCTCAAATGCATCTGTGTCTACCATCCTTGTCAGGGCGTTCCACATACCCACCATTCCCTGTTTAAAATACTTACCTCTGACTTCCCCCTATAGTTTCCTCCCAACACTTTCAAGATACGCCCACTTAAGAAGACAACATTTAGCATAAAAGATTCCCACCACACGGGCCCTGCCATTTTCTTACAGCTACCATTGGCTGGAGGTACAGAAACCAGAGGTCCCACATTGCCAAGTTCAAGCACAACTACTTCCCTTCAACCATTTGGTTTTTGAACCAGACTGCACTGATCATTGCCTAGGCATAACAACACAGAGACCATTTTGCAATATAATGGACAATTTATTTTGTTCTAATTCTGTTCTTTCTTACCCACAGCAGTATATAATTGAATTCTAAGCACATGTTTCTGCAGGTGCTGGAAATCCAGAATAACATACACAGAATGCTGAAAGAATTCAGTTCAGGCAGCATCTATGGAGAGGAATAAAGAGTAACATTTCAGGCCAAAACTGTTCATCAGCACTGGTAAGTTAGGGAGAAGAAGCCAGAAACTGATCCTAGCTTCTTGCTCCTTCCTTTTCAGTCCCAATGAAGGGTTTCAGCCTAAAACATTGACTGCTTATTCATTTTCATAGATGTTGACTTGCAGAATTGCACCAGCATTTTTGTGTATGCTACATGGAATTGTCAGAATATTGTACTTTGTCCCCAGGATTCATTCCACTGGAGTACTATATGTTTCAAACTACTCACCAGAGATTTCTACGCATGCATTAATGTATGGTTGATGGTTAGCACAGTGGACCAAGGGTCTGTTGTCATGCTATATCTCTCGATACCTGCCTGACATTTATATTCTTATTCTTAATCTCATGAGCACTAGTTTAATTTCTTGTATGAACCTTCATTAAAAGCTTTTCAAATGTCAAGATATACCAGATTGCTATTATCCTCTCACTTCACAGCATCCTCAACCATTTCTTATATATCCTTTTCATTTGCTGAATGCCACAGAGCATTGAATGTATCAACATTAATTCAAAAAAAAATTCCACTCTCCATTTTAGATATGTGAGCTATAATTTCACAGGTTATGGTTCTGACTGTTTAAAGCCTGAAATAGCAAGCAACCTTTTTTCTGTCTCTGCTGTCCGCCATGAAATTTGTAGAAAGCTCATTATTTCTAAAAGCATAAAACACTGTGGATGCTGAAAATCAGAAATAAAAACTCAAAATGCTAAAATACTTAGCAGGTCAGGCAGCATCTGAAGGGTGAGAAACATGCTCAATATTTTAGATGCTGTTTTTATCAGAACTCCTTACTTAAAAATTCATTTCTATCAACAGTATCCCAAGTCCATTCTCCTGCTGTTCAGTATCACTATTAATAAAAGTATGACACACTGCAAGTAGAGATTCCAAAATATTACAATTAGCAATCAGAGCCTCTCTTCTGGAACCAAAATAATGTAAATGTTTTTGGGTGAAAGACCACCTGTACATGGCTCCAGGGAAGGTAATTATTCAAAAGCAGATTTGATACGCAGAGAAAAAGTTGTATTATTATCATGCAAACTATTTCCATGGCAATAGAATCAAAATATACACTTAGTGGCCACCTTATTACATACACCTATACACCTGCTCATAAATGCAAATATCTAAACAGCCAATCATGTGGCAGTAACTCAATGTTTAAAAACATATAGGCATGGTCAGGAGGTTCAGTTGATGTTCAGACCAAACATCAAACATCAGAATTGGAAAGAAATATGATCTAAGTGTATCTGACTATGAATGTTTGTTGGTGCCAGATCAGATGGTTTGAGTATCTCAAGAAATGCTGATCTCCTGGGATTTACACACTACAGTCTCTAGAGTTTAAAGAGAATGGTGCAAAAAACATACAAAAAACATCCAGTGAGTGGCAGTCCTGTGAATGAGAACATCTTGATAATGAGAGAGGTCAGAGGGGAATTACCATCAAGCTGACAGGAAGGTGGCAGTGTCACCTGGTTTGGATATGGCACAAGTGCGGAGTGAGAGACACTGAAGCAGGTCGATAGTTCGCAGACTTTAATGCAAACAGTGTTAAAGAGAAAATAGAACAATAAACGCTAGGCCAAACAGGGCCATTAACTAAAACTCTCAAATGGAAAACGAAGCCTACACTATGGCTGAAAAGAACAACTAAGAATAAAACGAATACCGCTAGTCTTCACAGTCAGTTGACTCAACAGTCCAATTTCTCAGGCAAGGCGGAATGCAAGCAGGCAGCGAAGCGTTGCTGTGTCCAAGACTGAACAAATACTATTACGGAATGAATGGAGTTAAATACTATCACAATGAAATAATAATTAGCTGACACGTGCATATTCAGAAGAGCAATTGCTGTAACTACGGTGCTGCCGAATCCGTGGCTGTGACGGGGCTCCCCTCTCTAGACGCAGCCCCTGAGACGCCACAAAACTGTGCCCATGGAAGTCCCAAATGAGGGACTTATCCAAGATGTCCTTCAGTGATGCTGGTAAATAAGTGCTATAGTGCGCACTACCAATATCGGAGCCAAAGACTTCCATATAAAGACAGAAACAAGAGCGTATACAAAGGTAGCTTGACCAAGTGACACTGTGAGACGAACCATTCTCAAAATGAGGACTGTCCGACTGGAGCTAATTGGGTAAAAAACTAACACAGAATCTCTGAGCCTATCAAAATAAACTTAAACTTAAACAGAAAGCACCAGGAAACCGCATCACAAAGAGCGAGTCGCTCAGGAAAAACACAAGAAACTCTTAAACCATTAATAACTGTTGTCAAGCAACAATTAACCAATTCAGGTACTCTAAAAAACCTCAAAGCCCAATGCTCTGTGATTCCCTGCACAGGCCTAAGGAACTCACTACAGGAACCCCCTCCCTATAAGCTGGCATTTGATGGCCCAGGAAGACCTGAAAACTCAAGATCCAGAGATGACTAAAGAGACCTGGAGAACGTGAGAGAGAGGCATGGGGAACTCGAGAGGTAGGGAGGTTTGGGGATCCAGAGAGGCTGAGAGACCTGGGAACCCCAACAGACTGAGAGACCAAGGAACATTGAGTGAGATCAAGAAACCTCGGGAGGGGCTGAGAGGGAGGCTTGGGAGTCCTTGAGATGGGGAAGGCATTGAAAGACCCTAAACACATTGAATAAGCCTTGGAAACAATTGGAAAAATTAAAACCTTGGGAACATAAAAAGTCCTTGGGAAACCTTGAAAACATGAAACTTGAAACCTAGAGAAGGAACTTTTTCAAGTCTTGCACACAGTGGTTATCTTTCACAAGTTTTCCAGAGGCAATTGGGATATACTCTCAATTTTACAGTTCAAGACAGCATAGACAGGTTTCTTTCATCACTAAGCTGGTTAGCTGGTTCTCTGTAGATTTGATCTGTTTAATTTGCTGCATGAAAGTTCAATTTTCCTAGTCTGTACCATGACTTTCATCAAAAGGTTAAAAATAATCTTGATAGGGTTACTTTACTCGTGTATTTACACACTCCAGCCAGGGATCAGCTTTTGGAGTAGGCTCTTCCAGATTTTACACTATTGACTTGAATGATGATTTGCTGAATCAATAGATAAGTTTGCATTTGTTATGCAGACCTGAGTCATGGGACCACAAAGCTGGGAACCTGGGTACTTGTGACTGGAAAAGCTTGGAATGGATACTGGAGAAACTCAATGTAGACCAGAGAAACGCAATGTAGGCTCGGGACTCTCAGAATGTAGAGGCAGGACATGCACTGAGAATAGAAGGCACACTCTCCTCAAGCCACCAATGTCAAAATATCACTGTTCAAACTTTGCTGGGACCATTACTTGGCAAGATCCTCTGTCATGATGGAGACAGAAACAAAAGTTTATACACAGAAATTCCAATGGAATATTGTTGTCTCGACAAATCACTCTGACCAATGAATCTCATGGCCAAGGACAGCTGCTGTCTTTCTGCTCGGTCCATCTTTGTGTGGTCAAGACTTGCTGTCACAATGGTGTGAATATGGTCCAAGTGAGGAGTGAGAAACACTGAAGCAGGTCGATAGTTCACAGATTTGAATGCGAACAATGTTAAAGTGAAAAGAAAATAATAAACTCTAGGCCAAACAGGGCCGTTAACTAAAACTCTCAAATGGAAAACAAAGCCAACATTGCAGCTGAAAAGAACAACAAAGAATAAAATGAATACCGCTAGTCTTCAGAGTCAGTTGACTCGACAGTCCATTTTCTCAGGCACGGTAGAATGCAAGCAGGCATCGAAGCATTGCTGTGTCCAAGTCGTAACAAATACTACGACGGAATGAATGGAGTTAAATACTATCACAATGAAATAATAATTAGCTGACACGTGCATATTCACGAGCACTATTGCCGTATCTGCTGTGCTGCCGAATCCATGGTTGTGACAGACAGTAACTTAAATAACCACCCATTACAACAGTGTTGTACAGAACAGTATCTTTGAATGCACAACACATCGAATCTTGAAGTGGATGAGCTACAGCAGCAGAAGACCAGGAACATACACTCAGTGGCCACTTCACTAGATACAGGACGTACTTAATAAAGTGGTCACAGATTGTATATACATCAGAAATATTCTGATTAAAGCAATATTTGATGTCCACATTGATCCATTTTGAGAAGTCCTTGGTTTGAATAACAAAACCTTACAAGTTTTTTTTCATTGTAAAAATATTAAAATCTCATATCAAATGCTTAAAACGAGTATTTTGCCTTTAATAACTCACACTACTCTTTCAGATGCTTCCCAATTATGACACCCATGTCAAAATAACTAAATAAAACATTGTTAATATTTGTATGATACAAACACCAAATAAAATCCATTTTCTCCATTGCGCTTCATGGTTGTTCATCGAGTTGCCTCAACAATATGACTTGCCAGTCTGAAGAAGCAAAAGTAGCATTGGGGCTTCTCAAAATATTATGGCTCATAACCCCAAGAAAACAATAATTCCTCATTATTTTAAACCTCAAAGAGTGAAGGCCCAACAACTCTGTATTGGCAATTACTGCTGAATTTACTTTTAATGTTTAGATTATAAATGGACGGAGTTGCTGAGTAACCTCACTGCCTAAGAGAAATTCCAACACTCATAATGAATGAAAGAAGTAGCAGTAGTAAAGTTTGTCTTCTTTCTATTATCTAGACTAAGTTGTTTCTCTATTTTTCAGTGCTTATTGAATATAATGAGGCCACTCATGTTGAAGGAACAACATCTGATATTCCATCTGGGTAGCTTCCAAACCGATGGTGCAAACATAGATTTCTCCAGCTTTTAGTAATTTCTCCTCATTTCCTTCTCACTTTTCCATTCTCCATTCTAGCATCCCTCTTACCCTTCTCTTCTCTTCATCTACCTATCACCTCTCTCTAGTGCCCCTCTTCCTTCCCTTTTTCCCATGGTCCACTCTCCTTTCCTATCAGATTTCTTTCTCTTCAGTCCTTTATCACCACTAAATTTCACACTTCATCCCTCCTGAACTACCCACCCACCTTACCGTCACCTGGTTTCACCTATCATCTTTCAGCTAGTCCTCTTTCCCTCCCCCCCCCACCTTCTTATTCTGGCTTCTTCCCAATCCTTTTCCAGTCCTGATGAAGGGTCTCAGTCCAAAACATCAACTCTTTATTCCTTTACATAGATGCTGTCTGACCTGCTAAGTCTTCTAGCATTATGTATGTTACTGTGGAATATTAACTGTTTTCTTTGCAGACATTCTGTCTGATCTGCTTAGTTTTCCCAGCGTTTTCTGTTTCACTTTCACTACAAATATCATGCGTTACCTGAATATAGATATCTTTTTCTTCTCGATCGATTTTGACACTGTGGAGCTGGTCATCCGCCCAGTTTCTGGTATTGATGCTAATGAAAACTGGATCTCCATCACCATCCAGTTTGTATCTTATCTGAAAACTCCCTGAAAGGAATAGAAGTTGATTGATTTAAATTGAACAGCTAAAAACTGATTAATGGGACAAATTTAAGTCAAAATTAATTTGCAACATCTGTTTCTATATATGAAAATACCAGACAATTATGTAACAAAGAAAAACTAACATACAAAATGATGAGTGACATTTATGTATTCAGCTAAGTTGTTAATATAAAATAGACCATCATCTTTAATAATGTAAGATATTTTTATATTAGCTGTATGTTTTCATTTGGCATCTTCATGTGCTGTGTATAATAATATTTCACACTAATAAACTACCACTCAATATTAATACATTGGAAAGTAAAATGTCAGACTATTTCAGCACATTTATTACACGTGGATAATAATATAAATCTAACAGTAAGTGTTATTGAATACTCGAAAAAGAGTGGCCTGATAACTATTCTATGTCTCGTGAAAGTGAAAGTATGATCAGAAAGAATATTTCAAAACACAATATGCTTTCAAGTTCTTTTCAGAAATGCTGCAATGCAAAATGATTGGGAATTGGTGTGTTGATTTGAAAATCAAAGCCATCCACATTTGGCCATTTTGCAAAGGTAGACAAAATCATTTTTAACTTCTACTCTCTCAGTCCTGATGAGGAGTTTTGACTCGAAATGTTAACAAAATTCCTTCCTCTACAATGGAGAAGGAATTTCTTCAGTGAGCGGGTAGTGAATTTGTGAAATACATTGCCACAGAAGGCTGTGGAGGGCAAGTCATCAAGTATATTTAAAGTGGATGTTGATAGGTTGTTGATTAGATAAAGAGTATCAAAGTTTACAGCGAGAAGGCAGGAGAATGGGGTTGAGAGGAATCAGCCATGATGAAATGGTGGATCAGACTCAATGGGCTGAATGGCCTAATTCTGCTCCTGTGTCTTATGGCTTTATGGCTGTTGCTCAATCAGCTGAATTTCTCCAGCAGATTGCCTGTTGCTCCAGATTCTAGCATTTTCAGTCTCTTGTGTTTCCAAAATCACATCAGGTTTGGAAAGGCTGTTTCTACTGTTAGTTCTTCATGGACTTCACAGTACTGACATATGTTTTTGTCAGAAATGCAAGGGTGAGTTTTATTAGGCACAGGTAGTTTGGACTGAGAACTCACTAAATGCAGGAATGGTGAAAACTGGATCAACTGACACTTGCAAAATTAAACTGGGTAGGGACTTAAGAGAGAACAGTGTAGATGGGCGCTGTGGACAGCACAGACTCATAGAGCTGAGGGGCTGAATCCATCCATTGCTTGATGACTCTTATGAGAATTACTTTCTGGGCTTTGAGGGTAGGATGCAGGAGTGTCCGTGCCATGGAGTCATACAGCACAGAATCAGGCCTTAGGCCCAACTCGTCAATGCTAACCAACATGCCCCTCTAAACTAGTCTCAATGCCTATGTTTCGCTCATATCCAAACCTTGCCTATCATTCACCTCTCCAAATATCTTCTAAACATTGTCATTGTACCTGCCTCAACTGCTTCCTTTGGCAGTTCAAGTTCAATTGTCAATCAACCACACATATGAATACAGCCAAACAAAAACAGCATTTCTCCGGGGTTAGGGTGCAAAACACTATACCAACAGTCACACACACCTCAATCCATAAACATATCTTCAGTGTGAAGAACATTGCCCCTCAGCTTCCAACTAAATCTTTCCCCTCTCACCTGAACACAATGTCATCTACAAACGATAGTTGTTGATTCTCCATTTCAGAGAAAGAGACTGTGTAAAATCATCCCATCAATCTTATTCTATAAATCACCCCTCAGTTGCCTGCGCTCCTAGCCTGTTCAACCTCCCTACAACTCAGGCCCTCCTTGGGCCTGGCTGCACTACCCTGCTCAGACTAGACACAAACTCAATGGGCAAAATGGTGCTGTAACAACAGTTTTTGATGCTGTAACAACTGAATCCACTGTCAAAGAAGACCAAATCTCAGGCTACTTCAGTTTATATTCCCCTTTTGAAAACATTATCCCGATGCAAAGAGATACCATTTCTATTTATAGAATGTAGTCTAGCATAGTACAGGCACTTCAGCCCATAATGTTGTGCCAACCTTTTAACCAACTTCACGCTCCTACATAGCTCATAACCCACCATTTTTCTTTCATCATGTGACTACCTAAGAGTCTCTTATATGTCCCAAATATATTAACCTTCACCTTCAAACCCTGACAGCACATCCCATGTACTTACCAATCTTTGTGTAAAAGAAACCTCTGACAGCTCCCCTAAATAGATGTCCTCTGGTATACGGGGAATAGGCAGAGTGGGCAACCAGCCCTGGGAAGAAAGTGCTGGCTGTCCATTGCATGAATGCCTCTTATAAACTTATACATCCCTACTGAGTCGCCTCTCAACATCTTTCAGTCAAAGGAGAAAAGCTTTAGCTTGTTCAACCTTTCCTCATAAGACATGCTCTCTAATCCAGTCAACATGCTGGTAAATCTCCTCTGTACCCTCGCTAAGCTTCCACATCCCTCCTATGATGAACTGACCAAACTGAACATAATAGTCCAAATGTGATCTAAGCAGGGTTTCACAGAATCATGACCCTTGAACTCAGTCCCCGAATAATGAAGGGCATCACACCATGTGTCTTCTTAACCACCCAATCAACTTACAACACAAATTGAGTGATCTATAGTCTTTGACCCCGAGATCCCTCTGCGCTTCCACACTGTTAAGAATCCTGCTATTAAACATGTTCTCTGTCTTCAAGGTTGACCATTCACTTTTCTGAACTCCATTTGCCACTTCTCAGCCCACCTTTGTATTCGATCAATATCTCACTGTAATCTACAATGACGTTCTACACTATCCACAACACCACCAAACTTTGTTTCCAATTTTTTCAGTGTTAATTGTTTCTTGTGTCTTGAAGTAACATCCATGCACCTAGTTATGAAGTAGAAATCGATTAACAATCACCGGTGATAAATATCATTTACTTAGTAGTGGTTGTACACTTCTGAAGTATGGCATCACTGACTTCAATAAAATTGAATTTCTGAATCGGAAATATCGCTGAATTTCTGCAGTTTTTTATATGGTTCCATGAATGGAATTGGATTTGGTATCTGTGTTAAAGAGAAATATCCATGAATTTCTGCAGTCTCTTATATGGTTCCATGAATGGAATTGGATTTAGTATAGAAACATAGAAACATAGAAACATAGAAAATAGGTGCAGGAGTAGGCCATTCGTCCCTTCGAGCCTGCACCGCCATTTATTATGATCATGGCTGATCATCCAACTCAGAACCCCGCCCCAGCCTTCCCTCCATACCCCCTGACCCCTGTAGCCACAAGGGCCATATCTAACTCCCTCTTAAACATAGCCAATGAACTGGCCTCAACAGTTTCCTGTGGCAGAGAATTCCACAGATTCACCACTCTCTGTGTGAAGAAGTTTTTCCTAATCTCGGTCCTAAAAGGCTTCCCCTCTATCCTCAAACTGTGACCCCTCGTTCTGGACTTGCCCAACATCGGGAACAATCTTCCTGCATCTAGCCTGTCCAATCACTTTAGGATCTTATACGTTTCAATCAGATTCCCCCTCAATCTTCTAAATTCCAACGAGTACAAGCCCAGTTCATCCAGTCTTTCTTCATATGAAAGTCCTGCCATCCCAGGAATCAATCTGGTGAACCTTCTTTGTACTCCCTCTATGGCAAAGATGTCTTTCCTCAGATTAGGGGACCAAAACTGCACACAATACTCCAGGTGTAGTCTCACCAAGGCCTTGTACAACTGCAGTAGTACCTCCCTGCTCCTGTACTCGAATCCTCTCGCTATAAATGCCAGCACACCATTCGCCTTTTTCACCGCCTGCTGTACCTGCATGCCCACTTTCAATGACTGGTGTATAATGACACCCAGGTCTCGTTGCACCTCCCCTTTTCCTAATCGGCCACCATTCAGATAATAATCTGTTTTCCTATTTTTGCCACCAAAGTGGATAACTTCACATTTATCCACATTAAATTGCATCTGCCATGAGTTTGCCCACTCACTCAACCTATCCAAGTCACCCTGCATCCTCTTAGCATCCTCCTCACTGCTAACACTGCCACCCAGCTTCGTGTCATCCGCAAACTTGGAGATGCTGCATTTAATTCCCTCATCCAAGTCTTTAATATATATTGTAAACAACTGGGGTCCCAGCACTGAGCCTTGCGGTACCCCACTAGTCACCGCCTGCCATTCTGAAAAGGTCCCGTTTATTCCCACTCTTTGCTTCCTGTCTGCTAACCAATTCTCCACCCACACCATCTGTGATAAAGAGAAATATCGATGAATTTCTGCAGTTTCTTATATGGTTCCGTGAATGGAATTGGATTTGGTATCTGTGTTAAAGAGAAATATCGATGAATTTCTGCAGTTTCTTATGGTTCTGTGAATGGAATTGGATTTGGTATCTGTGATAAAGAGAAATATTGATGAATTTCTGCAGTTTCTTATATGGTTCTGTGAATGGAATTGGATTTGGTATCTGTGATAAAGAGAAATATTGATGAATTTCTGCAGTTTCTTATATGGTTCTGTGAATAGAATTGGATTTGGTATCTGTGATAAAGAGGGCACAAAAGTGTTTCTGCTTCCTTAGACGCTTGTGTAGATATGGCATGACAGCAAATACTTTGACAAACATCTATAGATGCAGAGCCGAGAATATCCTGACTGATTGCATCATGCCTTGTATGGAACATCAATGCCCATGAATGAAAGATAGTGGTGGATCACAGGTAGCATCCTCGCCACCATTCTTACATGGAGCACAGCCACAAGAAAACAGCATTAATTATCAAGGACCTCCATCATCCAGGCCATGTTCTTTTCTTTCTACTAACATCGAGCAGGAAGTAGAGGAGCCTTAGGTCCGTCTCCAAATGTTTCAGGAACAGTTATTAGCCTACAACCATCAGACTTCTGAACTGGAGTTAGCTTCACTCACCACAACTCTTAAATGATCTCACAACCTACAGACTATCTTTCAAGGACTTTCAAGCAACACACATCAAAGTTGCTGATGAACGCAGCAGGCCAGGCAGCATCTCTAGGAAGAGGTACAGTCGACGTTTCAGGCCGAGACCCTTCGTCAGGACTAACTGAAGGAAGAGTTAGTAAGAGATTTGAAAGTGGGAGGGAGAGAGGGAGATCCAAAATGATAGGAGAAGACAGGAGGGGGAGGGATGGAGCCAAGAGCTGGACAGGTGATTGGCAAAGGGGATATGAGAGGATCATGGGACAGGAGGTCCGGGGAGAAAGACAAGGGGGGGGGGGAACCCAGAGGATGGGCAAGGGGTATAGTCAGAGGGACAGAGGGAGAAAAAGGAGAGTGAGAGAAAGAATGTGTGGATACAAATAAATAACGGATGGGGTACAGGGGGGTGGGGCATTAGCGGAAGTTAGAGAAGTCGATGTTCATGCCATCGGGTTGGAGGCTACTCAGACGGAATATAAGGTGTTGTTCCTCCAACCTGAGTGTGGCTTCATCTTTACAGTAGAGGAGGCCGTGGATAGACATGTCAGAATGGGAATGGGATGTGGAATTAAAATGTGTGGCCACTGGGAGATCCTGCTTTCTTTGGCGGACAGAGCGTAGATGTTCAGCAAAGCAGTCTCCCAGTCTGCGTCGGGTCTCGCCAATATATAGGTCCACATCAGGAGCACCGGACGCAGTATATCACCCCAGCCAACTCACAGGTGAAGAGTCGCCTCACCTGGAAGGACTGTCTGGGGCCCTGAATGGTGGTAAGGGAGGAAGTGTAAGGGCATGTGTAGCACTTGTTCCACTTACAAGGATAAGTGCCAGGAGGGAGATCAGTGGGCAGGGATGGGGGCGACGAATGGACAAGGGAGTCGCGTAGGGAGCGGAAAGCAGAGGTGGGGGGGAGGGAAAGATGTGCTTAGTGGTGGGATCCCGTTGGAGGTGGCGGAAGTTACAGATTGGTGCCGTTTGTTTAATTTTGAACATTGGTCATCCATCAGTCTTTATTTATGTATAGTTTTTCATCAATTCTATTGTATTCCTTTATTTTCCTGTAAATGCCTGCAAGCAAAAAAATCTCAGGGTAACAATTTGCAGGGTCGTGGAGAAATTAGATGGAATAGGACGGCTGTGATTCTTCTGCCAGGATCCAGTTCGGACTTGATCAAAGTTCAAAGTAAATTTATTATCAATGTACATATATGTCACCATATACTATCCTGAGATTCATTTCCTGTGGGCATTCACAGTAAATTCAAAGAATCACAGTAGAGTTGATGAAAAATTGCACACAAAGACAGACAAACAACCAGTGTGCAAAAGACAATAAATAACTACTGAAAATTGAGAACATGAGTCATTGGAAGTGAGTCCATAGATTGTGAAATCAATTCAGCATTGAGGTGAGTGAAGTTATCCACTCTGGTTCTGTTGGCTGAGGGGTAATAACTGTTCCTGAATCATGTGGTTTTGGACCTAAGGCTCCTGTAAATCCGTCCTGATGGCAGCAACAAGAAGAGAGCATGGCCTGGATGGTGGGGGTCCTGATGGTCTGAATGGCCTTTTTCACTTTGTTTCTATTAGTTCTGTGATTCAGTGATTCAAAGAAATTACCAACCACCGATCACGCAGTTGAAGAAATATTACATGTATTTCAAATCACCAGAACTTGCTGGTCGAGTGACAACACTTTGCTGTCTGCCTCACACAAATAGCATCTCCTTTTTCTGTTATTTTTGCTGAATTTGCATATTAATTGCCTATTAAGCTTGCTGTAAGAAGGTAGGGCTCATAATTAATGGTGTAAGTAGTATTTTAATACCATGGTAATTGTTAATATGTTGTTAATTACACTCCTTGCCCATGAAATAGAACAATTTAAAACTGAATTTCTTTCTTATCTGTTCTAAATTGCCATTTGAAATTTTGATGAAAATTCAAGGTTACTTTCCTTAAGTCATAGGAGCCTGAGAATCTTCACACAGTTCGGCAATGAACCTGGAGTGTGATCAATTGGAAGACCAGGCACACAAAAACACAGGCACATGAAAGTTATGATGTGCAGGAATCCAACCAGCAACATAATGAAGCATTCAACTACAACACAGGCACTTGATGTCACTCATTTTAACCTTAAGAAAATAACCACAAGACATAGGAGCAGAATAAGACCATTCAGTCAGTCAGTCTGCTCCACCATTCCACATGTCCTATTTATTATCTCCTTCAATCCCATTCTCCTGCTTCTCCCCATCATCATTGAACAATCAACTTTGGCTTAAAATATACCTAATGACTCAACCTCCACGGCCATTTCTGGTAATGAATTCCACAGAACTGCCTCTCTTGGGCTGAAGAAATTCCTCTTCATCTTTGTTTTATAGAGATGTCCTTCCATTCTGAGGTTGTGCCCTCTTGTCCTAGACTCACTATTTTTTCAGCAACACTTAATACAACAGAAATTGCAGAAACTTAGAAACATTGAAAACCTACAGCACAATACAGGCCATTCAGCCCACAGAGTTGTGCTGAACATGTCCCTACCTTAGAAATTACTAGGCTTACCTACAGCCCTCTATTTTACTAAGCTCCATGTACCTATCAAAAAGTCTCTTAAAAGACCCTATCGTGTCCGCCTCCACCACAGTTGCTAGCAGCCCATTCCACGCACTCACCACTCTCTGAGTAAAAAACTTACCCCTTACATCATCTCTGTACCTACTCCCCAGCACCTTAAACTTCTTGTGGCAACCATTTCAGCCCTTGGAAAAAGCCTCTGACTATCCACATGATCAATGCCTCTCATCAACTTATAAACCTCTGTCAGGTTACCTCTCATCCTCCGTCGCTCCAAGGAGAAAAGGCCGTGTTCACTCAACCTATTCTCATAAGGCATGCTCCCCAATCCAGGCAACATCCTTGCAAATCTCCTCTGCACCCTTTCTATGGCTTCCACATCCTTCCTGCAGTGAGGCGACCAGAACTGAGCGCAGTACTCCAAGTGTGGTCTGACCAGGGTCCTACATTACCTCTCGGCTCCTAAGTTCAATTCCATGATTGATGAAGGCCAATACACCGTACGCCTTCTTAACCACAGAGTCAACCTGTGCAGCTGCTTTGAGTGTCCTGTGGACTAGGACCCCAAGATCCCTCTGATCCTCCACACTGCCAAGAGTCTTACCATTAATACTATATTCTGTGATCATATTTGACCTACAAAAATGAACCACTTCACACTTATCTGGGTTGAACTCCATCTGCCACTTCTCAGCCCAATTTTGCACCCTATCAATGTTCCGCTATAGGACCGATAGAAAACGATGCTGGAGAAATTGTAATGGGAGATAAGGAGATGGCGGAGGAAATGAACGAGTATTTTGCATCAGTCTTCACTGAGGAAGACATCAGCAGTATACCGGACACTCAAGGGTGGTAGGGAAGAGAAGTGTGCGCAGTCACAATTACGACAGAGAAAGTACTCAGGAAGCTGAATAGGCTAAAGGTAGATAAATCTCCTGGACCAGATGGAATGCATCCTCGTGATCTGAAGGAAGTAGCTGTGGAAATTGCGGAGGCATTAGCAATAATCTTTCAAAAGCCGATAGATTCTGGCATGGTTCCAGAGGACTGGAAGATTGCAAATATCATTCTGCTATTTAAGAAGGGGGCAAGGAAGCAAAAAGGAAATTATAGACCTGTTAGCTTGACATCGGTGGTTGGGAAGTTGTTGGAGTCGATTGTCAAGGGTGAGGTTACAGAGTACCTGGAGACATGTGACAAGATAGACGGAACTCAGCATGGTTTCCTTAAAGGAAAATCCTGCCTGACAACCTATTACAATTTTTTGAGGAAATTACAAAAAGGCTAGACAAGGGAGATGTAGTGGATGTTGTATATTTGGATTTTCAGAAGGCCTTTGACAAGGTGCCACACATGAGGCTACTTAACAAGATAAGAGCCCATGGAATTACGGGAAAGTTACGTACGTGAATAGGGCATTGGCTGATTGGCAGGAAACAGAGAGTGGGAATAAAGGGTTGGCTGGTTGGCTGCCGGTTACCAGTGGTGTTCTACAGGGGTCCGTGTTGGAGCCGCTTCTTTTTACATTGTACATCAACGATTTGGATTATGGAATAGATGGCTTTGTGGCTAAGTTTGCTGATGATGCAAAGATAGGTGGAGGGGCCGGTAGTGTTGAGGAAACAGAGAGTCTGGAGAGAGACTTGGATAGATTGGAAGAATGGGCAAAGAAGTGGCAAATGAAATACAATGTTGGAAAATGTATGGGGATTCTCAAGGACGCGCTCATGGAGTGAAGTTACTTCTTGGCTTCGCTCTGTTACCACTTCATTTTATATTCATGAGCACCTTTATTTAATCTACTTTTATCTACACTAAAAGACTCATACAATAGAATTTTTTTTCCTTCTCTTTTGTGTTAGCTTGGATTCTGAATCTTAAAGATATGAGTAAAGAACCAAGTACAAAAGCTAAACTTCGAGACCCTAAATCTGCAAAAGATGCCGATGGCGACGGGAAAAGGAAACCTGATCCCAATGATCCCAAACTACCTGAATTAACCTACGAGACAATGACGAATCTGCTCCGTGAACAATCGGAAGAAATTGTTTTCCTAAGTTATCCACTTTGGTGGCAAAAATAGGAAAACAGATTATTATCTGAATGGTGGCCGATTAGGAAAAGGGGAGGTGCAACGAGACCTGGGTGTCATTATACACCAGTCATTGAAAGTGGGCATGCAGGTACAGCAGGCGGTGAAAAAGGCGAACGGTATGCTGGCATTTATAGCGAGAAGATTCGAGTACAGGAGCAGGGAGGTACTACTGCAGTTGTACAAGGCCTTGGTGAGACCACACCTGGAGTATTGTGTGCAGTTTTGGTCTCCTAATCTGAGGAAAGACATCTTTGCCATAGAGGGAGTACAAAGAAGGTTCACCAGATTGATTCCTGGGATGGCAGGTCTTTCATATGAAGAAAGACTGGATGAACTGGGCTTGTACTCGTTGGAATTTAGAAGATTGAGGGGGGATCTGATTGAAACGTATAAGATCCTAAAGGGATTGGACAGGCTAGATGCGGGAAGATTGTTCCCGATGTTGGGGAGGTCCAGAACGAGGGGTCACAGTTTGAGGATAGAGGGGAAGCCTTTTAGGACCGAGATTAGGAAAAACTTCTTCACACAGAGAGTGCTGAATCTGTGGAATTCTCTGCCACAGCAAACTGTTGAGGCCAGTTCATTGGCTATGTTTAAGAGGGAGTTAGATATGGCCCTTGTGGCTACAGGGGTCAGGGGGTATGGAGGGAAGGCTGGGTTCTGAGTTGGATGATCAGCCATGATCATAATAAATGGCGGTGCAGGCTCGAAGGGCCGAATGGCCTACTCCTGCACCTATTTTCTATGTTTCTATGTTTCTATGTTTCTAAATACGCTGATATGTCAGAGAAGAAATTAAATCAATTACGGATTGGATTAATGTTCTGGATCAAGCAGTTACATGTCAAAAAACAAGATTAGCAATTTGGAGGAGGAAGCGCGGAACAGAGATCGAAAAATTGAGAGTTTGGAATTAAAAGTCTTTTCGAAAGACAAACAGCTGGGGAGTCTTAAATCTAAGATTATTGATCTTGAAAATCGATCCAGACGACAGAACTTACGTTTAATTGGTCTTCCTGAGGATGTTGAGAATGGAGATCCTACAGTATTCTTTTCTAAACTTTTAAAGGCTGTGTTCAGCTCTGAATTCCCGGATGATCCTCCATTGCTCGCCCGTACTCATCGTATTTCACGTTGAAAACCAGATTCTGAATCTAAACCTAGATCAATAATTATCCGATTTCATTATGTTCATGTTAAAGAGCAATTAATTCGAGTTGCCTGAAAGCAGGGAATGATTAAATTTCAAGATCATCAGTTCAGCTTGTTTGAAGATTTCAGTCCCGAAGTGATGAGAGCACGATTGGCTTTCAAACCTCTGATGTCGGAATGCTACCAAAAAGGTCTCAACCAGTGTTATTGTATCCTGCGTGTTTAAGAATTTCTCCACCGAACACTCAGTGATGCTTCTTTGATTCTACAAGTGCTGCTCGAAGTTTCTTGGATGAACTTGAATCAGATGCCACAGTTAAATTTTTGCTTGATTCATGCAATATTGGGTTTCAATTCTTCTGTTTTTTTTCCAACCTATAATTCATTTATGAAGATTGACCTTTATAAGTTTAAGTTTTCTGGTTTTGATTGGTAGCGTTGGTATTTTTTTCATATTTTACCAAAATTTTTCTTTATTGGCGGATTCATTCTTTTTTCTTTTCTTTTTAATTTCTGAATTTATAAGTTTGTGATTTCCGAAATAGTTCCTATCAGTCGGATTTTTAAATCTCTTACTTTATAAGGGGGAATATTAAGTTTTTTTTTGTATAACCATCATGGCTTTTTGTCTTCTTCTTCCCACAATACCTTTTTTTTATTATTCTGCCTTTTTTGGGGGTTCTTTTTCCCATAATACTTTTCCTTTTCCGGATGTCCTATTTTTCATTTAACTATCGCACTCTCCCTTACAAATATTCAGTATTCAATATTTAATAACATGTACTGGTATCTTTTTTTCCTATTATTGTTTCAGAAAATATAATACATAGGTTTTTTTTTACTGTATTTGTTAAATTTTTGACTTTCATAGCGTAGTTTTTTTTCTTTTGTTTCAGATCTTTGGTGCTCTTCTTAACAACATCTATTTTGTGAGCTGCCTTCTTGAGAAATGGGGGTAGATTAGTGTTAGTGCTTCAGGATACTCTCTCTGACTCGAATTTTGATAATTACTGGTTTACTTTTTAACAGAAAAGTTGTTATGGTTAATGTTTATCCCCAAATGTCGATTATCCGGAATTTTTAAATCAATTATTTACCTCTTTTCCTAATCTAAAAGATCATATGTTGATAATGGGTGGTGATTTTAATTGTTGTTTAAATCCTTCGATGGATAAATCTATATCTACTCAGGCTTTGTGGGGATGGAACTGGACTCTCTCACAGTGGTGTCTGAAAAGAGGATGCTGTCTAAGTTGCATGACATCTTGGTCAATGTCTCCCATCCATTACATAATGTACTGGGTGAGCACAGGAGTACATTCAGCCAGAGACTCATTCCTCCAAAATGCAGCACAGAGCGTCATAGGAAGTCATTCCTGCCTGTGGCCATCAAACTTTACAACTCCTCCCTTGGAGTGTTGGACACCCTGTGCCGATAGGCTGGTCCTGGACTTATTTCATAATTTACTGGCATAATTTTACATATTACTATTTAACTATTTATGGTTCTATTACTATTTATTATTTATGGTGCAACTGTAATGAAAACCAATTTCCCCCTGGGATCAATAAAGTATGACTATGACTATGACTATGTCTTTACCAAGCAACTCGGCTACTCTTATCAACTCGTTCCTGATCGATTCGGGAATTTCAGAGATCTGGAGATTTCTACATCCTCAGGGTAAAAAATTTTCATTCTTCTCACACGTACATCATACTTATTGACTATTTTTTATAGACTCTTATTTAATTAATTCTGTGATTGATTGTAACTATGACATTATTGCTATTTCTGATCATGCACATTTGAATCTCTCTATCAAGTTAACGGATATACCCTCTAATGCTAGACAATTGCATTTTAATTCTACTTTGCTTCACGATTTGGATTTTGTAAAATTTATTAGAGATCAGATTGATTTCTTTTTTTTAACTAATGATACGGATGAAATTTCCAGTGGAGTTATATGGGATATGTTTAAAGCATATATTCACGGTCAGATTATTTCTTACTCTGCTGGATTGAAAAATCGTATTAAGAATGAAATACTTCTGTTGATTGATAAGATCAAAGATATTGATAAGAAATATGTCATTGCTCCCAATGAGGAGCTTTACAAGTACAGAGTCGAACTTCAAATGGAGCATAGTTTACTCTTAACATCGTCAATTGAAAACCAACTAATGAAAACAAGAGTTGAGTTTTATATACACAGTGATAAATCGGGTAAATTATTAGCTAATCAATTAAAAATAGCTCCAGTGAAACATCAAATTACTAAATTTCGTAAATCTGATCACACTCTGACAGTCGATCATTCTTTTCAAGAGTTTTATACACCTTTATATAGTCAGAATTTCCTCAAGATCTCAATGAGATGTATGACTTTTTAAGGAAATTGAACTTTCCGAAATTGACGTCCGAAGAACGTTTAAAATTAGAAATACCTATTACGGATGAAGAAATTAAGAGTGCTATTTCTTCAATGAATTCTGGTAAATCACCTGGTCCAGATGGTTATACAGTAGAATTTTTTAAGTCTTTTTCTTCCATTTTTTCTCCTTGGTTTTGCAGAATTTTTAAAGATGCAATTAGTACAGGCAAATTACCACAATCATTTTATGGAGCCTCTATTGCCCTAATTTAAAAAAAAATATGGATTCTACCGATTGTGCATCATATAGACCAATATCCTTGCTGAATGTAGGTTCTAAGATTTTTCCTAAAATATTAGCATCTAGGTTAGAAAAGGTATTACCTCAAATTATTTCTGAGGATCAAACTGGATTTATTAAAAATCATTATTCATCTTTTAATATTAGGAGATTATTGAATACTGTATATTCTTAGCGTGAATTAGCTAAGATAGACTGGCAAATGACACTTAAAGGATTGACGGTGGATATGCAATGGCAAGCATTTAAAGGTTGCATGGATGAACTACAACAATTGTTCATCCCAGTTTGGCAAAAGAATAAATCAAGGAAGGTAGTGCACCCGTGGCTGGAAAGAGAAATTAGGGATAGTATCAATTCCAAAGAAGAAGCATACAAATTAGCCAGAGAAAGTGGCTCACCTGAGGACTGGGAGAAATTCAGAGTTCAGCAGAGGAGGACAAATGGCTTAATTAGGAAGGGGAAAAAAGATTATGAGAGAAAACTGGCAGGGAACATAAAAACTGACTGTAAAAGCTTTTATAGATATGTAAAAAGGAAAAGACTGGTAAAGACAAATGTAGGTCCCCTGCAGACAGAAACAGGTGAATTGATTATGGGGAGCAAGGACATGGCAGACCAACTGAATAATTACTTTGGTTCTGTCTTCACTAAGGAGGACATAAATAATCTTCCAGAAATAGTAGGGGACAGAGGGTCCAGTGAGATGGAGGAACTGAGCGAAATACATGTTAGTAGGGAAGTGGTGTTAGGTAAATTGAAGGGATTGAAGGCAGATAAATCCCCCGGGCCAGATGGTCTGCATCCTAGAGTGCTTAAGGAAGTAGCCCAAGAAATAGTGGATGCATTAGTGATAATTTTTCAAAACTCGTTAGATTCTGGACTAGTTCCTGAGGATTGGAGGGTGGCTAATGTAACTCCACTTTTTAAAAAAGGAGGGAGAGAGAAACTGGGGAATTATAGACCGGTTAGCCTAACGTCGGTGGTGGGGAAACTGCTGGAGTCAGTTATCAAGGATGTGATAACAGCACATTTGGAAAGCGGTGAAATCATCGGACAAAGTCAGCATGGATTTGTGAAAGGAAAATCATGTCTGACGAATCTCATAGAATTTTTTGAGGATGTAACTAGTAGAGTGGATAGGGGAGAACCAGTGGATGTGGTATATTTGGATTTTCAAAAGGCGTTTGACAAGGTCCCACAAGGAGATTAGTGTGCAAACTTAAAGCACACGGTATTGGGGGTAAGGTATTGGTGTGGGTGGAGAATTGGTTAGCAGACAGGAAGCAAAGAGTGGGAATAAACGGGACCTTTTCAGAATGGCAGGCGGTGACTAGTGGGGTACCGCAAGGCTCAGTGCTGGAACCCCAGTTGTTTACAATATATATTAATGACTTGGATGAGGGAATTAAATGCAGCATCTCCAAGTTTGCGGATGACACGAAGCTGGGTGGCAGTGTTAGCTGTGAGGAGGATGCTAAGAGGATGCAGGGTGACTTGGATAGGTTGGGTGAGTGGACAAATTCATGGCAGATGCAATTTAATGTGGATAAATGTGAAGTTATCCACTTTGGGGGCAAAAATAGGAAAACAGATTATTATCTGAATGGTGGCCGATTAGGAAAAGGGGAGGTGCAACGAGACCTGGGTGTCATTATACACCAGTCATTGAAAGTGGGCATGCAGGTACAGCAGGTGGTGAAAAAGGCGAATGGTATGCTGGCATTTATAGCGAGAGGATTCGAGTACAGGAGCAGGGAGGTACTACTGCAGTTGTACAAGGCCTTGGTGAGACTACACCTGGAGTATTGTGTGCAGTTTTGGTCCCCTAATCTGAGGAAAGACATCTTTGCCATAGAGGGAGTACAAAGAAGGTTCACCAGATTGATTCCTGGGATGGCAGGACTTTCATATGAAGAAAGACTGGATGAACTGGACTCGTTGGAATTTAGAAGATTGAGGGGGGATCTGATTGAAACGTATAAAATCCTAAAGGGATTGGACAGGCTAGATGCAGGAAGATTGTTCCCGATGTTGGGGAAGGCCAGAACGAGGGGTCACAGTTTGAGGATAGAGGGGAAGCCTTTTAGGACCGAGATTAGGAAAAACTTCTTCACACAGAGAGTGGTGAATCTGTGGAATTCTCTGCCACAGGAAACAGTTGAGGCCAGTTCATTGGCTATATTTAAGAGGGAGTTAGATATGGCCCTTGTGGCTACGGGGGTCAGGGGGTATGGAGGGAAGGCTGGGGCGGGGTTCTGAGTTGGATGATCAGCCATGATCATAATAAATGGTGGTGCAGGCTCGAAGGGCCGAATGGCCTACTCCTGCACCTATTTTCTATGTTTCTATGTTTCCATACTCCTTCACTTACAACTCCAGAATGTGTCATTTCATTAGATACTTTGATATCAGAGTTGAATGGACATATTTATTCAGTACGCTTGAGATGTTTAACTTCAGTCCAATATTTATATCTTGGATTAAATTGATATATCATACTCCTCTAGCTTTGGTTTTTACTAATAATCAAAGATCTCCCTTTTTTCGACTATTTCGTGGTACTAGACAGGGTTGTCCTTTAAGTCCTTTATTACTTGAATCTTTGGAACCTCTAGCAATTGCTATCCGAGATTCACCAAATATTTTAGGTATTACTCGTGGGAATGAGAGACATAAGCTATCATTATATTTCGTTGCTTCAGGTGTGATAGAACAGGAGGGGCAAGAGGTGGAGGTGTTGCATTGCCTGTCAGAGAAAATATAACGGTGGTGGTCTGGCAGGATAGATTAGTGGACTCACCTAGGGAGGCTATTTGGGTGGAATTGAGGAATAAGAAAGGTGCTGTGATGCTTATAGGGGTGTATTATAGACCACCTAATGGGGACCGTGAACTGGAGGAGCAAATTTGTAAGGAGATACCAGATATTTGTACTAAGCACAAGGTTGTGATTGTTGGAGATTTTAATTTTCCCCATATAGACTGGGGCTATAAAAGGGCTGGATGGTTTGGAGTTTGTCAAATGTGTGCAAGATAGTTTTTTGGAGCAATACATAGAGGTACCAACTAGAGAAGAAGCAGTGTTGGATCTCCTGTTAGGGAATGTGATAAGTCAGGTGATGGACGTATGTGTTGGGGAGCACTTCGAGTCCAGTGATCACAATATCATTAGTTTCAATATAATTATGGAGAAAGTTAGGACTGGACCTAGGATTGAGATTTTTTGATTGGAGAAAGGCTAACGTTGAGGAGATGCGAAAGGATTTAGAGGGAGTGGATTGGGACAATTTGTTTTATGGGAAGGATGTAATAGAGGAATAGAGGTCATTTAAAGGTGAAATTTTGAGGGTGAAGGATCTCTATGTTCCTGTTAGGTTGAAAGGAAAGGTTAGAAGTTTGAGAGAGCCATGGTTTTCAGGGGATAATGGAAACTTGGTTCGGAAAAAGAGAGGGATCTTCAATAAATATAGGCAGCTTGGAGTTAATGAGGTGCTCGAGGAACATAAAGAATGTAAAAAGAATCTTAAGAAAGATATTAGAATAGCTAAAAGAAGATATGAGACTGCTTTGGCAAGTAAGGTGAAAATAAATCCAAAGGGGTTCTACAGTTATGTTAATATCAAAATGATAGTGAGGGATAAAGCTGGTCCCTTAGAGAGTCAGAGTGGACGGCTATGTGCAGAGCCAAAAGAGATGGGGGAGATTTTCAACAATTTCTTTTCTTCGGTATTCCCTAAGGAGAAGGATATTGAATTGTGTAAGGTAAAAGAAACAAGAAGGGTAGTTATGGAAAGTATGTTGATTAAAGAAGAGGAAGTACTGGTGCTTTTAAGGAATATAAAAGTGGATAAGTCTCCGGGTCCGGACAAGATATTCCCTAGGACCTTGAGGGAATTTAGTGTGGAAATAGCAGGGGCTCTGACAGAAATATTTCAAATGTCATTAGAAACGGGGATGGTGCCGGAGGATTGGCGTATTGCTCATGTTGTTCCATTGTTTAAAAAGGGATACAAGAGTAAACCTAGCAATTATCGGCCTGTGAGTTTTATGTCAGTGGTTGGTTAATTGATGGAAAGTATTCTTAGAGTTGGTATATATAATTATCTGGATTTGTGCGTGGAAGGTCATGTTTGACAAACCTTATTGAATTTTTTGATGAGGTTACTAAGAAAGTTGACGAGGGTAAAGTGATAGATGTTGCCTATATGGACTTCAGTAAGGCCTTTGACAAGGATCCACACGGAAGGTTAGTTAGGAAGGTTCAATCGTTAGGCATTAATATCAGAGTAGTAAAATAGATTCAGCAGTGGCTAGTTGGGAGACGCCAGAGTGTAGTGGTGGATAACTGTGTGTCAGATTGGAGGAGGGTGTGTAGCAGTGTGCCTCAGGGATCCGTACTAGTTCCAATGTTGTTCGTCATATATATTAATGATCTGGATGATGGGGTGGTAAATTGGATTAGTAAGTATACGGATGATACTAAGATAGGTGGAGTTGTGGATAATGAAGTAGGTTTTCAAAGCTTGCAGAGAGATTTAGGCCACTTAGAAGAGTGGGCTGATAGATGGCAGATGGAGTTTAATGCTGAAAGATGTGAGGTGCTACATTTTGGTCGGACTAATCAAAATAGGACATACGTGGTAAATGGTAGGGCATTGAAGAATGCTGTCGAACAGAGAGATCTAGGAATAATGGTGCTTAGTTCCCTGAAGGTGGAATCTCTTGTGGATAGGGTGGTGAAGAAAGCTTTCGGTATGCTGGCATTTATTAATCAGAGCTTTGAGTATAGGAGTTGGGATGCAATGTTGAAATTGGATAAGGCATTGGTAAGGCAAAATTTGGAGTATTGTGTACAGTTCTGGTCACCAAATTATAGGAAAGATGTCAATAAAATTGAGAGAGTACAGAGGATTTTTACTAAAATGTTGCCTGGGTTTCATCTCCTAAGTTACAGAGAAAGGTTGAACAAGTTAGGTCTTTATTCTTTGGAGCGTAGAAGGTTAAAGGGGGACCTGATAGAGGTGTTTAAAATTATGAGGGGGATTGATAGAGTTGACGTGGATAGGCTTTTTCCATTGAGAATGGGGGAGATTCAAACAAGAGGACATGAGTTGAGAGTTAAAGGGTAAAAGTTTAGGGTTAACATGAGGGGGAACTTCTTTACTCAGACAGTGGTAGTTGTGTGGAACAAGCTTCCAGCAGAAGTGGTTGAGGCAGGTTCGATGTTGTCGTTTAAAGTTAAATTGGATAGATAGATGGACAGGAAAGGAATGGAGGGTTATGGGCTGAGTGCAGGTCGGTGGGACTAGGTGAGAGTAAGAGTTCGGCACGGTTTAGAAGGGCCGAGATGGCCTGTTTCCATGCTGTAATTGTTATATGGTTATATGCTGATGATTTATTACTATATATTTCTGACCCAGAGAAATCCATTCCTGCAATCTTATCTTTGTTGGTCAAGTTTAGCAAATTTTCTGGCTACAAAGTTAATCTTAATAGGAGTGAACTTTTTCCGTTGAACATGCAGGTTCCAAATTATAAATCCATACTATTTAGATTGGTTACTGATTATTTTACTTATTTAGGAGTAAAAATCACCAAGAAGCATAAGGATTTATTTAAGGCTTTTTTTTTCCTTTATTTGATCAGAAAAAATATTTGTTTACCAAATGGTCACCAATGACATTGTCTTTAGTTGGTCGGATCAACGCCGTCAAGATAATGATTTTACCTAAGTTTCTATATTTATTTCAAGCATTGCCTATCTTTGTTCCGAAATCCTTTTTTGATAATGTGATTCAAAAAATTCTTCATATATATGGCAGAATAAGAATCCTAGACAGGGTAAAAGATACTTACAGAAGCCCAAAAGGAAGGGCAGTTTAGCTTTGCCGAACTTTAGACTTTATTATTGGGCAATTAATATTCATTACTTGAAATTTTGGACATGGAATTGGGATACAGTTTCAAGTCCACAATGGGTTAATCTTGAATGTAAATCAGTTTCACGGTTTTCATTAGGTTCTATTTTAGGGTCTCCGTTTCCTTTATATTTTTCTAAAGTGAACAAACATATGAATAACCCAATAGTTTAAGATACTCTTCGAATATGGTTTCAGTTTCAAAAATTTTTTGGATTGAATCAATTTATTTTAGCAAGCCCTATTCTACTTACTTTTCTTTTTCAATCCTCTTTATTTGATCAAGCCTATCTAGTCTGGAAAACTAAAAGTATAATATGTTTTTCTGATTTATTTTTAGATAATTGTTTCATGTCTTTTGAACAATTATCTAATAAATATAATTTACCTAGATCCCATTTTTTTAGATACTTACAGATTAGAAACTTTTTAAATACTGTCCTTACTACCTTTCAGATTTCATACTCATCGGATATAATGGAAAGAATTTTAGATTTAAATCCTTTGCAGAAAAGTTCAATTGCAATTATTTATAATATGATCATGAAAATAAATCCAGATGTGTTGAATTCAATAAAGAATGATTGGGAAAGGGAACTTAAGCTTACTTTACCTATTGAGAAATGGCAAAAAAATTCTTCAATTAGTTAGTTCTTCTTCTATATGTGCTAAGCATGCGTTGATACAGTTTAAAGTAGTACACAGAGCTCATATGTCCAAGCATAAATTAGCTCGCTATTACTCTCATATAAATCCTGTATGTGACAAATGTCATTCTGAGACAGCTTCGTTAACTCTCATGTTTTGGTCATGCCCTTTACTGAAGAAATACTGGGATGTTTGCGTTTAAATACTGGGATGATATCTTTGATATTATTTCAACTATTTTGAATATTGATTTACAACCCCATCCTATTACTGCAATCTTTGGTTTACTTGTGATAGAACAACATCATCTGATTCCCTCAGCTTGTCGGATGATTGCTTTAGTTACACTAAAGGCTAGAAGATTGAATTGGAAAGAGATTAATCCTCCAACTACATATCAATGGTTTTCACAAACTATGTCTTGTTTAAATTTAGAAAAAATTAGAAGCATCATTTACGACCCTTCTAGTAAATTTGAAGAGATTTGGAGACCATTTATTCAATACTTTCATATGATGTAATTTGACCCTTTCCAATTCTACCTTGTTATTCTATATACGGGGAGAGGAGCAGAGTTAACGACATTAATGGTCTTATCTGAGGTATCATGATAGCCCATCGTTTTCTTTCTGTTAGTTTAGTTTTTCTTTTGTTGGTTTAGATTTTTTTTTCTTTTTTGTGGGAATTTTTTTTTTCTTTTTTCTTTTTTCATGATATTTTTTCCATTTTTATCTTATATTCCATATATTAGAGCTGTACTTTTTGAGATTTTGGGAGGCTCATGAATTATGTGTCAATTGAGGTTATATTTGTTTAACCTATCTTTTCAGTAATGTAATTCCAATTTCTCTATCTATTTTTCTGTAATGTATATGATGCTGAAACTAATAAAAAGATTGAAAAAGAAAAAGGGAAGTGTATGGTTATGCACTTTGGCAGAAGAAATAAACGGGCAGACTATTATTTAAATGGGGAGAGAATTCAAAGTTCTGAGATGTGACGGGACTCGGATGTCCTCGTGCAGGATACCCTTAAGGTTAACCTCCAGGTTGAGTCGGTGGTGAAGAAGGCAAATGCAATGTTGGCATTCATTTCCAGAGAAATAGAGTATAGGAGCAGGGATGTGATGTTGAGGCTCTATGAGGCACTGGTAAGACCTCACTTGGAGTACTGTGGGCAGTTTTGGTCCCCTTATTTAAGAAAGGATGTGCTGACGTTGGAGAGGGTACAGAGAAGATTACTAGAATGATTCCGGGAATGAGAGGGTTAACATATGAGGAACATTTGTCTGCTCTTAGACTGTATTCCTTGGAGTTTAAAAGAATGAGGGGGGACCTTATAGAAACATTTCAAATGTTGAAAGGCATGGACGAAGTGGATATGGCAAAGTTGTTTCCCATGATGGGGGAGTCTGGTACGAGAGGGCATGACTTAAGGATTGAAGGGCGCCCATTCAGAACAGAGATGTGCAGAAATTTTTTTAGCCAGAGGGTGGTGAATCTATGGAATTCGTTGCCACAGTGGCAGTGGAGGCCAAGTCATTGGGTGTATTTAAGGCAGAGATTGATAGGTATCTGATTAGCCAGAACATCAAAGGTTATGGTAAGAAGGCGGGGGAGTGGGACTAAATGGGAGAACGGATCAGCTCATGATAAAATGGCAGAGCAGACTCGAATGGCCGACTTCTGCTCCTTTGTCTTATGGTCTTATGATCTATAACTTCTGACAGCCCTCCACAATATCCACAACACCTCTAACCTTTGTGTCATCAGCAAACTTACTCACCCATCCCTCCACTTCCTCATCCAGGTCATTTATACAAAAATCAAGAAGAGTAAGTGTCCCAGAACAGATCCCTGAGGCACACCACTGGTGACTGACCTCCATGCAGAATATGACTCGTCTACAACCACTCTTTGCCTTCTGCGGACAAGCCAGTTCTGGATCCACAAAGCAATGTCCCCTTGGATCCCATGCCTCCTTACTTTCTCAATAAGTCTTGCATGGGGTACCTCATCAAATGCCTTGCTGAAATCCATATACACTATATCTACTGCTCTTGCCTCATCAATGTGTTTAGTCACATCCTCAAAAAATTCAATCAGGCTCGTAGGGCATGACCAGCCCTTGACAAAGCCATGCTGAATACTCCTAATCATATTATACCTCTCCAAATTTTCATGAATCCTGCCTCTCATGATCTTCTCCAACAACTTACTAACCACTGAAGTAAGACTCACTGGTCTATAATTTCCTGGGCTATCTCTACTCCCTTTCTTGAATAAAAGAACAACATCCGCAACCTTCCAATCCTCCGGAAACTCTCCCATCCCCAATGATAATTCAAAGATCATCGCCAGAGGCTCAGTAATCTCTTTCCACACTCAACAGGTCAGGCAGCATGTGTGGAATGAGAAACAGATCTTTTGTTAGAAAGGGAAAAGTAAAACAAAACCAGGTTCTATCTCACAACTGCTATTAATCAGAATCAGGTTTATTATCACCGGCATGTGACATGAAATTTGTTAACTTAGCAGCAGTTCAATGCAATACATAATCTAGCAGAGAAAAAAATAATAATAATAAGTAAAATAATAATAAATAAACAAGTAAATCAATTACATGTATTGAATAGATTTTTAAAAATGTGCAAAAAACGGAAATACTGTGTATGAAAAAAGTAAGGTAGTGCCCAAAGGTTCAATGTCCATTTAGGAATCGGATGGCAGAGGGGAAGAAGCTGTTCCTCATTCACTGAGTGTGTGCCTTCAGGCTTCTGTATCTCCTACCTGATGGTAACAGTGAAGAAAGGGCATGCCCTGGGTGTTGGAGGTCCTTTATAATGGACACTGCCTTTCAGAGACACTGCTCCCAGAAGATTTCCTGGGTACTTTGTAGGCTAGTACTGAAGATGGGTCTGACTAGATTTACAGACCTCTGCAGCTTCTTTCGGTCCTGTGCAGTAGCAACCCCGTACCAGACAGTGATGCAGCCTGTCAGAATGCTCTCCACGGTACATTTATAGAAGTTTTTGTTGACATGCCAAATCCCTTCAAATTCCTAATGAAGTATAGCCGTTCTCTTGCCTTCTTTATAACTACATCGATATGTTGGAACCAGGTTAGATCCTCAGAGATCTTGACACCCAGGAATTTGAAACTGCTTACTCTCTCCACTTCTGATCCCTCTATGAAGATTGATATGTGTTCCTTCATCTTACCCTTCCTGAAGTCCACAATCAGCTCTTTCGTCTTACTGACATTGAGTGCCCAGTTGATGTTGTGGTATCACTCCACTAATTGGCATATCTCACTCCTGTATGCCCTCTCGTCACCACCTGAGATTCTACCAACAATGGTTGTATCATCAGAAAATTTATAGATGGTATTTGAGCTATGCCTAGCCACACAGTCATGTAGAACCATAGAACCATAGAAGGCTGGGTTCTGAGTTGGATGATCAGCCATGATCATAATAAATGGCGGTGCAGGCTCGAAGGGCCGAATGGCCTACTCCTGCACCTATTTTCTATGTTTCTATGTTTCTATTCAACCTTTCTCTGTAACTCTCTTTTTCAAGTCCTGGCAACATCCTTCTAAACCTTCTGTGCACTCTTTCAACTTTATTAATATTCTTCCTGTAATTTGGTGACCAAAACTGTACACAATACTCCAAATTCGGCCTCACCAATGCCTTATACAACCTCACCATAACATTCCAATTCTTATACCAATACTTTGATTTATGAAGGTCAATGTACCAAAAGCTCTCTTTACGACTCTATCTACCTGTGCCGCCACTTTTAGAGAATTTTGTATCTGTATTCCCAGATCCCTCTGTTCTACTGCACTCCTCAGTGCCCTACCATTTACCTTGTATGTTCTACCTTGGTTTGTCATTCCAAAGTGCAATACCTCACACTTGTCTGTATTAAACTCCATCTGCCATTTTTCAGCCCATTTTTCCAGCTGGTCCAAATCCCTCTGCAAGCTTTGAAAACCTTCCTCACTGTCCACTACACCTCCAATCTTTGTATCATCAGCAAATTTACTGATCCAATTTACCACATTATCATCCAGATCATTGATATAGATGACAAATAACAATGGACCCAGCACTGATCCCTGTGGCACACCACTAGTCACAGGCCTCAACTTAGAGAAGCAATCCCCAACTACCACTCACTGGCTTCTTCCATTGAGCCAATATCTAATCTAATTTACTACCTCTCCATGTATACCTAGCAACTGAATCTTCCTAAGTAACCTCCCATGCAGGACCTTGTCAAAGGCCTTACTGAAGACCATGTAGACAGCATCCACTGCCTTCCCTTCATCCATTTTCCTAGTAACCTCCTCGAAAGACTACCACGCACAAAGCCATGTTGACTATCCCTAATAAGTCTCTGTGTCATGGTCCGGTCCGTGAAGTCCGTGTTCCGGTTCACGGTCCGGTCTATAGGTCTTAATCCAGGGTTTCTGGTTTTCCCCAGTTTCTGTTGTAGGCACATGATTCTCATTTTGGGGCTGAGACATAAATACCTCTGCAAACCAGGGATTCCCGGCTGGACTGTCCTGTTCCCCTCCCTGTCTTTTTCCCCCTCGCCTGACTCTCTGCCTGGATACCTCGCCTGACTTTTTTTTGTGTCTACCTAGCCTGGATACCCCGACTGTATACCCTGCCTGTATTGCTGAAGTCTTACTGCCAGAGCAAGACAGGAGCCTTGTTAGGTTAAGATAAGGAACTGTCTTTCGTTGTGTGGATTTGTCTGTCTGTGTCCACGCTAGGTAGGTCCAGCTGTTTGCCGCTACATAGTGTTGGGACCTGCTTCTGTGTCCTCGCCTTTGCTAGTTGGGTCCGGCCATTTGCCGCCACCTTGTGTTGGAATCTGTCTCTTCATATTCAGAGTTCTGTGTATGAGTCCCGGCCCTACGTCCTGTTCTCAAGGAGGGGTCCTGGTTCTGTGTTCCGTGCTCCCATCTCTTCTAGTCCAAGGCTCCATGCTCCTGAAGGCCCTCATCCAGTCCATGCCTGGTCCAGTCCTATCCGAGTCCTGTCCATGTGCCTTTACCTGTCCTTGTGGCTCGCCCTACCCAGGAGTTCCTCTCCCAAGCCATGTCCAGTCCTGTAGCCTTGTCTTGTCCTCACCTCCGTGGGGTAAGTCAGACCGGTCTGCCATTGCCCTGCAGGGGGACCTGTCTTGTTTTGTCTTGTCTTGTCTTTGCCTCTGTTGGATAAGTCCGGCCATTCTGCCATTACCTGACCGATGGTCCTGTCCCATCTTGGTGTGGAAATGAAGTTGAGTCCCGGCTTGTCTAAGTATAAGTCCCTGCTCTATGTTTATGTACTGTCCTGTCTCATGTTGGTGTTGTGTTGAAGATGAGTCCCGGCTTTTCGAAGGATAAGTCCTGGCTCCATGTTGCTATACAGTTCCCAGTCTATCTCCGAGCTCCAGCCTCTGCGTTATCAGCCTCAAGCCTCAAGACCCCAGCCTCAAGCCTCAATATCTAGACTCCAAGCCTCAAGAATCCAAGCCTGTCTCCGAGCCTCAGGACCCCAAGCCTGTCTCCAAGCCTCAAGACCCCAAGCCTGTCTCCAAGCCTCGAGCCTCAAGACCCCAAGCCCGTCTCCAGGCCTCGAGCCTCAAGACCCCAAGCCCGTCTCCAGGCCTCGAGCCTCAGGACCCCAAGTCTGTCTCCAGGCCTCGAGCCTCAAGACCCCAAGCCCGTCTCCAGGCCTCGAGCCTCAGGACCCCAAGTCTGTCTCCAGGCCTCGAGCCTCAAGACCCCAAGCCTGTCTCCGAGCCTCAAGCCTCAAGATCCCAGCCTCCAGTCCTGCAGTCATGTCACGTCCTTGCCTGGTTCTGGGGCCCGAGCCTGAGGCAAGTCCCAGTTTCTGGGTTCTTGTCCAGTCTCTGGCTTGGGGTTCAAGCCCAGGCTCCTAGTTCATAGTTCCTTGTCCGAGTTCCCTGCCTAGTCCATATCCTAGCCCAAGTCTGCATTTTTGTCCCTGCTCCTTATCTGTATCCTGTTACGTCCCTATGCTAGTCCAGTCCTGTTCCTTGAACTTCAGTGTCTGTGTCTTGCATTTGGGTCCGCCATCAACGCCCCCCATTATGACACCCTGTCTGTCCAAACACTTGTAGATCCTATTTCTTAGTACTCCTTCCAATAATATACCTACTACCAATGTCAAACTTACTGGCCTATGATTTCCCAGATTACTTTTAGAGCCTATTTTAAATAACGGAACAACATGAGCTATCCTCTAATCCTCCGGCACCTCACCCGTAGATACCGACATTTTAAATATATCTGCCAGGGTCCCTGCAATTTCAAACACTAGTCTCCTTCAAGGTCCGAGGGAATACGCTGTCAGGTCCTGAGGATTTGTCTCTGCTCTGATTTGTCTCAAGATAGCAAGCACCTCCTCCTCCTCAATCTGTATAGGTTCCATAACCTCACTATTGTTTGCCTTATTTCCATTGACTCCGTGCCAGTTTCTTGGAGACGCAAAAAACCCATTTAGGATCTCCCCCATTTCTTTTGGTTCCATACATAGCTGACCACTCTGATCTTCAAGAGGGCCAATTTTATCCCTTACTAAATTGTCCTGTGTTAAATAGACGGGTTGCCGGGCATTGTGGCTCATTGGACCAGAAGGGCCTGTTCCACACTGTATTTTTAAATAAACTAAAATAAATAAAATGACCACAGGTTACAGGAACCAGACACAAATTAAAACAATTGTTTAACATAATCATGTATTTGAAAAAGATTCGTATTTAGTAAATGTGAATGGTTAAATATCCATGCAAAATGTGAATGATTTTCTGATGTTAGATGAGTGTGGACTGCACAAGCACGTTTATTGCAAACTTTATATTTTCTTTCAGAATTTAAAAAGAATGATCAATTCAATGCAAAAGAAGGGCTTGCATTTGTAAAGCATCTATCAAATTCCTCAGACTTTACAGCTGATTAATTATTTTTGAGACATTGTAGTTAGCACAGTGATGAATTTGTACACAGTAAACACTTATTAATACTGAGGTAATATTTTAAGGGCTCTGTTGGTCAAGGTCGACCATAATGTTAATTCATAGCTGTCATAAGCAAGCAAGTAAATATGATTCGGAGAGCAAGGTATTGCCCAAGCAGCAAGCTCCTTTTCTCCAATCAGCTGATGAGTCAAAAAGAATGGCAGAGACTGATACAGCAGAGTTCCAGGAGCTGCCAGTCAATGTTGAATTCAACATAGGACTGCCTTAAGGACTCCAGATCCCAATATTTCTCACAAAGCCTCTCCCATGAGGGGGTATAGCCAAGAGACAGTGGAGGTTTGAGATCAGACTTTTCCTTCTCCACAGATGAGCTGCCAACCACAGCTGATGAACCCCATTATACAAAGTGACTGGCTTTAAAGTGCCAGTAACCCACATCTCATCCTTCTCCTGTCAGTAAAAGTGGCTCTACTAAGCTTAGTAGTTAAGCTACACATTAAGGCCAGGAGTTGGACTTTGTTGTCGGAGGTTGTTTCAGACACACGCCATTGGGAGTATTTAATAAGTAGTAGGAGCTTACCTTACTCAACTAGTCCCTCTCACACCGCTGGCTGAAACAACTTTAAGGAACAGCGAGGTAATAAAATCTGAATTATTTGTCTTGGCGATGCTGCGGGAGGAGGGATAGATATTATCCAGAACACCAGGAATCTCTATCCTAATGTCTTGGAACATTATGGCTACATGCAAGTGGTAACCTGTCTAAATGACTGTCACTGAATGGCACTGATATCCAGTGATGAAGTATTTTGAGAGGCTGGTGTTGAAACATATCAGCTCCCGTCTGAGTGGTGACTTCAATCCACTCCAATTCGCCTACCAAAGCAACAGCTCTTCAGCGGATGCCATCTTGTTGGCTCTTCACACAGCCCTGGAACATCTGGACAGCAATGATGCATACTGTATATCAGGATGCTCTTTATCATTATAGCTCAGCATTTAACACCATCATCCCCTCTAAACCAATCAGCAAACTCCGAGACCTGGGCCTCAATACCCTCTTGAGTTAGTCAAATATCAGCCAATATAATCAAGGTTTGCTCTAGAGGTGCGGCCTGTCGGGGAGCGGCCTTATCAAGGGAAGTACCTTGTGAGAAAAGTGCGAGTCTTTGTCTCGAGAGTCTTCGGCGAGGAGGCTGAGGGAGGATACTACGCCACAGTTGGAGAGAGTGAGAACTAGTGAAGAAATGACAGGTCAACTGATTCAGTGTGCTGCTTGCATGATGTGGGAGGTCGGGGACACAGATGGTTCCTCTGGCTGCTACAGCTGTGAAAAGTGTGTCCAGGTTCAGCTCCTGAAGGACCGTGTTTTCCTCAGGTTCATCTGGGAAAGCAAGATTTTTCTGGACAGGACCTGCAGCAAGATCGTTACACCGAAGATACCGGAAGACGGGGGGCGGGGTTGGGCGCAACGATGAGGAAGGGATGGATGCTTGGAGTACAGGAGACCACGGGGGATGTGCCTCTTGAAAACAGGTTCACCCTCTTGGGAGCTGTTGGGACAGAAGACAGTGTCAGTCTGAGAGGCGGACGGGTCTGCGAGTCAAAAATTGGTGCTGAAATAAAGCCGAGGATACAGACGTAAGGCAGAGGCGTGGTAGTAGGGGACTCCATAGTGAGAGGTACAGAAAGGGGTTTCTGTGGCATTTAAGGATGGTGTGTTGCCTCCCTGGTGCCAGGATCCAGGACATCACGGACCGATTGCAGGGGATCCTGAAGGGAGAAGGTGATCAGCCGGAGGTGGTGGTGCATGTTGGCACAAATGACGCCGGGAAGAAGATGAGAGACATTTTGCAGCGTGACTTCAGAGAACTCGGAGTAAGGCTGAAAAGCAGGACTCCAGGGTGGTTATCTCAGGTTTGCTTCCAGTTCCTTGTGCTGGAGAGGACATGAACAGGGAGATAGGGGATCTGAATGTCTGGCTGAGGAGCTGGTGCGGGGAGCAGGGATTTAGGTTCTTGGACACCGGGATCTGTTTTGGGGTAAGGATGAATTGTACAGGAGGGACGGGTTGCACCTTAACAGACGGGGGACCAGTGTTCTGGCAGGCAGGTTTGCCACTGCTACACGGGTGTGTTTAAACTAAGTAGTGGGGTGGGGGGGGAGAGGGGATGAACAGAAATATAAAAATGGAGTTAAAGAGAATGAGAGAATAAGAAAAGTTAAGAAAGACAACAGAATTAAAGGGGCAGAAAGATCAGGAAGGGATTGGAGAGTATGGGCAAGTGCAATAGGAATCGATGTGAAAGGTGAGGGGAGTAAAAGTATTACTTCAAAAGGATTAAAACTATTATATGTGAATGCACGGAGTATAAGAACTAAAGTGGATGAGCTTGAGGCTCAGCTGGAAATTGGCAAGTATGATGTTGTGGGAACAACAGAGACATGGCTTCAAGAGGACCGGGGTGGGAGATGAATATTCAGTATTCAGGGATATACATCCTATTGAAAGGACAGACAGGTTGGCAGAGGGGGAGGGGTGGCTCTGTTGGTGAGGAATGAAATACAGTCACTTGCGAGGGGAGACACAGAATCGGGAGATGTCGAGTCAGTATGGATAGAACTGAGAAACTGTAAGGGCAAAAAGACCCTGATGGGAGTTAGCTGCAGGTCCCCAAACAGTAGCCTGAATATAGGGTGCAAGTTAAATCAAGAGTTAAAATTGGCACGTCGCAAAGGTTGTTATGGGGGATTTTAACATGCATGTAGACTGGGAAAATCAGGTTGGTATTGGACCCCAAGAAAGGGAGTTTGTGGAATGCCTCAGAGATGGATTCTTAGAGCAGCTTGTATTAGAGCTTACCAGGGAGAAGGCAATTCTGGCTTTAGTGTTGTGTATTGAGCCAGATTGATAAGGGAACTCGAGGTAAAGGAGTCATTAGGAGGTAGTGACCAAAATATGATAAGTTTTACTCTACAATTTGAGAGGGAGAAGGGAAGATCAGAAGTGTCAGTATTACAGTTGAACAATGGGGACTATGGACACATGAGGGAGGAGCTAGCAAAAGTTAACTGGAAAGATACCCTCGCAGGGATGACAGTGGAACAACAGTGGCAGGTATTTCTGGGAATAATACAAAAGATGCAGGATCAGTTCATTCCAAAGAGGAGGAAAGGTTCTAAGGGAAGTAAGGGGCGACCGTGGATGACAAGGGAAGTCAGGACAGTATAAAAATAAAAGAGAGGAAGTATAACATAGCAAGGATGAGTGGGAAGCCAGAGGATTGGGAGACTTTTAAGGAGCAACAGAAGATAACTAAAAAGGAAACACAGGGGGAGAAGATGAGGTACAAAAGTAAGCTAGCCAAGAATATAAAGGAGGATAGTAAAAGCTTCTTTAGGTAAGAGGAAAAAATTAGTTAAGACCAAAGTTGGGCCCTTGAAGACAGAAATGGGTGAAATTATTATGGGGAACAAGGAAATGGCAGAGGAGCTGAACAGGTACTTTGGATCTGTCTTCACTACGGAAGACACAAACAATCTCCCAGATGTAATAGTGGCCAGAGAATCTCGGGTAACAGAGGAACTGAAGAAAATTCGCATCAGGCACAAAATGGTGTTGGGTAAACTGATGGGACTGAAGGCTGATAAATCCCCAGGGCCTGATGGTCTGCATCCCAGGATACTTAAGGAGGTGGCTCTAGAAATTGTGGATGCATTGATAATCATTTTCCAATGTTCTATAGATTCAGGATCAGTTCCTGCAGATTGGAGGGTAGCTATTGTTATCCCACTTTTTAAAAAAGGAGGGAGAGAGAAAACAGGCCTGTTAGCCTGACATCAGTGGTGGGGAAGATGCTGGAATCAATTATAGAAGATATAATAGCGGCATATTTGGATAGCAGTGGCAGGATAGGTCCGAGTCAGCATAGATTTATGAAGGAGAAATCATGCTTGACTAATCTTCTGGAATTTTTTGAGAATGTAACTATGAAAATGGACATGGGAAAGCCAGTGGACTTTCAGAAAGCTTTTGATATAGGTCCCACATAGGAGGTTAGTGTGCAAAATTAGAGTAAATGGTATTGGGGGTAGGGTACTGACATGGATAGAAAATTGGTTGGCAGACAGGAAACAAAGAATAGGGATTAATGGGTCCTTTTCAGAATGGCAGGCGGTGACAGGCGGGGTACCGCAAGGCTCGGTGCTGGGACTGCAGCTATTTACAATATATATTAATAACTTATTGAAGGGATTAAAAGTAACATCAGCAAATTTGCAGATGATACAAAGCTGGGTGGCAGTGTGAAATGTGCGGAGGATGTTGAGATAATGCAGGATGAATTGGACAGGTTGGGTGAGTGGGCAGATGCATGGCAGATGCAGTTTAATGTGGATAACTGTGAGGTTATCCACTTTGGTGGCAAGAACAGGAAGGCAGATTACTATCTGAATGGTGTCAAATTAGGAAAAGGGGAAGTACAACGAGACCTACGTGTCCTTGTTCATCAGTCACTGAAAGCAAGCATGCAGGTACAGCAGGCAGTGAAGAAAGCTAATGGCATGCTGGCCTTCATAACACGGGGGATTGAGTATAGGAGGAAAGAGGTCCTTCTGCAGTTGTACAGGGCCCTGGTGAGACCACACCTAGAATATTGTGCACAGTTTTGGTCTCCAAATTTGAAAAAGGACATTCTAGCTGTTGAGGGAGTGCAGCGTAGGTTCATGAGGTTAATTCCCGGGAAGGAGGGACTGTCATATGTTGATAGATTGGAGCGACTGCGGTCGTATACACTGGAATTTAGAAGGATGAGAGGGGATCTGATTGAAACATATAAGATTATTAAAGGATTGGACATGCTAGAGGCAGGAAACTTGTTCCCGATGTTGGGGGAGTCCAGAACCAGAGGCCACAGTTTCCGAATAAGGGGTAGAGTAAGGTTTAGAATGGAGTTGAGGAAAAACTTTTTCACACAGAGGGTTGTGGTTCTGTAGAATGCTCTGCCTCAGAAGGGAGTGGAGGCCAATTCTCTGGATTCTTTCAAGAAAGAGTTAGATAGAGCTCTTAAAGATAGCGGCGTGAAGGGATATGGGGAGAAGGCAGGAAAAGGGTACTGATTGTGGATGATCAGTCATGATCACAGTGAATGGTAGTGCTAGCTCGAAGGGCTGAATGGCCTACGCCTGCACCTATTGTCTATTGTCTATTGTCTCTTGTGCAATTGGATCCTGGATTTCCTCATTTGTAGACCCTAGTTGGTCTGGATTAACATCTCTTCCACTATCTCCATCAGCACAGGAGCTGTCTACTTAGCCCTTTCCTTTATTTGCTTCACACCTATGTCTTTATGGCTGAGTACAGCTCCAACCCCACATACAAGTTTGCTGATGATACCACTGTTGTGTGCTGTATCAAAGGTGATGATTGAAAATTTGGCTGAGTGGTGTAATAACAACAACCTCTCACTCAATGTCAATAAGGCTAAGGAACTTCAGGAGAGGGAAACCAGAGGTTTATGAGCCAGTAATCATCATAGGATCCAAGGTGGAGAGGGTCAGTAACTTTAAATTCCTGGGTGTCACTATCTCAGAAGACCTGTCCTGGATCCATCATATAAATATAACTGCAAAGGAAGTACAATGGCACCTCTACTTCCTCAGGAGTCTGTGGAGATTCGGCACATCATCAAAAACTTTGGCAAACTTCTATAGGTGAGTGGTGGAAAGTGTGCTGATCGACTGTATTATGGCCTGGTACAGGAACTCCAATACCTTTGAGTGGAAAATCCTACAAAAGGTAATGGATTCGGCACAGTATTTCACAAGTAAAACCTGCCCAACATTGGGCACATCAACATGAAATGTCGCTGTAAGAAAGCAGCATCCATTATCAAAGATCCAAACCACCCAGGCCATGCTCTTTTCTTGCTGCTGCCATCAAATAGAAGGGACATGTGCCTCAGGACTCACATCACCAGGTTCAAGAACAGTTACTACCCCTCAGCCATCAGGCTCTTGAATGAAAGTTAAGGACTCTCTTATTTCATTATTTCATGCTCATTTTTTATTGTTATTTATTTATATTTGCATTTGCACAGTTTGGTGCCATTGATCCTATTTACAGTTGCTGTTCTATAGATTTGTTCAGTATCCCCGCAGAAAAATCTCAGGGTTGTATGTGATGACATGTATGTACTCTGATAATAAATTTTACTTTGATCATTGAAGTGCAGCCAAGTTTTCATATTACTAGATCACCTGAAAGCCAGCACATCCACCATTGCTGCACTCGCATTAGGTTTATACACTCAAAGTCAAAGTAAATTTTGAATTATTAGTGGGCATTTTGTGTTTCCATACCAGGCTGTGACACAACCAGTTAGGCAACCCTTCCCTGTGCATCTACAGATGTTTTTGGTGATATTCCAAATCTACACAAACTTCTAAGAAAAGATGCTGTTGTGCCCTCCTTATGGTGACACTTCTGTGCTCATCTTCTGGAGCAGGACTAGAGCCCTAAAACCTTCTATCAGTGAGGCAAAGATATTACCAGCAGAGCTACTGCTGAGGCTTAAAAGCTTTGTGAAGTTATTTCATCTGTTAAAAGGCAACAGTGTTCAAAATTGTGCATGCATGCAGTCAAATTTCTATTAAAATGAATATGAAATAGATATTTTGATGTATAATTACCAATCACAAGGTTAATCTGACACTGAATTTTCTTACATGCACAGAGAAATTTTATTTTTGGCAGCGACATTAGCTGTAAAAGTGCCTCAATAAATGGCTTTGATTTCAGAGGCTGAGCTAATAAGCTTTCTTTGTAATGTTGCAGGTCAGACTAGTGGAGAAAGGTTATTTAAGCTGAAATGGCTCCCTTGGGCTCTTACCAATCTTGTTTCTTTTCCAGAAAAAAGAAGCACTTTGACTTAGCGTCACTGTGAATGTAATTGGAATTAAACAGATGGACCTGCTTAGTCTAGCCAAGAGTATTCACAATGTATAAAATTCACATATTTAGATGGTTCTAGCTTAAAATGATTTGCCAGTCGTAGAATAGAATTCTCACAGAGATTCAGCAGGCTTGCAATGAAGGGAAGGTCTGGTTTGATTAAGATGCTACAAGAATAAGATACTAAATTGTTTAGAGAAGGGAAATCAGAGAATTATTAGTTGATGATAAACCATCACCATCTCATAGGGGAACACTGGAACAGATATATACAACATAAACATTTGGATTAATATGACTATTATGGCATACAACTGAGTTCATGAACTGAAACATCAACAGTTCTTCTTGTAGCAGAGATGCTGCTCAATCAGCTGAATTCATCTTGCACTTTGTTTCCTTTTTGGTTTATTCAGTGGTAAATAGATTATCCTGACTTTATCATTTTGCATTGTTCTAATAAGTAATTGTACACATCTAGGGAAGGCAATTGTCGTTTTTGCCTGGCTTCAAGTAATAGAACACAACATTACAGCATAATACAGGCCCTTCAGCCAACAATGTTTTGTGGAGACTGATATAAGACTTGATAGTGGAGTACAAGATGATCAGAGGCATTGATCAACAGGACAGCCAGAGACCTTTTCCCAGGAAATGGTTAATGTGAGAGGAGATACTTTTAAGGTGAAAGGAAGAATCTGAATCTAAATTTGATATCACTTCCATATGTTGTGAAATTAGTTGTTTTGTGGCAGCATTACAATAATAAGAAACAATAAATTACAATAAGTATAGTAAAATTTAAATTAATTAAGTAGTGCAAAAAGAGCAAATAAAAAATAGTGAGGTAGTGTTCATGGGTTCATTATCCATGGTGGAGGGGAAGAGACTGTTCCTGAATCACTGAGTGTGTGTATTCTTTAGCATAAAATATGAATAATCGTTCACTTTTGAGGAGAGACTGGAGAAGCTAGGTGTGTTTTCCCTGCAACACAGGAAATTAAGAGGGATCATGATTGACACGTTCTATCAATCTCTAACAAGGGGGCTGCCAGTGCAGAGCACCCCTGTGGCTGTTCTCCTCTATAATAACTATACCATTTTGAATATTGTTGAAAGGGATGATGTGCTGGAGGGAGCCGCAGCGACTGGGTCTCTGACTCATTGTTCAGAAGAGAAGAGAGCTGAAGAGGACTGCACCAGTGATAGGAGATTCCATAGTTATAACAATAGAGACAAGTTCTGTGGACGCGTTAGAGACACCCAGTTGGTATGTGGCCTCCCAGGTGTCATGGTTGGCGATGTCTCAGATTGGGGTTGTGGCTTTCTAAAAGGGAAAGATGAGCATCCATATGTCTTGGTGCATATTGGCACCAATGACATAGGTAAGAACGACAAGGAAGACCTGAAGAGAGATTTTAGGGAAGTAGGTAGATAGCTGAAAAACAGGACCTCCCGGTTCATAATCTCAGGATTGCTGCCTGTGCCACATACCAGTGTTCTGTAACTAATATGTAAAATGGATCTTCTCATCAAAGGAGCCAATAAAGAGCAAACAACTCTCAATAAAGAATTCTGACCTCTCTAAGAACTAGCCCTGTAGCCAAGAAATAGCATTCAGCTGTGTGCTGCCAGTAATTATACTTAGGACCTATGCTGTAGGCAAAATAAATATCCAGTTAATATTTCATTACTGTATTATTAAGAAAACAGATGCCTGTACTGACTTGTTAGTAATAATCTAAAACTAATTAGAAGAGGCCAATAGAGGTTTTCTGAATGTTGTTGGTATTTCCAAGGTAGAAATTGCCATTATCTGTGCCTCAGGAATGATCAATGAGATTCAACAGAGTAGCAGGCAGTTTTACGCTGGTCCAAACTGCATCCACAGTAAAACAGGAACAGCAAAGCATGTTCAAGAGGCAGGAAGCTGTAACATTGAAAATGGTATGAAACAGTTTGTTCGTCTGTATTTGACAAAGACACACTATAGGGAAAATTGTGCTTTGACAGCCAGTGCTGAACCCCTTGTGTGGGCACGTGGCCAAGTGGTTAAGGCATTCAACTAGTGATCTGAAGGTCGTGAGTTCAAGCCCCAGCCGAGGCAACGTGTTGTGTCCTTGAACAAGGTACTTAACCACACAGTGCTCTGCGACAACACTGGTGCCAACCTGTATCGGCCCTTGCCCTTCCCTTAGACAACATCGGTGTCATGAAGAGGGGAGACTTACAGCATGGGCAACTGCCGGTCTTCCATACAACCTTGCCCATGCCTGTGCCTTGGAGAGTGAAGACTTTCCAGGCGCAGATCCATGGTCTCACAAGACTAACAGATGCAGAACCCCTAGAGGTCTATCACATACCATAAGACCATAAGACTTTGGAAAAGAATTAAGACCACAAAGAGAGCTTTCAGACCAGGAGACGGGGAGGAATTCAAACAAGTGCAGAGGGAGCTAAAGGAGAAGATCAAGGAGGCTAAAGAGGAATACAGGGGAGAGCTGGAGAACAAACTAGGGAAGTAGCACACAGGAGGCATGAAGAAGTTCATTGGCTTTAACCAGTTTAACCGTAGAGCCTCGGAATGTAGCCGTGAATGGGCGAATGAGTTAAACCAATTCAATAGGTTTGACAATGGGGGCGTCACGTGATGACGTGGGATTGAGACGTGTAAATTCAGCTCTCCCGCTACAAATCAGTAAAGTACCGTTTAAATAAAACAAAGTTGGTAAATATTTTTTGAAAACTATTTATAAACTTTGTAAGACTACTTTACGGTATGCCTCCTAAACCGCAACAAAAGAAGTCTGCTGTTGCGAAGCAGCCGCGAGACGGGAAGAAAAAAGGGCCTACTGCAACGATGGAGCCTCGGACTCAGGTTGGATCTCCTTCGGTAGAACAGGGAGCAATGGCGGTGGCAGAGGTTGCTCCGAAGAAGACAACGGAATTGCGCATGCGCAAATCGACACAACGCAAACTACAAGAACCGACACCCACTGCAATTGAAAATGACTCAGAGTCAGAACTGGATTCTGCAGAGAACACAGATGAAGAAGAGGAGGAAGAATTGGAAGCGAGTGGAAGTAAAGGAGATGATAGAGACATAAGAAAGGCTGTATTGCGATCAACGGCTGAATTAAGGAAAGTAAGAGAAGAGCTTAGAGATACGAAGAGATGCTATAATAAAGTTATGGAAAGACAGGACAAAATGGAAAACAAGCTTCAGAAGATGGAAAGAGAAATGGGGCTTATGAATGATAGAGTGGAAAAAACAGAAAATGATTTGCTTCTCTGGAACTCGGAAAGAAACCGACTCTTGGAGAAAGTGGACATGCTGGAAAATTTCAGTAGACGTAATAATATAAAAATTGTTGGTCTTGCAGAAGATATGGAAGGAGATAAGCCAATAGAATTTTTTCAAAGATGGATCCCGGAGGTTTTGCAAATGGGAGAAGAGGCTCGATCAATTGAAATTGAGCGGGCACATAGAGCTTTAGACCAAAACCAAAAGATGACCAATATCCACGATCGATTTTAATAAAATTCTTAAGATTTCAAGACAAGGAAAGGATTCTACAGGCAGCTGTTCGAGCTGCCAAAGATAGAAAAGGGCGATTGATAATTAAAGGGAAAAGAGTTTTTTTCTACCCTGATATAAGTTACGAACTTTTGAAGGAAAGGAAGAAGTTTAATCCAGTGAAAAAAACCCTATGGGAGCATGGTTATCAATTTATACTGCGTTATCCTGCAACTTTGAAGATTTTTTTGTCTGGTGGAGAAAAAAAATTTTTTGATGACTACCAGAAAGCAGAGCAGTTTGTGCAAGATTCTCTGAATATTCACCAGATACAAGAACAAACTCAGGAGAGGGAGATAGATTGAAGATGAAGATTGGGTTTAAGAATGGATTTGTTGGATTTTTGAAGCTGGATGAATGTATAAATATAGTATTAACTATATGAGGGGGGTAAGAAAGGTTAATACTGGAGGAAATTAGCTGGGAATAATAATACTAATTTTGTTTATAAATATATAACTTTTTTTGTTGCGGGGGAGCTGGAAGAAGCACTGATCGATTGCTACGTTAATTATGTGTGCAAGCGTGGCTTTTGCCGCGACCCGTAAAATAGAGGGGGGTAGTGTTGTGTATCTTTTCATTCACAACATTAGTGGGGGGGTATTTTGTTTTTTCTTTTTTTTTCTATCTTTTTTTTCTCTTTTTGCCTGGAAGGTTGGGGGGGGGGGGGAAACACATAGCATCATGGTGAAGTTTAAAGTGATTCCCCAAGGAACTATGAGAGTTGAGAAGATAAGTAATGTTTTAGATTGGAGTAACTTTGTTAAGAATAATGACTAATTTATTGTATTTTTTGAGTTTTAATGTTAATGGGCTTAATGGACCAGTGAAAAGAAAAAGAATCTTAACATATATTAAAAAAATGAAGATAGATTTAGCTTTTTTACAGGAAACGCACCTAACAGAAACAGAACATCAGAAACTAAAGAGAGATTGGGTGGGTAATGTTGTTGCGGCCTCACTTAATTCAAAAGCGAGGGGAGTAGCAATTTTGATCAATAAAACGTTACCAATTAGGATACAAAATGTAATAACTGATTCTGCAGGGAGATATGTGATTATACATTGTCAACTTTTTTCCGAACTATGGACTTTTATGAATATTTATGCACCAAATGAAAATGATGCAAAATTCATACAAGAAACTTTTTTGAATTTGGCGGATGCACATGAAAAAATATTAATTGGAGGCGACTTCAATTTTTGCTTAGACCCAGTCTTAGATAGATCAACCAAGGCTGTTATAAAATCGAAGGTAGTAAATCTAACTTTATCATTGATGAAAGATTTAAATTTGATTGATATATGGAGAAGAATCAATCCTAAAGAAAGAGACTATTCGTTCTATTCCCACAGACATAAAACTTATTCAAGGATAGATTTTTTTCTATTATCAATGCATATTCAACACAGAGTGAAAAATATGGAATATAAAGCAAGAATATTATCAGATCATTCTCCTTTATTAATGACAATAATAATGGCTGATAAGGAAGAAGTGGCTTATAGATGGAGATTTAATTCAATATTATTAAAACGTCAAGATTTTTGTGATTTTATGAAAAAGCAGATTCAATTTTTTTTGGATACAAATTTTCATTCAGTGGAGGATAAATTTATATTATGGGATGCAATGAAAGCATATCTTAGGGGACAGATAATAAGTTATACGTCTAAAATTAAGAAAGAATATATGGCAGAACTAGATCTATTGGAAAAAGAGATTACAAGAATAGAAAAAGAATCACAAAGATATATGTCAGAAGAAAAACGAAGACAACTTGTCAATAAGAAGTTACAATATAATACACTTCAGACATATAGAACGGAAAAAGCAATTATAAGATCTAAACAAAGGTATTATGAGTTAGGTGAGAGAGCACATAAAATTCTTGCCTGGCAGTTGAAAACAGAACAAGCTTCCAAAACAATAAATGCAATTAGAACAAGGGCAGATAAAATATCTTATAAACCTCTTGAAATAAATGAAACCTTTAAAAATTTTAATTCTGAATTATATCAATCAGAATCCCAAAACGATGTTAATGAGATAGAAAGGTTTTTATCACAAGTTTCTCTTCCAAAATTGAATTTGGAAGAACAGAGGGGATTAGATATGCCTTTTACATTAAAAGAAGTTGAAGAAGCTTTAGGATCACTTCAAAGTAATAAATCTCTAGGAGAAGATGGTTTTCCACCTGAATTTTATAAAAAATTTGAAGATTTATTATTACCTCTTTTTATGGAACTAATACGTCAAGCAGAAAAAATACATAAACTTCCAGATTCTTTTTCAACAGCGATTGTAATAGTATTGCCAAAAAAGGACAGAGATCCTATGAAACCAACATCATACAGGCCTATTTCTTTATTGAATACGGATTATAAAATAATAGCAAAAATTTTATCGAATAGATTATCTAAATATTTACCAAAATTAATACATATGGATCAAACAGGATTTATTAAAAATAGACAACTGGCAGATAATGTAACTCGGCTACTCAGTATAATTCATTTGGCACAAAAAAGGGATGAGAAGAGTATAGTAGTAGCTTTGGATGCAGAAAAAGCATTTGATAGATTAGAATGGGATTTTTTATTTAAAGTATTAGAAAAATATGGGTTAGGAACATCTTTTATAAATTGGATTAAAACTTTAAATTCTAACCCTAAAGCTAAAGTAGTGACAAACTCTCAAATTTCAACATCATTTCAGCTAAAAAGGTCAACTAGACAAGGTTGTCCACTATCACCTGCTCTATTTGTATTGGCGATAGAGCCATTAGCAGAACTAATTAGATTGGATCCAGATATTATGGGTTTTAGAGTTAAACAAGAGGAATATAAAATTAATCTTTTTGCCGATGATGTTTTGAACTATTTAACAAACCCACAACATTCGTTACATAAATTATCTTCTAGATTGGATGAATATGGGAAGGTATCAGGTTACAAAATAAACTGGGATAAAAGTGAAATTTTGTCTCTTACTAAAGGAGACTATAGTCAATGTCGATTAGTAACCCAATTTAGATGGCTGGTAAATGGTATAAAGTATTTAGGTATAAGACTTGATAGTGATGTAAAGAATTTATATAAATTTAATTATTTACCACTATTGAAAAAAATTCAAGAAGATCTTGACAAATGGATGATACTACCAATAACATTAGTAGGTAGAGTCAATGTTGTACAAATGAATATATTTCCGAGATTACAGTATTTGTTTCAAACATTACCAATACAATTGCCACAGAAATTTTTTCAAGAGTTAAATAAATCTGTGAGAAATTTTCTTTGGAAAGGTAAAATGTCAAGAATATCATTGGAAAAACTGACATGTAAATTTAGGTTAGGAGGGTTACAACTTCCAAACTTTAAAAATTACTATAAAGCAAATCAACTTAGATTTATTGCATCTTTTTTCGATGATCAAAAACCAGCATGGATTAAAATAGAACTAGACAAGATAGGAGAAAATAAACCTGAAGATTTTATATATAAATGGGAATCTAAATGGATACGGGAAAAGAAAGAATCTCCTATATTAACACACTTGATTGATCTATGGAATAAGATAAATGTTGATAAGGAAACACAGAAATCTCTATTAGCAAGGAGACCTTTGTTTCAAAACAGACTTATTCCTTTTACAATGGACAATCAACTTTTATATAATTGGTACCAAAAAGGGATTAAATTTATAGGAGATTGTTTTGAGTGAGGTATATTGATGTCATTTGAACAATTAAAGGATAAATATAAAATATCTAATAATACTTTCTTTTGCTACTTTCAGTTAAGGGCTTACTTAATAGGTAAGCTGGGTCAAACAATGTTTTTGCCAAAAGCTAATGAAATTGAAATTTTAATTCAAAAAGGGAAAATTAAAAAATTTATTTCTTGTATGTATAATTTGATTCAGGAACAGACAATTAAACAAGGAACCCATAAGTCAAAGCAAAAATGGGAAACAGATCTGAATATTAATATTGATGAAATAAATTGGTCAAGACTTTGTCTGGACAGTATGACAAATACAATAAATGTTCGACTTAGATTAGTACAATATAATTTTTACACCAATTATATATTACACCACAAAAAATAAATAGATTAAATTCAAATCTATCTGATAAATGTTTTCGGTGTAATCAAGAAATTGGTACTTTTTTACATTCTACTTGGTCTTGTTTTAAAATTCAACCCTTTTGGATAAATTTAAGAGTCTTATTGGAACAAATTACTGGAATTCAACTTCCACATAACCCTGTATTATTTCTGTTAGGTGATATTGAAGGGATAAAACCGAAACTTAAATTGAATAAATATCAGAAGGAATTTATAAAAATTGCATTGGCAGTAGCTAAGAAGACTATAGCAGTTACTGGGAAATCTGATTCGTATTTAAGTATGGATCGTTGGAATAATGAAATGGCTAGTTCTATTCCACTTGAAAAAATTACTTATAATTTAAGAGATAATTATCTAACATTCTTGAATATTTGGTGCCCTTATTTACAAAAGATAGGATGTCATATTTAAGTGCTCCAACAAAGAATTTGGTTACTTGGGGAAAATAACGAATAATTATACCAAATTTATTTTGAATCCCATGGAGCATGTGGAAACCTTCCAATACCCAGGTGGCTCTTCTTTTTTTTTCTCTTTCTTTCTTTTAGGTAGACTACATATATGGGGGGGGGAGGGTTAAGGGGTGGGTGGGTAGATTTTATCTTTTCATGTATTCTTTTTGAAAATTCAATAAAAATTATATATAAAAAAAAATAGGTTTGACAATTGCACTCATGTTCACACCCTCCTCAGCACACCAGTCCAGGAGCTGAGGTACCCAATGACACCTCAGCACAAAGAACTCCCCTCCCCTCCTCCCTCCTCTCCTCCAGTTCATGGATGAACAACATAGGCTACCACTGTCTACATTTCCTCCTTGCTCTGTACCTACCATCCACACCTCCACATACCAATTGCTATCATCCTGATCTTCACCTCCCCCAGCACCCACTTTCCACCAACTCGCCAGTCATCATGGACTCACCTTCACTACTGAGCAGATGAGAAAGGCCCTGGGGAAACTCAGGTACGGCAAAGCATTGGGACTGGATTATGTGAACCCCAAGGTCCTGAAGGAGTGTGCTGAGCAGCTGTGTGGAGCTCTCCAATCTGTTTTCAATGTGAGTCTCAGCCTGGAAAGGGTCCCGACTGTGTAGAAAACATCATGTGTAGTCCCAGCACCCAAGAAGGGCTAACTGAAAGTCTTGAATGACTACCGTCCAGTGGCCATGACCTCACACATCAAGAAGACCCCACAGAGACTGGTCCTGACTGACCTCCGACCCTCTGGTCAGATCAGTCCTCGATCCCCTGCAGTCTGCCTACCAGGAGGATATTGGAGATGATGATGCTGTCATCTTCTTGCTGAACAGAGCCTACTCCCATTTGAATAAGCAGAGCAGCACTATGAGGATAATATTTTTTGACTTCTCAAGTGCCTTCAATACCATACAGCCCTCACTGCTGGGGGAAAGACTCCATTCAATGCAGGTTGGCACTTCCCTTGTATCCTGGATAATGGACTACCTGACTGGCAGACCACAGTTTGCGTGGCTTTAGAGCTGAGTATCAGACATGGCTATAAGCAGCTCTGGGAACTGTATTAGCTCCCTTCTAGTTTACCCAGTATACCTAGGACTGAGTCATTTTATCAGCTGAAATTCTCTGATGATTCAGCAACAGTTGGGTATATAAAGGGAGGATGGGAAGATGAATACAGGGACCTGGTGGAAGACTTTGTCAAATGGTGCAAGCTGAATCATCTGTAGCTCAATATCAGTAAGACAAAGGAAATGGTGATGGACTTTAGGAAGACCAAACCAATGCTCCCTGTTACTATTGATGGTGAGGATGTGGATGTAGTCAGGATCTACAAATACCTGGGGGTGCACCTGGATGACAGAATTGAGTACAGCATTAGCACAGAGGCTGTATACAAGAAAGGCCAGAATCACTTCTATTTCCTGAGGAGGCTGAGGTCCTTTGGAGTATACAGGTCTCTCCTTCACATGTTCTACTAATCTGTTGTTGCCAGTACAATCTTCTTTGCGGTGATGTGCTGGGGAAATGGTGTCAACACTAGTGATGTCAACAGGCTCAATAAACTGATTAGAAAGGCTGGCTCTGTTACAGAAATCAAACTGGACACACTGGAGGCTGTGGTAGAATGAAGGGTCTAAATGAAAAATCCTGGCAATTCTGGACAATGTTTCTCACCCTCAACACGCTACCTTGACAGAACAGAGGAACACTTTTAGTAATAGACTAAGACAACTGTGCTGCTCCAAAGAGCACTATATAAGGTCATTTTTACCTGCAGCCATTAGGCTCTATAATGAGTCAATCTGTAGCCGGGGAAGTGATGACCCCCTCCTGTTTAGACTGTTTGAGATGACTTATTTTTTTATTCTTCCTTTCTTCTCTTCTGGGGACTGGCATCCATCTGTTCATCATCATCACAAACCTGGGCAGAAGGTATGCAGATCCTGAGATGCCCAGTCGTCAAGATCCCCCTCTCGACCTCTCCAGAGTAGTCCAAAGGAAATCCTATGAGGCAATACATTTGGTACCAGCTTGGTTGCAGGAGCTGTTGGAAGGATGTTCAATGACGGTCTACTGCCTTAGGGTCTCCACTACAGATTTATTGTCTGGGTTTACTCCCGTAGCCTTTGTCTCTCCCCAGGTTGCCCACAAGGCAGCAGGATTATTTACCCATGACTGGGAACCTGGTTCACGAGCACCAGGACGTGTTCACACACCAGTAGGCCTGTGTGCTACATGTTTAGTGGCCAGACTGTTTCTCTGGCCTCTGTATTTCAGCCTGAGTCCAAAAGGAGTTCAGTTTCCATATGTAGCCAGCAAAGAGGCACTACATGAGGCTTGCTGTTGGAGAGGCTATGTCCTGGCAGTGAGGGAGTTACACATTCAGCTCTCCTGCTAGGCAGCAGTAGAAGCTGAAAGTGAGAGCAACAAGCAATGCCCACTACACTACCACACTAGATACATCATAACAACCACTTCTCTTCCAATATTTGTATACCTGTGCACTTGTAATGCCACTGTGACATTGTAATTTCCTTTGGGATCAATAAAGTATCTATTGATCTATTTGGCCAATCGAGTCTGATCCGCCATTCCATCATGTCTGATCCATCTCCCTCTCAACCCCGTTCTGCTGCCTTGTCCCCATAACCTTTCATACTCTGACGTACCAAGAATCTACCAAACTCTGCCTTAAATACAAAGTTCAAAGTTCAAATTAAAGTTATTGTCAAAGTACATATATGTCACGATATACAAACCTGAGATTCATTTTCAGGTGGGCATAATCAATAAATCCATAACAGAATAATAACCATAATAAAATCAATGAAAGACCATACCAATGTGGTCATTCAACCAGTGTGCAAAAGACAACAGACTGTGCAAATACAAAAATAAATAAATAATAATAATGAATAAATAAACAATAAATATTGAGAATGTGAGATAAAAAGTCCTTGAAAGTGGTTAAATAGGTTGTGGGAACATTTCAATTATGGGGTAATTGAAGCTGAGTGGTTATCCCCTTTGGTTCAAGAGCCTGATGGTTGATGGTTTCTGAACCTGGTGCTGTGAGTTCTGAGACTCCGGTACCTTCTTCCTGATACCAGCAGAGAGAAGAGGGCATGTTCTAGGTGGTAAGGGCCCGATAATGGATGCTCTTTTCCTGTGACAATGCTCCATGTAGATGTACTCAATAGTGGGGAGGGCTTTACCCTTGAAGGACTGGGGAGTACCCACTACTTTTTATAAGATTTTCTGTTCAAGGGCATTGATGTTTGCACACCAGACAAATCAAGTCAAGTCACTTTTTATTGTCATTTCGACCATAACGGCTGGTACTGTACACAGTAGAAACGAGAGAATGTTTTTCAGGACCATGGTGCTACATGAACAATACAAAAACTACACTGAACTATGTAAAACAACACAAAACTACACTAGACTACAGACCTAGCCAGGACTGCATAAAGTGCACAAAACAGTGTAGGCATTACAATAAATAATAAAAAAGACAATATGCACAGTAGAGTAGGTTGGTGTCAGTCCAGGCTCTGGGTATTGAGGAGTCTGATGGCTTAAGAGAAGGAACTGTTATGTAGTCTGGTCGTGAGAGCCCAAATACTTCGGTGCCTTTTGCCAGATGGCAGGAGGGAGAAGAGCTTGTATGAGGGGTGCGTTGGGTCCTTCATAATGCTGTTTGCTTTACGAATGCAGCGTGCGGTGTAAATGTCTGAAATGGAGGGAAGGGAGACCCCGATGATCTTCTCAGCTGACATCATTATCCGCTACAGGGTCTTGCGATCCGAGATGGTGCAGTTTCCGGACCAGGCAGTGATGCAGCTGCTCAGGATGCTCTCAATACAACCTCTGTAGAATGTGGTGAGGATGGGGGGAGGGAGTTGGACTTTTCTAAGCCTTCTCAGAAAGTAGAGACGCTGCTGGACTTTCTTTGCTATGGAGCTGGTGTTGAGGGACCAGGTGAGATTCTCTGCCAGGTGAACACCAAGAAATTTGGTTCTCTTAATGATCTCTACAGAGGAGTCATCGATATTCAGTGGTGAGTGGTCGTTCCGTGTCCTCATGAAGTCAACAACCATCTCTTTTGCTTTGTTCACCTTCAGAGACAGGTTCTTGGCTCTGCACCAGTCTGTTAGCCCATTGGTCCCCAACCACAAGTACGAGGGGGAGGTGGGGCATTAACAGAAGTTAGAGAAGTCAATGTTCATGCCATCAGGTTGGAGACTACCCAGACGGAATATAAGGTGTTGTTCCTCCAACCTGAGTGTGGCTTCATCTTTACAGTAGAGGAGGCTGTGGATAGACATATCAGAATGGGAATGGGATGTGGAATTAAAATGTGTGGCCACTGGGAGATCCTGCTTTCTCTGGTGGACAGAGCATAGGTGTTCAGCAAAGCGGTCTCCCAGTCTGCGTCGGGTCTCGCCAATATATAGAAGGCCACATCGGGAGCACCGGACGCAATATATCACCCCAGCCGACTCACAGGTGAAGTGTTGCCTCACCTGGAAGGACTGTTTGGGGCCCTGAATGGTGGTAAGGGAGGAAGTGTAAGGGCATGTGTAGCACTTGTTCCGCTTACAAAGATAAGTGCCAGAAGGGAGATCAGTGGGGAGGGATGGGGGGAACGAATGGACAAGGGAGTCGTGTAGGGAGCGATCCCTGTGGAAAGCAGAGAGGGGGATGAGGGAAAGATGTGCTTAGTGGTGGGATCCCGTTAGAGGTGGCGGAAGTTACGGAGAATAATATGTTGGACCTGGAGGCTGGTGGGGTGGTAGGTGAAGACCAGGGGAATCCTATTCCTAGTGGGGTGGCGGGAGGATGGAGTGAGAGCAGATGTACGTGAAATGGGGGAGATGCGCTTGAGATCAGAGTTGATAGTGGAGGAAGGGAAGCCCCTTTCTTTAAAAAAGGAAGACATCTCCCTCGTCCTGGAATGAAAAGCCTCATCCTGAGAGCAGATGAGGCGAAGACGAAGGAATTGCGAGAAGGGGATGGCATTTTTGCAAGAGACGGGGTGAGAAGAGAAATAGTTCAGATAGCTGTGAGAGTCAGTAGGCTTATAGTAGACATCAGTGGATAAGCTGTCTCCAGAGACAGAGACAGAAAGATCTAGAAAGGGGAGGGAGGTGTCGGAAATGGACCAGGTAAACTTGAGGGCAGGGTGAAAGTTGGAGGCAAAGTTAATAAAGTCAAAGAGCTCAGCATGCGTGCAGGAAGCAGCGCCAATGCAGTCGTTGATGTAGCGAAGGAAAAGTTGGGGACAGATACCAGAATAGGCACGGAACATAGATTGTTCCACAAAGCCAACAAAAAGGCAGGCATAGCTAGGACCCACACGGGTGCCCATAGCTACACCTTTAGTTCGGAGGAAGTGGGAGCAGCCGAAGGAGAAATTATTAAGAGTAAGGACTAATTCCGCTAGACGGAGCAGAGTGGTGGTGGAGGGGAACTGATTAGGTCTGGCATCCAAAAAGAAGCGGAGAGCTTTGAGACCTTCCTGATGGGGGATGGAAGTATATAGGGACTGGACACCCATGGTGAAAATAAAGCGGTGGGGGCCAGGAAACTTAAAATCATTGAAAAGTTTAAGAGCATGGGAAGTGTCACGAACATAGGTAGGAAGGGATTGAACAAGGGGGGATAAAACTGTGTTGAGGTATGCAGAAATGAGTTCAGTGGGGCAGGAGCAAGCTGAGACAATAGGTCTGCCAGGACAGGCAGGTTTGTGGATCTTGGGTAGGAGGTAGAAACGGGAAGTGCAAGGTCTGGGAACTATAAGGTTGGTAGCAGTGGATGGGAGATCTCCTGAGCGGATAAAGTCGGTGATGGTGTGGGAGACAATGGCCTGGTGCTCCTTAGTGGGGTCACGATCGAGGGGTAAATAAGAGGAGGTATCCGCGAGTTGTCGCTGTGCCTCGGCAAGGTAGAGGTCAGTATGCCAGACTACAACAGCAACCCCCTTATCGGCAGGTTTAATAATAAGGTTAGGATTAGTGCGGAGGGAGTGGAGAGCAGAGCGTTCCGAAGGAGTGAGGTTGGAATGGGAACAAGGTGCGGTGAAGTCGAGACGGTTGATGTCCCGTCGGCAGTTAGTGATAAAGAGACCCAGAGCAGGCAGAAGACCAGAGCAGGGTGTCCATGAAGAAGAGGAGAGTTGAAGATGGGAGAAGGGGTCATCGGTGGGGGTGGAAGAGTCCTTGCCGAAGAAGTAGGCTCGGAGATGGAGACGGCGGAAGAAGAGTTCCGCATCGTGGCGAACTGAGGTGTGGGCGAAGGGGGACAAAGGTGAGACCCTTACTGAGGACTGTGTGTTTAATGTCCAAACGTTACTTAAAATGTTATGATGCTATTGACTTATAAGTGACTTAACACTATATTCATGCGAGGAAAATATGCACTGTGTTTAATATTAAATTCGTTAGATAAACCCGTTTAGAAATGAAATTGACTGTATTAGCCACTTATAAGTGACTTAAACTTGACTTATCACTTATATTCCAGTCGTGATTAACACCCCCACTAGGGTTGCCAAGTGTCCCGTATTAGCCGGGACATCTTGTATCAATAAATTGGTGTGTCCCATACGGGACCACCCTTGTCCCGTATTTCCCCTGCTAAGGTAGAACGTTCCTATGAAACCTTTCGTGCTGAAATGGCATAAAGTGAAGAAACAATTATCATTAATTTATATGGGAAAATTTTTTGAGTGTTCCCAGACCCAAAAAATAACCTAACAAATCATACCAAATAACACAAAACCTAAAATAACACTAACATATAGTAAAAGCAGAAATGATATGATAAATACACAGCCTATATAAAGTGGAAATAATGTATGTACAGTGTAGTTTCACTGAACAGAAACGTCAAAACTGATTTGTAGAAAAAAATCAGCACGTACACGCATGCGTACATCACGCACGCCCACACAGGTGCCCGCGCAAGGCTTCATGGTCATGGTAGTCTTTCTCGGGGTAAACGCAGTGAGGAAATTGGCAACCCTACCCCCGCCTCCCCTCGGTCGGCCAGTCTGCAAGAATATTGTCAATATTAAACCGGTCCGCGGTGCAAAAAAGGTTGGGTACCCCTGCGTTAACCACTGCACCTCCTCTCTGTATGCTGACGCATCGTTCTTGCTGGTGAGACCCACCACGGTCATGTCATCGACGAACTTGATGATGTGGTTTAAACTGTGTCTTGCAGCACAGTCGTGAGTCAGCAGAGTGAGCAGCAGTGGACTGAGCACATAGCCCATGCTCAGTGTGATGCAGCCAGTGAATATACTCTCCACAACACACCTACAGAGGTCTGACAAAGCTTTAGATGTTGTGCTGAATCTTCGCAAACTGCTAAGGAAGTAGAGGTGCTGCCACACTTTCTTCATAATTATACTTGAATACTGGACCCAGGACAGGTCCTTTGAAATAATAACACTGAGGAACTTAAAATTGCTGACCTTTTCCACCTTTGATGAGGACCTCTGGTTTCCTCCTCCTGAAGCCAATATTCAGATCCTTGGTCTTGCTGATATTGAGTAAAATACCATTCTTATGGAACGACACAGGCAGATTTTCAAACTTCTTCCTATATGCTGATTCGTCACTACCTTTGATTCTGCCTACAACAGTGGTGTCATCAGCAAACATGAATATGGCACACCCACAATGACCTGTCTTCTACAGCTGTCTGTGTCAATGATTCGTCAATATCTGGCTAATGAAATTCCTCTTCATCTCCATTCTAAATGGACAACTCTTTATTCTGAGATTGTGCACCTAGACTGCCCCACTATAGAAACCATCCTCCCTGCATCCACTTTATTTCGGCCTTTCAACATTTGATATATTTCGATGAGATCCTCACTTATTCTTCTAAATTCCAGCAAGTATAGGCCCAGAGCATCAAATGCTCCTCATATGATTAGCCTTCCATTCCTGGAATCATTTTTGTGAACCTCTCTAATGTCAGTACATCCATTTTTAGACAGGGGGCCTAAAAAATTCTGACGATAATCAAGTGAGGCCTCACCAGTGCCTTATAAAGCCTCAGCATTACATCCTTGTTTTTATATTCTAGTCCACTCAAAGTGACACCTAAAACTGCATTTGCCTTTAGAAGATTAAAAGGCTAGCACGAAGGAGTTTAAGAATGAAATTAGGAGAGTGAGAAGGAGCCATGAGAAGGCCTTGGCGGACAAGATTAAGGAGAACACCAAGGCATTCTACAAGTATGTAAAGAGCAAGAGGATAAGGCGTAGGAAAATAGGACCAATCAAGTGTGACAGTGGGAAAGTGTGTATAGAACCTGAGAAAATAGCAGAGGTACTTAAAGAATACTTTGCTTTAGTATTCACTATGGAAAAGGATCTTGGCGATTGGAGGGATAACTTGCAGTGGACTAAAAAGCTTAAGCATGGAGATATTAAGAAAGAGGATGTGCTGGATCTTTTGGAAAGCATCAAGTTGGATAAGTCACTGGGACCAGACAGTATGTACCCCAGGCTAATGTGGGAAGCGAGAGAGGAGATTGCTGAGCCTCTGGCAATGAGGACAAGAGAGGTTCCAGGGGATTGGAGGGTTGTGGATGTTGTTCCCTTATTCAAGAAAGGAGTAGGGATATCCCAGAAAATTATAGGCCAATCAGTCTTTCTTCAGTGGTTGGTAAGTTAATGGAGAAAATCCTGAGAGGCAGGATTTATGAAGATTTGGAGAGGCATAATATGATTAGGAATAGCAAGCATGGCTTTGTAAAAGGCAGGTCGTGCCTAAGGAGCCTGATTGAATTTTTTGAGGATGTAACTAAACACATTGATGAAGGTAGAGCCGTTAGATGTAGTGTATATGGATTTTAGCAAGGCATTTGGAAAGGTACCCCATGCAGGCTTATTGAGAAAGTAAGGAGGCATGGGATCCAAGGAGACATTGCTTTGTGGATCCAGAACTGACTTGCAAAGTGTGGTTGTAGATGGGTCATATTTTGCATGGAGGCTGGTGACCAGTGATGTGCCTCAGGTATCTGTTCTGGGACCCCTAATCTTTGTGATTTTTCTAAATGACCTGGATGAAGAAGTGGATGGATGGGTTAGTAAGTTTGCTGATGACACAAAGGTTGGAGGTGTTGTGGATAGTGTGGAGGGCTGTCAGAGGTTACAACAGGACATTGATAGGATGCAAAACTGGGCTGAGAAGTGGCAGATGGAGTTCAATCCAGATAAGTGTGAGGTGGTTCATTTTGGTAGGTCAAATATGATGGCAGAATATAGCATTAATGGTAAGACTCATCTTGGAGTCCAAGTCCATAGGACAGTCAAAGCTGCTACGCAGGTTGGCTCTGCGGTTAAGGAGGCAAACGGTGCATTGGCCTTCATCAATTGTGGGATTGAGCTTAAGAGCTGAGAGGTAATGTTGCAGCTATCTAAGACCCTGGTCAGACCCCACTTGGAGTACTGTGCTCAGTTCTGGTCACCTCACTTCAGGAAGGACATGGAAACCATAGAAAGGTTGCAGAGGAGATTTACAAGGATGTTGCCTGGATTGGGGAGCATGCCTTATGAGAACAGGTTGAGTAAACGTGGCCTTTTCTCCTTGGAGCGACTGAGGATGAGAGGTGACCTGTTAGAGGTGTACAAGATAGTTGTGAGGCATTGATCATGTGGATAGTCAGAGGCTCTTCCTCAGGGCTGAAATGGCTAGCATGAGAGGGCATAGTTTTAAGGTGCTTGGAAGTAGGTGTAGAGGAGATGTCAGGTGTAAGTTTTTTTATGCACAGAGTTCTGAGTGCGTGGAGTGGGCTGCCAGTGGCGGTGGTGGAGGCAGAAACAATAGGGTCTTTTAAGACATTCCTGGACGGCTACATGAAGCTTAGAAAAATAGAGGGCTATGGGTAAAGCCTAGGTAGTTCTGAGATAGGGATATGTTTGGCACAGTTTTGTGGGCCGAAGGGCCTGTATTGTGCTGTAGGTTTTCTATGTTTGTACATTTCTATGTTTACCACCAACTCAACCTGCAGGTTAACCTTTAGAGAATCTTTCCAGAGGACTTCCAAGTCCTTTACCACCTCAAACTTCTGAATATTATCCCCGTTTAGAAACTAGACTACATTTTTCTTCTACCATAGGGCATGGCCAGATACTTTCTGTTATTGTGTCCTTCTGCAGACTTCCTGCTTCCTCAGAACCACCTGCCCCTCCACCTATCTTCGTATCGACTGCAAACATCCACAAGCCATCAATTCCGTCATCAAACTGAGCTGCCCAATTAACCTATTAACCTATACATCCTTGGAATGTGGAAGGAAACTGGAGCACCCAGAGGAAACCCATATGGTCACGTCAAGAACCTACAAAGTTCTTACGGACAGCAGCAGAATTGAATCTGGGTCGCTGCTACCATAATAGCATTATGCTCATCTTTGGTATTGGCCAGATCTGCCCTTGGGAAAAGATGCTGATTCTCCACTCTCTCTATGCCTCTCACAATCTTATTAAGTCACCTCTCATTCTCCAAAGAGAAACGCCCTAACTCACTCAACCTTTCATTTAGTTCTGTTGATTTCAGTACATATGCCCATCAATTCTCATGTGTGTAATAGGTGACAATAAATACTACATTGTTCCTCAATATTTGTAAGCAGTGGAAAATGAGTAAGATATAATTAAAAATCTACATACCTCATTCTTCATATAGAGGCAGAACTTTAGTGCAGATTCTCTATACTCCTAACTCTATCTGTAGCTTACAAAGGAAGCCTTGGTACCTCTGTTGTCTGGTACAATGGAAGAGGCACTAACTATCGGGTTAGACAAAGTTTACTGAGTCTTTCCTTTCAGAAAAGACCATTTTATGAAGAAATACCGTGCAAAAATGGTTCTTCTCAATAAGTAAGTCATAAAGAAATATGCTTTCTTGGAACTAATACTATAACCAAAGAATACAATTAGTAGTGTTCTGCCAACAATGGTGCGCAAGAGGTGCTCAAGGAAAACAAGAAATATCCAATTAGCATTTGATAGTTATAGAATTGCATAGCACAGAAATGGGCCTTCCATCCATCATAATCATGCTGACCTTTTTTGCTGCTCTACATGAATGACATGTACCTGCATTAGGAATGCATATCTATATAATGTAATATATAATTATATAATATATAATCTATTTAAGGTAAATCTATATCTTGTCTACTTGAGTACTGTAATTCCATTTGACTCCACCACTTTCTCTGGCAGTTATAGATACCATCCATTCCGTATGTAAAAACAAAACCTCCTCATCAAATCCCCTTTGAGTCATAGAGTTATAGGGTCATAGAACACAGGCCCTTTGGTCCATCAAGTCTGTACCAAACTATTGAACATACTAAACCTTGAAGGTATGCCCTTCTGCTTTGATAGCCCTATTATGAGTGCACTCTTCCATGAATGCGGGGATGAGAAATGCACACAATGCCCCAAGTGAGGCCTAATCTGTGTTTTGTAATGTTGCAACAAAACATCCCAACTTTCATATTCTATGCCTTGATCTCTAAGGGCAAACATGCATATGCTGTACTTCTTCACCTCCCTGTGTTGCCAATTTCAAAAGGACAATGGGGCTAAACCCAGTGTGTCTCTCTTCATCAATATTCCTGAGTGCCATATAATTTACGATATATTTCTTATCCCTTATTAATTTTTCAAAATGCATCACATCACACTTGATGGGATTAAGTTACATATCAATGCTCTGTCCAGTTTCCTGTCTGATCTACATCCAGTGGTCACTTTGTTAAGTACTGTACTTAATAAAGTGTTCACCGAGCGTATGTTGTGGTCTTTCAAAGAGTTCCAACAGATTTGTTAGGCACGATTTCCCCGTAAAGAAACCTTGCTGGCTTTGGCCTCTTTTATCATGTGCCTCCAAGTACCCTGACACCTCATCCTTAATTGACATCAATATCTTCCCAAACACTGAAGTCAAGCGAACTGGCCTATAATTTCCTGCCTCCAACCATTTTAAAGAGCGGAGGACATTTGGAATTTTACAGTCCTCTGGAACCACTTCAGAATCTAACAATTTTTGAAAGATCATTATTAATACAATCAAAATCTCTTCAGTTACCTCTTTCAAAAGCCTGGGGTGTAGTCCATCTGGTCCAGCTGGCTTATTTACATTCAGAACTTATAGTTTCCCCAAGTACTTTCTCCTTAGTGATAGCAACTGAACTCAATTCTACCATCTGAAGCTCTTCATTTTCTGGTATACTGCTTGTGTGGTCCACTATGAAGACTGATGCAATATACTCATTCATTTGTCCTCCATTTCTATGACCCCCATTACTACCTCTCCAGCATCATTTTCCAGCAGTCTAAAATCCACTCTTACTTCTCTTTTACTGTTTATATATCTGAAAAAAAACTTTTATTATATTGGCTAGCTTACCTTTGCATTTCAACATTTCACTCCTTATGGCTTTTAGTGGAAGTTTTGCTATACTATATGCCCTCTCTTTTGCTTTTATGCTGTCTTTAATGTCCCTTGTTAGCCACAGTTGCCTCATTCTTCCTTTAGAATACTTCTTCATCTTTGGGACATATCTGTCTTCTGCCTTCTGAATTGTTCCCTGAAAATCCAGCCATTGTTACTCTGTCATCATTCCTGCTAGTGTCCCATTCCAATTAACTTTGGTCAACCGTTCTCTCATGCCTTTAATTCCCGTTACTCCACTGTATTACTGATACACAAACAGAAAATCCCCAGATGCTGGAAATCAAAGCAACACACGCAAAATGCTGGAGGAACTCAGCAGGCCAGGCTGCATCTATAGAAAAAGAGTAAACAATCAACATTTCAGGCCGAGACCCTTCTTCGGAACTCACATGCATTATTAATACATCTGACTTTATCTTCTCCCACTCAAACTGCAGGGTGAATTCTATCATAATATCATCACCAGCTCCTGAGTGTTCCTTTACCTTAGGCTCCCTAATCAAATCTGTTTCATTGGACAACACCCAACCCAGAACTGCCTTTCACTTAGTGGGCTCAACCAGAAGCTGTTCTAAAAGCCATCTACCTGCATTGAAATCCTCCATAATTGTCATAATATTTCCATTTTTACATGCCTTTTCTATCTCCAATTGTAATTTGTATTCCACACCCTGGCTACTACTCAGAGGACCGTATACAACTCCTAACCAGGTTTTTTTACCCTTGCAATTTCCTAACTCAATCCATAGGATTCTATATCTTCTGATTCTATGTCATCTCTTTCTAAGGATTTGATTTCATTTTTTACCGACAAAGTCACCCCACCCACTCTGCCTAGCTGCCTGTCCTTTTGATACTAGGTGTATCCTTGGATGTTAAGTTCCCAACTATGATCTTCCTTCAGCCACGATTCAGTGATGCCCATATCGTACCTGCCAATCTCTAAATGTGCTACAAGATCATCTGCCGTATTTCGTGTACTGTGTGCATTCAGATATAACATCTTCAGTCCTGTATTCATCACCCTTATCAATTTTGCCTACATGGTACACTTCAACTCAACTCACTGACTGCAATTTTAATAATAGACAATAGGTGCAGGAGTAGGCCATTCGGCCCTTGGAGCCAGCACTGCCATTCACTGTGATCATGGCAAATCATCCACAATCAGTATCCAGTTCCTGCCTTATCCCCATAACCTTTGATTCCACTATCTTTAAGAGCTCTATCCATCTCCTTTTTGAAAGCATCCAGAGACTTGTCCTCCACAGCCTTCTGGGGCAGAGTATTCCATATATCCACCACTCTCTGAGTGAAAAAGTTTTTCTTCAACTCCATTCTAAATGGCCTACCCCTTATTCTTAAACTGTGGCCTCTGGTTCTGGACTCACCCATCAGCGGGAACATGCTTCCTGCCTCCAGCGTGTCCAATCCCTTAATAATCTTATATGTTTCAATAAGATCCCCTCTCAGCCTTCTAAATTCCAGAGTATACAAGTCCAGTCGCTCCAATCTTTCGACATATGACAGTCCCGCCATCCCAGGAATTAACCTTGTGAACCTACGCTGCACTCCCTCAATAGCAAGAATGTCCTTCCTTAAATTTGGAGACCAAAACTGCACACAGTACTCCAGGTGTAGTCTCACCAGGGCCCTGTACAGCTGCAGAAGGACCTCTTCGCTCTTATACTCAATTCCCCTTGTTATGAAGGCCAGCATACCATTAGCTTTCTTCACTGCCTGCTGTACTTGCATGCTTGCTTTCAGTGACTGATGTACAAGAACACCTAGATCTCGTTGTGCTTCCCCTTTTCCTAACTTGACTCCATTTAGATAATAACCTGCCTTCCCGTTCTTACCACCAAAGTGGATAACCTCACATTTATCTACATTAAACTGCATCTGCCATGCATCTTCCCGCTCACCCAGCCTGTCCAAGTCACCCTGTGTTCTCATAACATCCTCCTCACATTTCACACTGCCACCCAGCTTTGCGTCATCGGCAAATTTGCTAATGTTACTTTCAATTCCCTCACCTAAATCATTAATATATATTGTAAACAGGTGCGGTCCCAGCACTGAACTCTGCAGTACCCCACCGGTCACTGCCTGCCATTCCGAAAGGGACCCGTTAATCGCTACTCTTTGTTTTCTGTCAGCCAGCCAATTTTCAATCCATATCAGTAGTCTGCCCCCAATACCATGTGCCCTAATTTTGCCCACTAATCTCCTATGTGGGACTTTATCAAAGGCTTTCTGAAAGTCCAGGTACACTATATCCACTGGCTCTCCCTTGTCCATTTTCATAGTTACATCCTCAAAAAATTCCAGAAGATTAATCAAGCACGATTTCCCCTTCATAAATCCATGCTGACTCAGACCAATCCTGTTACTGCTATCCAGATGTGTCGTAATTTCATCTTTTATAATTGACTCCAGCATCTTTCCCACCACCGAATGCTCTCACCATCCAATGCTCTACCATTGACCTGTCTTTCCTCACTGTCTCGCTACCCAGTGCTTCAACTTGTATACCAACTGCCCTATCATTCCGATTCCCATCCACCTGCCAAGTAGGTTAAAATCTTCCTTAACAGCTCTAGCAAACCTGCCCGCAAGGATATATTCCTCAGTATCCACAACAACATCAATTGTCTTGTCAGCATTACAAAAAAATTGTTGTCTTTTTTGACTTGCTGGAAATTGAAGTTCATCAAAAAAGGCCACCAGAGATTTTGTGTGGTTTAGCTTCAAGGGTTTTATGAAGGGGCTTACAAAGAAATTATTCCATTTCTGCAAGACTGTAGGAATGTGTTTTGTTATACTTCCCAGCAAAACCTTTCTCAGTGTATCACGTCTTCTGCTAGAGATATATATATATATATATAAATTAGTGCAAAAAGAGAGCTAAAAAAGGAAAAAAAGTGGGGCAAAACAGTGAGATAAAGACAATTCTGTTATTTGAGAGAAGTCAAGTTGCCTCTTGTTCATTTGTAACATACCAACAAAATCATAGCATTAAAGTGTATAGATCCTTCTCTGATGGATACCTCCACACCAAAACATTTTCTATGAAATTATTGATTGTTTTATGCTTGCAATTAGTAAAACTGACCTTTTTTCTTTTTTGCAGAGTTATTAAATTACTTCAGCTTAAATTCTCTAACTGCTATTGTGGGATATGATCTCTTGTCTCCTAATGACTGGCTTAAAGTTTGCCAGTCTAGTAAATGAACCAGCTTCCCACCTAACCCATAGATCCGAGGAGAATGGCCAGAGTGATTCAAACTGACAGAAGGCGACAGTAACTCACATAGCCAAGTGTTAAAATGGTTGTGTGCAGAAGAGCATCTCTAAATGCCCAGCATGTCAAACCTTAAAGTGGATGGGCTACAGCAGCAGAAGACTACAAACATACACTCAGTGGCTATTTTATTTGGTCAGGGGTACGTTATAAGGTGGCCATAAAGTGTAGAGCCATAGAGTACTGCAATACATGAATAGTCCCTTCAGCCTATCTATTCTTGGCTGACTTTCCTGATCTTTTGCCTAGTCTCAACTACCTGCACCTGGAATATATCCATGCAAACCCCATCTATTCACATACATATCCAAACCTCTTTTAATTGTCATAATTAAGCTCATGTCTACCACTGCCACTGGCACCTTGTTCCACACACACCACTATCTAAGAGAAATTTCCCCTCCAATTCCCCTTAAATATATGACCTTACACTCTCAACTGATGACTTCTAGTTCTAGTTTCACCCAATGTGAGGGGAGAAAAGCCAGCATGTACCCACTCTATCTATGCATACTACTCATAAACAAACTATTAATTAAGAAAATTATGTAAATTCTTTGGAAATGTAGTAATACTAATGAACACTAGAGAGTATATTGTAAAATATACTTTAATCATCAATAAAATAAGGAAAGAAATTCACAAACTCAAGAACTTTTGAAGATATGTGTTGCTAAGGGAGGAAATTACTTTGTCTTTACATGATTTTCTACAGCATTTCTTTCCATTTAAATAAATGATCCAGATGGACTTTTGACAAACATAACATGCTTCAGTTTCATTAAAATTGCTGGTGAACGCAGCAGGCCAGGCAGCATCTATAGGAAACGTCGACTGCGCCTGTTCCTATAGATGCTGCCTGGCCTGCTGCGTTCACCAGCAACTTTGATGTATGTTGCTTGAATTTCCAGCATCTGCAGAATTCCTGTTGTTTCAGTTTCATTAGGCAGATTTCTCAGCTCATGTGCTTGGAAAAATATAGAAGTTCACTCCACTCCACTGTACTGTACTAATTGAGGGCTTCAAAAGTGCAATGAACAAGCGTCCAGGACAATAATCAGGCTAGCTCAGGATTTCCACCTAGTTCTGCTGTTACAGAGGTAAAAGCCTATGACTTCAGGCTTTCTGGGTGAGGAGCAATAGAGTCATAAGAGTGTGACATCTCAACTGGTCCATGTCAACCAAGATGCCCAGCCAAGTTAGTTCTGTTTGTCAGTGTTGTGCCCATACCTTCTAAACCTTTCCTATTCATAGACCTGGCCAACTGCTTCTTAAAATTTGTTATTGTACCTGCCTCAGTCATTTCCTCAGGCAGTTCATTCCAGGTATTGACGACCCTTGCAAAAATGTTGCCCATCAAGTTCCTAGTTAATCTGTCCCCTCTCACTTTAAACCTATGTTCCATAGTTCTTGATTCCTCAACCCTGGGGAAAAGACTGAATAGATTCACCCTATCTATACTCCTGATGATTTTATACATCTCCATAAAATCATCTCTCAGTCTCCTATGTTCCAAGGAATAAAGTCCTACGTTCTCCAGCTTCCCCCGTAACTCAGTCCCTCAAGTCCTTGCAAATCTTTGGAAATCATTTCACCCATTTCCAATTTAATAGCATCTTTCTTCTTGCAGGGTGACCAAATTCGAACATAATATTCCAGGTGCAGCCTCACCAGCATCTTGTACAACTCACCATGACTATACAGCATTTATACTGATGAGGCTGGTGTTCAAAAAGTGTAATGTGAGATGTCGCACAGGTACTTAAGCAGATGCCAGAGACCTCATCTTAAAGGTTAATAATAAAGTAGCTACATGATTAATATGGCATATAATCCAGCCAAGTTTCAAAAGTGGATGGAAAAATAAGAGTTTATATTGTGTCATGCATTTCTGGTTAAAATTACGACAGAATACAGATAGCGAAGACAGATTTGATAGCATAAATGTTTCATAAGATAAGAAGCGAAGGGGATAAATTTCTCAACTGAGAAGGCAACTCTGTGAAAATGTTGAGATATTTTGATTTCATGGAGAACATCAACTAATGCAAATTATTTATTCCCTTACAGTAGGAAGCAAATGCAATAATTATTTGTCTAAAAAGTGCAACAGTCTTTAGCGAAACAACATATTTTGTTCATTGTGACTAAAGCTCACAGTGATATTGCTGTTTCACAACTAATTTGACATTTATGAAAAATGATCCTGAGACACAGATTCAGATTTAAATATAGCAAGGAAAGAATTTAAACTCACTTAATTGAATAATGACTGGAATTAAATAAAGTGTCCATAATGTGACTAAGTTGTTGGATTACTATAAAAATCGATTGATTTACCAATGTTCTTCAGAGAAGGATGTCCACCATCCGTACCTCACAAAATCAGAGTCAAACTGCACAGAAACAGGCTCTTAGGCCCATAACATCCATGCTGAGAATAAGAAACTATCTCCCCAGCACTTGGTTCATAGCTTCTCTGTGTTGACAATGCAAATGCGGATATGGACACTTGATAAACATTTTTATAAGATAAGGTTAGCTTTATTTGTCACATGTACATCAAAACATACAGTAAAATGTTTTGTTTGAGTCAAATGAAATCAGAGAGGATTGTGTTGGGCAGCCTGAAAGTCAGCACAGCATGTCTGCAATTCACGAACCCTAAGGAATATCTGTCTCCACCATCAACTCAGGTAGGGCATTTCAGATTCTAACCATTCTCAGAGTCGAATAAAGGTCTTCCAAAAATCCCCTCTAAACCCTTATTCATAACCCTGGACCTATTCCCTCGAATTTTAGATACCTCAGCTTCTGGAAAAGAATTCTTCATTATCCTCTACATCGAGGCCTCCTCTACTTCGGTGAAACCCGACGCAGATTGGGGTACCGCTTCTTCGAGCACCTCCGCTCCATCCAGCACAACAGACAGGATCTCCCGGTTGCCACCCACTTCAACTCTGCTTCCCATTCCCATTCGGATATGTCCATACACGGCCTCTTCTACTGCCATGATGAGGCTAAACTCAGGTTGGAGGAGCAACACCTCATGTACCGTCTAGGTAGTCTCCAGCCCCTTGGTATGAACATAGAATTCTCCAATTTCTGGTAGTTCCCTCCCCCTCCCTTCCCCTATCCCTATTTCACTCTTCCCCCTCCCCAAGCTGCCTATCACCTCCCTCATGGTTCCGCCTCTGTCTACTACCCATTCTGTTTTCCCCTATTCCTTCTCCACCTTTCCTGCCTATCACCTCCCTGCAGCCCCTCCCCCACCCCTTTATCTTTCCCCTTACTGGTTTTTCACCTGGAACCTACCAGCCTTCTCCTTCCCACCCTCACCCCACCTTCTTTATAGGGCCTCTGCCCCTTCCTTGTACGGTCCTGACAAAGGGTTCCAGCCCGAAATGTTGATTGATCGTTTCCATGGATGCTGCCTGACCTGCTGAGTTCCTCCAGCGTGAGTGTTGCTTTGACCCCAGCATCTGCAGTGTGTTTTGTGTTTCCTTATTATCTTACCCTACCCTTCTCCATCATAACTGTGTTTTTTCCATAAGGTCCCCCCTCAGACTTCCCTCCAATGAAAATAAAACCACCCTCTCTGGTCTCTTCTATTGACTGAAATGCTCATTTCCAGATCCGCTGACACTTCTGCAACCTCTCCAGGGTAATCATACCTACTATGACCTATATATGACTAAAGTGATCTCAGATCTCAACCAATGTCTCAACTTAAGGGCAATTAAACATTGCCTTTGTTATGTTGTGCTTTGAATTAATAAAATAAAAAATATAGTTTACTTTTTCTCAATAATATATAATCCACATCATTTTCTTTTCTTTGTGATTCTCAGTGAAAAATTTAAAACAAGAACAAGTCATTCTACATCCGACCACAAATCTATCAAGCTTATTGCAGTTATGAAAGCTGATCATCGCTGAATGTTGCATTGGCATACTGTGCAGGTGGAATATTCAAGGGCTCAGAAGATGGCAGAGTAGCAGCAGTTATTCTGGCAGCATGAATGGCTCACCCAGCTTGATGAGAGGCTTGTGTTTTACACCTCTGTGAGAACACTTCAGATGAAGCATTTGTTTGATCCCTGGCAGCAATCCTGAATACACTGTTAATTGAGATTGAAGAGACTAACTTGATCACTGGGCATTCATTTAAAGTAGCAACTTCAGAAATGGCACTGGCTGCTTAGATTCTTAGAAAGTAGTTACAAATATCGTATGTAGGATCTATGTTTGATTCAGCATTTTATAACAATTTACGCAAATAAAGCAGCTAATCTCAGATTAACATCAGCATCTCTGTCCCTGTAGTGCTAAACAGATTTAGATAAAGTAGAATTACAATGAGGTGGGTGAAAGGAAATAAAATGAATAGCTTAGCTGTGATCTATTTGAATTGGAAAGCAGACCAGAGTGATAATTTGGTCTTCTTCAGTTACAACCTTGACTTTAACTAACATTCCACCTCAAGTACAATGGTGGTTCTCCCTAGTTTTTTCTCTCCAACTGAAGTATTGAGTTACAATCTAAACATTAGATCTTGTTTTCTCTAAAATGTAATATTTGGTATATATGGCAGCCAATTCTTACGCAGAGGTAGTCTTTATGCCTGAATTTACATTGTAACAAAATGCAAAACTTAATTGAAAGAGGAGCAAGTGCTGTAAGGATTAGAATTACTACTGCAACAGTGTACAACAGGCCAATCTGCTCATTCACCCCATGGGACAGCTCCCCAAAGAAACAGAGTTGCTACTCCAGTGGCCTTTTATATATTGGCGAGACCCAACGCAGACTGGGAGACCGTTTTGCTGAACACCTACACTCTGTCCGCCAGAGAAAGCAGGATCTCCCAGTGGCCACACATTTTAATTCCACATCCCATTCCCATTCTGACATGTCTATCCACAGCTTCCTCTACTGTAAAGATGAAGCCACACTCAGGTTGGAGGAACAACACCTTATATTCCGTCTGGGTAGCCTCCAACCTGATGGCATGAACATCAACTTCTCTAACTTCCGGTAATGCCCCACCTCCCCCTCGGACCCCATCTGTTACTTATTTTTATACACACATTCTTTCTCTCACTCTCCTTTTTCTCCCTCTGTCCCTCTGAATATACCCCTTGCCCATCCTCTGGGCTCCCCCCCCCCGCCTTGTCTTTCTTCCCGGACCTCCTGTCCCATGATCCTCTCGTATCCCTTTTGCCTATCACCTGTCCAGCTCTTGGCTCCATCCCTCCCCCTCCTGTCTTCTCCTATCATTTTGGATCTCCCCCTCCCCCTCCAACTTTCAAATCCCTTATTCACTCTTCCTTCAGTTAGTCCTGACTAAGGGTCTCGGCCTGAAACGTCGACTGCACCTCTTCCTAGAGATGCTGCCTGGCCTGCTGCGTTCACCAGCAACTTTTATGTGTGTTGCTACTCCTGTTCCCTTACTCTTTCCCTTTTACGTTATAAGTTTTACTTCTCTCAAACATCTATCCGATTCCTATTTGGAATTACTGAAACAGGCAGTAACTTTAGTTCATAACCAGTAAAAGAAAATGGAATGATGTGAACATTGTGTAGGAGGAAGAGATTTGTTTAGTTGGCTATTTGATTGCTAATTTAATTTGTTCAGCACAACCTTGTGGGCTGAAGGGTGTGTTCCTGTGCTGTACTGTTCTATGTTCTATGCTATATATTCTATATTCTATAAGCTTTTACCTTCTGTCATTTCTGGCTTTTTTATACTTTATACTTTATACTTTATTGTCACCAAACGATTGGTACTACAAAGTACAATCATCACAGCGATATTTGATTCTGCGCTTCCCACTCCCTGGATTACAAATATTAAATATTAAAAATAGTAAAAATTAGTAAATATTAAAAATTTAAATTATAAATCATAAATACAAAATAGAAAAATGGGAACTAAGGTAGTGCAAAAAAACTGAGAGGCAGGTCCGGATATTTGGAGGATACGGCCCAGATCCAGGTCAGGATCCATTCAGCAGTCTTATCACACTTGGAAAGAAGCTGTTCCCAAATCTGGCCGTATGAGTCTTCAAGCTCCTGAGCCTTCTCCCGGAGGGAAGAGGGACAAAAAGTGTGTTGGCTGGGTGGGTCGTGTCCTTAATTATCCTGGCAGCACTGCTTCAACAGCGTGCCGTATAAAGTGAGTCCACGGACAGAAGATTTTTTTTGTGATGTGCTGCGCTGCGTTCACAATCTTCGGCAGCTTCTTTCAGTCTCGGACAGGACAACTTCCATACCAGGTTGTGATGCATCCTAGAAGAATGCTTTCTACGGTGCATCTATAAAAATTAGTGAGGGTTTTAGGGGACAGGCAAAATTTCTTTAGTTTTCTCAGGAAGTAAAGGTGCTGGTGGGCCTTCTTGGCAGTGAACTCTGCTTGGTTGGACCAAGTCAGGTCATTTGTGATATTGACCCCGAGGAACTTAAAGCTTTTGACCTGTTCCACTTGAGCACCACTGATGTAAATTGGGTCGTGTGGTCCGCTGCTCCTTCTGAAGTCAACAACCAATTCCTTCGTCTTGCTGACATTGAGGGATAGGTTATTGTCTTTGCACCATGCCACCAGGTTCTTAATTTCCTCTCTGTACTCAAACTCATCATTACCTGAGATACGGCCTACAATTGTTGTGTCATCAGCAAACTTATATATTGAGTTTGATGGAAACTTGGCTACACAATCATGGGTGTACAGTGAGTACAGCAGAGGGCTGAGTACACAGCCTTGTGGGGCACCAGCGCTCAGAGTGATTGTAGAGGAGAGCTTGTCCCCTATTTTTACAGCCTGGGTCCTGTCTGTGAGGAAGTTGAAGATCCAGCTGCAGATCTGAGTGCTAAGGCCCAGGTTCTGGAGCTTAGGAAACAGTTTATTTGGAATGATGGTATTAAAAGACAGAGCTGTGGTCAATGAAAAGGAGCCTTATGTATGCGTCTTTATTCTTCAGGTGTTCTAAGGAGGCATGTAGGGCCAGAGAGATGGCATCTGCCATTGACCTATTGCTCTGGTAGGCGAATTGCAAAGCGTTGAGGTTGGCCGGTTGGCTGTGGTTGATGTGTGCCATAACCAATCTCTCGAAGCACTTCATAGCAATTGATGTCAGAGCCACAGATCGATAGTCATTCAGGCATGCCACCTTGCTCTTCTTCGGCACCGGGATTATCGTTGCCTTCTTAAAACACGAAGGGATCTTAGACTGAAGCAAGGAGCAATTGAAGATGTCAGCAAGCACTCCAGCTAACTCGCTTGCACAGGCCCGGAGAACCCGTCCTGGGACGCCATCTAGGCCTGTTGCCTTCCTTGGATTTATCTTCAGGAAGGCCCTTTTTGATTCTTTGACAAGTTTTCTTCCAATAGGAAGCATTTCTCTTGTTTCTCTCTCTGTGCCCTGTGATTTTGAATATCTCTGCCTAGTTACCTCTCAACCTTCTTTGTTCTGTTTCCTTTTCTTCATTCTTTCTACTCCTCCTTTCCCCTTTGCATCTATCAAAACGCACTTGTTGTTCACTATTGCCTTTACCACCCAACTTTGCTGAGCTCCACCATCCAGTCTGTCATTTAATCAGACATTCCATTTCTCTCCTCCCCTTTAGAGTCATACAATCATAGAATATTACAAAAAATAAACAGGCCTTCAACCCAACTTTCGTCCTGCCTAGTCCCATCAACCCGCACCCGAACCATACCCCTCCTATCCATGTACCTGTCCTCCTACATTTATCTTCAATGTTGAAATCAAACCTGCATCCATCACCTCCACTGGCAGCTAGTTTCCTACTCTCACCACCCTCTCAGGGAATAAGTTCCCCGTAATTTTTCACTTAAACATTTGATCCTTCAGCCTTAACCCATGACCTCTAGTCTGGACTCACTCAGCCTCAGTGGAAAAAGCCTGCTTGCACTTACTCTCTCCATACCCTGGATAGTTTTGTCTATCTCCATCAAATCTCCCCTCATTCTCCTATGCTCTGGGGAAATAAAGTTTTGACTCAGGTCCTCAAGTGCTGGCACCATCCTTGTCAATTTTCTTGACATCTTTCAATCTTACTTATATCGTCCAAGAACTGGACACAATCCCCCAAATTTGGCCTCACCAATGTGTTATACACATTTTTCTTTACATCCAAAAGCACTTCACCTCTAAGTTCTGATGAAAAGTCTGAAAAGTTACCTTTGTTTCTCTCTCCATAAATGACGCCTGATACTATTTCCTGGGTTTTCTGTTACATTCCCATTTGTGGATTTGGATTCACTGCTATTTAATCAATAGGTGAATCAAACCATGTTAGGAAGTTTAATTTGGAAACTGGTGATCATTTTATTTTGGGCACAGAAGATTCTCCAGAAACTGGAAATCTTGAGCATCACACACAAAATGCTGGAGGAACTCAGAAGGTCAGGCAGCATCTATGGAGGGGAATAAATGGTTTAGACGGTTAGGTCTGAGACCCTTCATCAGGATTTGTTCAATTTGTAATAAATAGCAATGCTAATACTGTAACAATTGCTTCTCACGAACTAATGCTGAGAAGGTGTGGCTTTTCAAACTGCTTTCTTGAACCAATTCATTCCTTCTGGTGATGGGACAACCATAATAACTCTGGGTTAGGAGTTCCAGTTACACTCAGTGATAATGAGTGATTTATTTTGGATGGCATGTGACTTAAAGGCAAATGTTCAGTTGGTGATGTCCACACACACCATCCACCCTTGTGCTTCAGAGTGACTGAGTCCAAGGTTTGTGGTGCATACTCAGTAGGTAGCTGCATCACATCATGCAGACGGTGTACACTACTGTCCAGATATACTGTTGATGGAGAAAATGCAGATTTGTGGGAAGGGTGCCAATCATGTTTGGTATGAACATACTGAGAGTAGAAAGTAATACAAAACCGGCATTAAGCTGTACAAACAACAGGAATTCTGCAGATGCTGGAAATTCAAGCAACACACATCAAAGTTGCTGGTGAACGCAGCAGGCCAGGCAGCACCTATAGGAAGAGGCGCAGTCGACGTTTCAGGCCGAGACTTCGTTTCAGGACTTCGTTAGTCCTGACGAAGGGTCTCGGCCTGAAACGTCGACTGCGCCTCTTCCTATAGATGCTGCCTGGCCTGCTGCGTTCACCAGCAACTTTGATGTGTGTTGCTTAAGCTGTACAGTTGCTTTATCTTCACACTAAAATATACAGGAACAGTCTTCAGAATTTACAGAGCAGCTTGAAATTTCTAATTAACCTGGTGATGTTTTTTCTTCCTGAGGTATTATTAGTGTTTGTATAAGGCTCACATTTAAAAATACAGAGCTTTATGCAATGTTATTAGATAATTATTTGATTTGCTTTGTTAAATAATTCAACTTATTTTATTAGTCTTCAAAAATATAGTTTTGTGCCTGACTGTGAAATATGCAAAACAATAACCAGAGTTCTTTGGAAGGTTTCACGCAGTTAACAATTGACAATAAACAGTTGGAAAAATGCTGACTTCAAAAACAAAAATAAATGCTGCATTTTAGAAATAGATTCGCATTCACAGAAATGGCAAACTAAATTTTGTAGAAATATTGTTTTGAAATAAAAATACAGAAACCTTAATGTATGTAAAGTAAGTAAGTACGTTGAAATTGATCCATTGGTGGTTTTTAGAACATTTATCAATGTCATATAAAACACTGGATATTACATAAATTTTGCATAATCCTTGAGTACAAGATAACTTTATAACAGCATATACAATTCCAAAACTTCACTTTTGCCAGTTCCCTGGGGAGTTCCTCAGTCAATTGTTCATTTGGAAATAGCAGTTTAATTCTGCTCTTAAAGTACAGTCGGCCTTCCTTATCCCCAAGTTCCGCATGCGTGAATTCAACCAACCGTGAATTGGGAAAACCCAAAAGTTCTCTCTCCAGCACTTGCTGTTCGAGCATTGTTCACCTCGTGTCTCGTTCATTCGCTACCTTGTTTCTGTGAAAAAATGGCTCTTAAAAAGCCATTACGTGGTCAAAGCAATTCCTCAAAGGCTAAGAGGGAGCATAAAATGCTATCTCTTGTCAAGAAATTAGAAATACTAGATCTTTTGAAAAGTGGCATGTCGCATTCCGAAGTGAGCCATAAGGTCGGTAAGAATGAATCGAGCATTCGTACAATAAAGCAGAAAGAAACTGAAATTCATGGAAATGTTAGTGCTAAGGATGGCTGGCTGGCTGTGTAAAGTGCTACAGTTTCAAGAACTTAAAGATCACGGGAGAATCGGCATTGACTGGTGCCGAGGCAGCATCAGCGTTCCCAGAAGAGCTACGATGGTTATGTCTGTACTGAACATGTACAGACTTTTTTTCTTGTCATTATTCCCTAAACAATACAGTATAACAACTATTTATATAGCATTTACATTGTATTAGGTATTATAAGTCAACGGAACAGAAACACTGCAGGCGGCGGGTCCTGTGCTGCCGTGGGTCCGAAAGTCCACCCGTACTGAAACAGTTTAAATAAGGGACTTGAGCATCCACATTTTTTGTTATCCGCGGGGGGTCTTGGAACCAATCCCTCGCGGATAAGAAGGCCCGACTGTAATGATCTCAGTGCAGAATGGGAGTAAAGATGCCCCCTGGTACAGCCCATATACAACATCAATTATTCTTGTCGTATGTTACGTAAAGATCATAAGACTATCAGAATAGGAGCAGAAATAGGTCATTTGGCCAATTGAGTCTCCTTTGCCATTCTGTCATAGCTGATTTATTGCCCCTCTCAACTCTATTCTCCTGCCTTCTCCTGGTAATCTTTGACACCCAGACTAATCAATAACCTATCAACCCCTGCTTTAAAGATACCCAATGACTTAGTCGCCACAACCGTCTGTAGCAATGAATTCCACAGATTCACCACTCCCTGGCTCTCATGTTCATCTCTGTTCTAAAGGGACATCCCTCTATTCTAAGGATGTGCCCACCAGTCACATTCTCCACATCAACTCTATCTAGGCCTTTCAGTATTCGGTTCATCAGATCTCAATCAGATAGCTTTCAATCAGATCTCCCCTCTTTCTTCTAAAGTCTAGTGGGTATAGGCCCAGAGTCTACAAACACTCCTCATACGTTAACCTTTTCACTCCCAGGATAATTCTCATGAACCTCCTCTGGATTCTCACCAATTCCAACAGACACTTTCTTAGATAAGGGGCCCAAAACTGTTCATATACTCCAAGTGCAGTCTGACCAGTGCCTTATAAAGTCTTAGTATTACATTCTTATTTTCATATTCTAGTCCTCTCGAAATGAATGATAACATTGCATGTGCCTTCTTTACCACTGACTCAATCTGCAGGTTAACCTTTAGGGAATCCACCATGAAGACTCCTAAATCCCTATGCACCTTTGATTTCTGAACTTTTTCCCCTTTAGATAATAGTCTACACCTTTATTATTTCAACCAAAATGCATGACCACACTCCTCCCTACATTATATTCCATCTGCCACTTCTTTTGCTCATTCTCCTAATCTGTCTAAGTTCTTCCGCAGACTCCCTGCTTCCTCAACACTACCTGTCCATCCACTTATCTTCGTATCATCCACAAACTTGGCCACAAAGCCATTAATTTTGTCCTCAAATCATCTAAATATATCCCTGCTCTTGTCTGTTAGTGCTTTCCAACATCATTCAGCATGTGATTGCACTGAAGGTGCTCAGAGAACATTCACCAGGATATTACCTGGAATGCAACAATTCAATTAGAAGGAGAGACTGAATGGGATGATGCTAAGAGGGATCTGATGAAAGGTATACAAAATTATTAAGAATATTGATAAGCGAGATTTTAGAAAATTCTTTCTCATTGTAGGCATTGAAGGCGTAGATTCAGGGTAATCAGCAAGAAGTTTAAGGGTATCTGAGAATGACCTTCCTGACGTAAAGAATCTGGAATGCACTGCTTAGGTGGATGGTGGAGGCAGATACTCTCACAACATTTAAGAAACATCAGAACAAGCACATGAGTCATCCTAGTAAATGGGATTTGTATAGATGGGTGTTTGGTGGTCAGCATTGATATGATGGGCTAAAGGTGTTTCTGTACGTATGACTCTCCACTCAGTGGCCATTTATTCGGTACACCTGCTCATTAATGCAAATTTCTAAATGGCCAGTCATCTGGCAGCAACTCAATGCATAAAAACATGCAGAGATAGTCAAGAGGTTCATTTGCTGTTTAGAACAAACATCAGAATGGGGAAGAAATATGATCTAAGTGACTTTGACTGTAGACTGATTGTTCGTGCTGGACAGGGTGGTTTAAGTATCTCAGAAACTACCAATCTGCTGGGTTTTTCACCTACAACAGTCTCAAGAGTTTAGTGAAAATGATGTGAAAAACATATGCTACAGCAGCAGAAAACCACACTGGATTTCACTGCTGTACCGAATGAAGTAGCTCTGAGAATACAACCCAACTGTTTAATGTGACCAACTTTAGTCAGAGACTGAGTCAACAAATATTCACAACTACTGCACAAACTGATTTCAAGAAGTCATACAGGAGATAAAACTAATAGAGATGTTAGCATGAAACATTTGAGCTGTCAGTCATAACCTCGTCATGAATTTCTGTCTGATGTATATGCATCAAAGCCAAGGTAGTGGAATGAGTAATTCAAGCTGCTGAAGGACCTCAGAGGGTTAGGCAAAAGGACAATCAACATTTGGACAGGACTGGATGCTAGCGTGAGGTGGGTTGAAGTACCCCAATCCACCAGTGCCATAACACGTTCACCAAAGAACTCTTCGATTCTTGTGAGGCCATGGTATTTTAATGATTAGCACAATGCTCTACATCACTGATGAAGATTCAATTCCTGCCTCTGTCTGTAAGGAGTATGTACATTTTTCCTGTGACTCACATAAAAGTTGCTGGTGAACGCAGCAGGCCAGGTAGCATCTCTAGGAAGAGGTGCAGTCGACGTTTCAGGCCGAGACCCCTCGTCAGGAGGGGTCCCCAGCACAATATTCAGTCTGTATTGGTTGTTGATACAAATGGTATTTCACTGTATGTTTTGTTGTCGCTACGTACATATGACAGATAAAGCTAAATCTTTACCATAGAACCATAGAACCATAGAAACTACAGCACAGAAACAAGCCTTTTGACCCTTCTTGGCTGTGCCGAACCATTTTCTGCCTAGTCCCACTGACCTGCACATGGACCATATCCCTCCATACACCTCCCATCCATGTATCTGTCCAATTTATTCTTAAATGTTAAAAAAGAACCCGCATTTACCACCTCATCTAGCAGCTCATTCCATACTCCCACTACTCTCTGTGTGAAGAAGCCCCCTGCTAATGTTCCCTTTAAACCTTTCCCCCCTCACCGTTAACCCATGTCCTCTGTTTTTTTCCTCCCCTTGCCTCAGTGGAAAAAGCCTGCTTGCATTCACTCTATCAATACCCATCATAATTTTATATACCTCTATCAAATCTCCCCTCATTCTTCTACACTCCAGGGAAGAAAGTCCTAACCTATTCAACCTTTCTCTGTAACTGAGTTTCTCAAGTCCCGGCAACATCCTTGTAAACCTTCTCTGCACTCTTTCAACCTTATTTATAACCTTCCTGTAATTTGGTGACCAAAACTGAACATAATACTCCAGATTCGGCCTCACCAATGCCTTATACAACCTCATCATAACATTCCAGCTCTTATACTCAATAATTTGATTAATAAAGGCCAATGTACCAAAAGCTCTCTTTATGACCCTATCTACCTGTGACGCCACTTTTAGGGAATTTTGTATCTGTATTCCCAGATCCCTCTGTTCCACTGCACTCCTCAGTGCCTTACCATTAACCCTGTATGTTCTACCTTGGTTTGTCCTTCCAACATACAATACCTCACGCTTGTCTGTATTAAACTCCATCTGCCATTTTTCAGCCCATTTTTCCAGCTGGTCCAAGTCCCTCTGCAGGCTCTGAAAACCTTCCTCACTGTCTACTACACCTACAATCTTTGTATCATCAGCAAATTTGCTGATCCAATTTACCACATTATCATCCAGATCATTGATATAGATAACACATAACAATGGACCCAGCACTGATCCCTGTGGCACACCACTAGTCCCAGGCCTCCACTCGGAGAAGTAATTCCCTACTGCCACTCTTTGGCTTCTTCCATTGAGCCAATGTCTAATCCAATTTACCACCTCTCCATGTATACCTAGCCACTGAATTTTCCTAACTAACCTCCCATGCGGGACCTTGTCAAAGGCCTTACTGAAGTCCATGTAGACAATATCCACTGCCTTCCCTTCATCCACTTTCCTGGTAACCTCCTCGAAAAACTCCAATAGATTGGTCAAACATGACCTACCACGCACAAAGCCATGTTGACTCTCCCTAATAAGTTCCTGTCTATCCAAATGCTTGTAGATTCTGTCTCTTAGCACTCCCTCCAATAACTTACCTACTACTGACGTTAAACTTACTGGCCTCTAATTTATTTGTATGGATGGGTGTTTAATCTTTAAATCTTCAATTAACCCATCCCCTTTCCTTTCCATCAGGCGTTATCCCCAACAGCATTCTGCAAAGCTTTAGCTGACACTGTTTAATTTTCAAATCTCTTACTAGCTCTTCTTTCAGTTAGTCCTGACGAAGGGGCTCGGCCCGAAATGTCGACTGTACCTCTTCCTAGAGATGCTGCCTGGCCTGCTGCATTCACCAGCAACTTTGATGTGTGTTGAGTTTAATTTTGTATTATTTTCTCACTGCTTGTTCCAAGAGTTTTAGTATTTGACATTTTCATCTTGGACCCATTATATTAACAGTATGGGTTCCTAAAAGTAGCTTAAAATACTGGGAAAAGTAATACGGGCTAGTTTTCCACACAACTTTACTAGTAATGCTTATTGTTCAGCTTTATTTATGTGGAAATCTTGTAAAGTTTGATAGTTAGGTAGTTAACTTTACAACAGAAGATATTGGACACTTGCATTTCAGAAGATATTAGCTTTGAACCAAGGCTGTGGATAGACCGTGAATCACAAGAGGCTACATTACATGTTATAATTTGATATCTAGAAGAGCCTGCAGCAGTACCAGTGGCAGTCAACATTACCACACCAGACATTTCTGCCTCAGGCTCTTTCCATACTGTACATGGGTTGATAACAATTTGAAAAACTGTCCCGATGACAGGAATCCTCAGAGTTCATTACTTATGCTCCTATCTACAATTAGAGTTTGTGCATAATCTTTTGGGACTGCCGCTAATCAATATCTCACTCATCTGTCACCAAGAGTTAACTGATGCAAGTCCATGCTTCGGCTGAAGGAACATTTCATGAAGGAGGTACGGAATCCTTAGGAAGGTCCTACACTCCCAGGTTCAAGAACAGTTATTACCCTTCAGCCATCAGACTCTGGAATCAGCGTGGACATCTTTGCTCTCCACAACACTGAACTGATCATTGAGCACAAATTATGGACTTACGTTCAAGGACTCTACAACTCATGTTCTCAGTACTATTAATTTACATATTTATTTATGATAGTTACTTCTTTATTTTTGTATTTGCATAAATTATCAGTCTTTGTTTAGTGTAGGTTTTCAGAGTTTCTATTGTACTTCTTTGTTCTTCTATGAATGCCTGGAAGAAAACTAATATCAGGATTGTATATGGTGACATCTACATAATTTGATAATAAATTTACTTTGAACTTTAGCTTCCTCAATTTTTCTCCAATGTCTCAATAGTGAAAAATACATGAGCGTCTCTCAGCTCCCACTTCTCACACTATGCTGTGGAAGTAAGGTTATAGACACCCCCAGCCAGTCAAAAGTAATGCAAAAGACACTCTAATATCTCGATTAACTTACACAAAGTGCTGGAGAAGCTCAGCAAGTCAGGAAGCATCTATAGAGGGGAATAAGCAGTCCAAAGTTTCAGGCCAAGACTCATCGTCAGGACTGGAAAGGTAGGGCACACAAGGCAGAATAAGAAGGAGGAGGTGAGGAATGAGTAAGATGGTGGGTGGGGGGGGGTGGGTTTGAAGAAAGTACTGAAGGTTATTGGAATTGATGTTCATGCCATCATGTTGGAGGCCACCCAGACGGAAAATGCAGTGTTGCTCCTCCAAACTGAGTTAGGCCTCATTGTGGCAGTAAAGGAGACCATGGACAAACATTTCAGAATGCAAATAACATGAGAATGGGAATGGGATTGAGATTAATATCTGGACTAAAGGGTAAGAGCTATAAGGAGAGGTTGGACAAACTAGGAATGCTTTCTGTAGAATGGAGGAAGCTGAGGATAAACCTTTTATAAAATTATGAGAGACATAAATAGAGTAGACAGCTGGTGTGGAATATCTAATACTAAGTCAAAGGCTGAAAGTCCAAAGGAATGACTCAAGATGATGTTAAGACAGGTACATTATGGAAGGATTAGGATACATAAAAGTACAGATTGATGGGAGTAGGCAGAAAATCAGATTGGAATAGACTAGATGGGCAGAAGGGCCTCTGTGGTACTCTACCACCCTATATGAATACTCCACCATTGTTGTATTTTATGCAAAGAATGATGGGTGCTTGCCAGGGATGGTGGTGAAGGCAGATGTGATCAAGGTGTTTAAGAGGCTCTTAGATATGAATGAATTGCCATCACTAACTTCATAAAAACTACATGGATGATTGTGCTTCTTAGAGAACATATTAACTTTTCTCAAACCAGATGGACCGGGAAATTATCAGTCTGTTGAGGGCTAGGTCTATAGTGATCAAGAGCAGTGATTCAGAATCCTACAAGAAGACTAGTTACGACCTGTGAAAAGTTATTGTGAGAGCAAACAGACAATTTATTTATTTATAGATACAGCAGGAACAGGTCCTTCCAGCCCAATGAGCTGCACCACCCAGCAACCTACCAGTTTAACAGTTGAGGACCAATTAACCTACCAAGCGGTACATCTTTGGATTACGGGAGGAAACTGGAGCACCCAGAGGAAATCCACAATCTGTGTGAAGTTCGAGACACATGTTGATGCACGACAGCTCTGGCAGAATTTGCATGCTATTTCTTGCTATAAGGTGACAGCTTCACTTCCCGGTGAAGTCAATGCTTTTTAAGCATGCTTTGAAAGTGGGAATAACATTATACCTGTGCAAATCCCCACAGTATCCAGAGACCTGTGACTTCTGTCTCAAGGCCAACGCCAAAACATCCTTCAAGAGGGTGAACCCTCACAAGGTGCCATTCCCAAAGGATGTACTTGACCGTGTACGGTACTGATAAACTGGAGGGAGTGTACAGGGACATCTTCAACCTCTCATTGCTGTGGTCTCACATTCACAGCTGCTTCAAAAGGGCAGCATGTCAGTGCCAAAAAAAGAACAGGGTGAGCTGCCTCAAGAACTATAGACTAGAAGCACTTCTATCTATCATGATGAATTGTTAACAGATTATCAGCTCCATGAGACACTCTTTGGTCTGAACAAAACTTACTAGTCTGCCAGCACATCAAGATGTCCATGGAGGAGTGCTGCCATTCCAGGCTGCAGGAGTTGAAGCTGAGGGATGCACTGAAGCTTGGTGCAGCCACCACAAGGGACCACAGTGTGGGGTTATTTTAAACTAGAGAGGGAGAAGCTATGTTGGGGCAGGAAGAGCTTCAATCATTATTGTAGCAGTATACCACCCTTAGAGTACCTTGAGTGGCAGCAGTGCTATTGTGTGTAGGAATGTAATAGAACTGCACAGTAACAAATGAAAAGGCATTGAATGGTGTATTCAGGAGTGAGATAGATCAGATGGTTAAGTGGTATTGCAACAACAACCTTACACTTAACATCAGTAAGACCAAGAAATTGATTGCAGACTTCAGGAAGGGGGAGTCAGAAGAACACAGACCAGGTGAAAATAAAGAGAAGCTTCAAATTCCTGGGCATCAAGATCTTGGAGGATCTATCCTTGCCCAACACCTTGATGCAATCATGAAGAAGGCATGACTGTGGCTCCTCTTTGTTAGGGGCTTGAGGAGATTTTGTAATTCACCAAATCTCATGTAAATCTTTACAAATGTAGAGTGGAGACCATTCTGATTGCTTGCATCACTGTCTCATATGAAGTCTCCAATGTGAGGCAGCAAGCTCCACGATAGGCACAAACCTTCTACCATCAAGGACATCTTCCAAAGACAGTGCTTCAAGGAATCTATCACTAAGGACTCTCACTATCTGGGACATTCCCTTTTTCATTACTACTATCACAGGACAGCAGGCAAAGACCCAGACTCAACAATTTAGGAACAGCATTTTCTATCCACCTCCAAGAGGACCACAACCTTGTTATGGTTTGGAGGCTTGTGCATCTCTATGACATGGAGAGCTATGTTGGCTGGATCAGGACTTTATACTTTGGCTCTCCACGCCAAACAGGTCAAAGGGGAGAGGACAGACCAAGTGTAGTCTACCAGGTTGGGGGTTTTAGCTGGGGGCTAACAACCCTGAATGGTAAAACTAACTTGTTACAGAAATAGCAATGAAGAATCATTGTACATCTGAGTGCAATGGTATTCCTGAGTCTCTACCCGGGACTTGCATGACTGACAGTAGTGAAAACTGAGAGGAAGCAACTGACACGATGAAGGAAACTCTGAACACTGCCAGAGAAGGGGGACCAATATTATTCTAAATGCCAGTGGTGTAACAGGCAGGAAGAATGTAGTATTTTCCATCCTGCCATCAGATTTCTGAACAGTCTATGCGCCTATGAACACTGCTTTATTATTCAGTTCTTTGCACCATTTACTTATTCTGCAATTTACAGCAATTTTCTGTGTCTGCATTGTACTGCTGCTGTAAAACAACAAATTTCACAACATAGAAGTCAATGATTTTGTTTCTGATTCTGGGACAAGCACATAAATATGCAGAGAATGGAAGTATGTGAATCATATGCAAACATGAGCAATTTGTTTACTTAGATGTTATTAGATTAATTAGCTTGGCACCTGGCTGAGGGCCGAATGCCCTATTCCTGAGCTGTACAGTTCTATGTTCCATGAATATCAGAAGGTGACCAGTATAGATATTGTTACAGCACATTCCCACATCAATTCAAAGACAACCTAGTGAGATAAAATCCACTTATCTCATAACATTGCAGCACAAGCCAACTTCTCTAGCTTGAAAATTATAAAGAAAATGCAGATGCTGGAAATCTAAAATAAAAATAGAAGTGGTGGAAATGCTCAGTAAGTTGGACCGCATCTGTGCTAAGGGAAACAGAGTTAGTGTTCAGGTTAATTCAATTTCTCTTCCTACAATTCATCTGGTTTAACAGGCTTATCTCAAAGTCTTCCTCTGGATATCCTTGAATTAAATGTCATTGTCAGACCTCAATTCCATTTAATGAATTCAGAAGTCCATGAGCCAGTACTCATCAGAGGATCAGAGGTGAAAAGGGTCAGTAACTTTAAATTCCTGGGTGTCACTATCTTAGAGGACCTGTCTAGATCTATCATATAAATATAATTGCGAAGAAAGCATGACAGCACCTCTACTTCCTCAAAAACCTTGGCAAACTTCAATACATGTGTGGTGGAAAGTGTGCTGACTGGCTACAATATGGCTTGTAATGGGAACATCTATGCCTTTGAATGGAAAGTCCTGGAAAAGGTAGTGGATTCAGCATAGTACATCAAGGGTAAAACCCTCCCAACTATTAAGCACATCTACATGAAACGTTGCTGCAAGAAAGCAGCAACCATCATCAAAGATTCTCACCACCCAGGCCAAGCCCTTTTCTTGCTGCTCCCATCAGATAAAAGGGACAAGTACCTCAGGACTCACACCCCCAGGTTCAGGAACAGTTGCTACTCCTCACCCAAAAGGCTCTTGAACGAAAGAGGATAACTACACTCATCAAAGGACTCTTCCATTCTGTTATTTCATGCTCGTTACTTATTGCTATTTATTTATATCTGCATTTGCACAGTTTGCTGTCCACTGATCCTGCTTCCAGTTACTGTTCTTTAGATTTATGCCCACAGAAAAATCTCCGGGTTGTATGAGGTGACATGTATGTACTCTGATAATAAATTTTACTTTGAACTTTTAATGAATCAAAAAGGCATCAGTAAGATAAGCACATGAAACAGTAAATATCAAAGGATCTCACAAGTAACCACCAGTATGAAACATCCATCTCCACCTCTACTGTCAATTGTTGAAGCTAAGTTATGTTAGAGTTCACATCTTCCTTATCTTCTTTTCTTACAACATAGAAGGTGGCCATCCAGCTCAAAAAATTGATAACAGCTCTGAGAACAATCCTATCAAATCTAATTCATTGCTTTATTTTGCTATAACATGTTATCTTTCAAATCAAAGTCGCTGGTGAGTCCTGACGAAGGGTCTCGGCCTGAAGTGTCGACTGTACCTCTTCCTAGAGATGCTGCCTGGCCTGCTGCATTCACCAGCAACTTTGATGTGTGTTGCTTGAATTTCCAGCATCTGCAGAATTCCTGTTGTTATCTTTCAAATGCCTATATACTCCTGTTGAAACAGCATGTAGTGGCACAGCAGCATATTGCTTAGTACAATTTCTTTACAGCACTAGAAGTCACTGATCAGGGTTCGATTCCTGCTGTTTAAGGAGTTTGTACATTCTTCCTGTGACCACATAGGTTTCCTCTGGGTGCTCCAGTTTTGAAATTTCTTCAGAGTTCTAACACGATTCGGTCATAAAATATAGAACGGTATAGTACAGGAACAGGCCTTTCAGCTCACAGTGTTGTGCCAAACTAATTAAATTAGTAACTAAATAGTCAACTAAATTAATCCCTTCTGCCTACACAGTGTCCATATCCTTCCATTTTCCTCACAATCGTGTGCCTACCTAAATGTCTCTCTAATGCTTCTGCCTCTACCATCACCCCAGGCAGCACATTCCAGGCACCCACTGCTCTATGTAAAAAAAAATGCCCTTTACTCCCTCTCACCTTTAATGTATGCCCTCTTGTATTAGACATTTGAACAATTGGAAAACAATATTATCTGTCTACTCTTATCTTTGCGTCTCCTGTCTTACAAACCTCTATCAGATCTCTGCTCAGCCCACACCTCTCCAGAGAAAACAACCCAAGTTTGGCAACCTCTTGTTATATGTAGCACATGCCCTCAAATCCAGGCAATATCCAGGTAAAATCTCTTTTGCACCATCTCCAAAGCCTCGACACGCTTCCTACAATGGGGCAACCAGAATTGTACGCAATTCTCCAAATGCAGCCTAACTAGAACTATAAAGCTGCAACATAACTTCCTGACTTTTGTACTCAAATCCTCGACTAATAAAGGCTTGTGTACCATATGCCTTCTTAACCACCCTATCAACCCATGCAGCTACTTTCAATCACTCAGCATAACCAAAGTTGAGATCAACAGATTATTGAGCATATAGTGTTTGGGATTGGGTGGGAAAGTGAGCTTGAACACAGCATTAGCCAAGATCATTGTAGATGTGGACCATCTAGTCAAGAAGAAAAGAAGAAGGAGCTTAAGAAAGGAATTAGGAGAGCCAGAAGGCCTTTGCGGACAGGATTAAGGAAAACCCCAAGGTATTCTACAAGAACGTGAAGAGCAAAAGGATAAGACATGAGAGAATAGGACTAATCAAGTGTGACAATGGAAAAGTGTGTATAGATAAGATTAGATTCAACTTTATTGTCATTGTGCTGAGTACAGATACAAAGCCAATGAAATGCAGTAGCATCTGATCGGAAATGTAAAGCATGTGTTATTTACAAAATAACTGCGAATAAAAAGTAAGTGCTACAGCACACAAATATAAAAGTACTGAGACAGTACAATATACTGCTTAGCGCTTATGATGTGAGGTTCAGCAGGTCACAGCCTCAGGGAAGAAGCTCTTCCTATGACTGCTGGTGTGGGAGCAGAGGCTCCTGTAGTGCCTACCGGTTGGGAGGAGAGTAAAAAGTCCATGGTTAGGGTGAGATGCATCCTTGATAATGCTTTTTGCCCTGCCCAGGAAGTTTTTATGGTAGATGTTCTCAATGGTGGGCAATTGGGTGCTGATAATCCGCTGGGCAGTTTTCACCACATGCTGGAGTGCTTTGCGGTCCGATACAGGACAATTGCTATACCACACTGAGATGCAGTTGGTGAATATCTCTCAATGGTACAGCGGTAAAAGTCCGTCAGTATCCTGGGACGGAGGAGAGCTTTCTTGATGCTCCACAGGAAATAAAGGTGCTGTTGCGCTTTTTTGACCAGGATGGAGGAGTTCAGGGACCAAGTGAGATCCTCAGAAATGTGGACACCAAGGAATCTGAAGCCTGATACACACTCCACTACAGCTCCGTTGATGTAGATGGGGACGTGAGTGTGGCTCCTAGCATGCCTGAAGTCCATAATGATCTCCTTGGTCTTCTGAATGTTAAGGGCCAGGTTGTTGTTGGCACACCACATGACCAGGTGCTGGACCTCGTCCCTGTAGGCCGTCTCGTCATCCCTTCTGGTCAGGCCAACCACCATGGTGTCATCTGCGAACTTGATTATGTAGCTAGAACCATGTACAGGAACGCAGTCGTAAGTGAAAAAAGAGCCTTGAGGCACACTGGTGTTCAGGGTGAGAACCTGAGGGTGAAACCGGAGGAGATAGCAGAGGTACTTAATGAGTACTTTGCTTCAGTATTCACTATGGAAAAGGATCTGGCGATTGTAGGGATGAATTACAGCGGACTGTAAAGCTTGAGCATGTAGATATTAAGAAAGAGGATGTGTTGGAGCTTTTGAAAAGCATCAAGTTGGATAAGTCACCGGGACCGGACGAGATGTACCCCAGACTAGTGTGGGAGGCGAGAGAGGAGATTGCTGAGCCTCTGGCGATGAGCTTTGCATCATCAATGGGGATGGGAGACGTTCCAGAGGATTGGAGGGTTGCGGATGTTGTTCCATTATTCAAGAAAGTGAGTAGAGATAGCCCAGGAAATTATAGACCAATGAGTCTTACTTTAGTAGGTGGTAAGTTGATGTAGAAGATCCTGAGAGGCAGGATTTATGAACATTTGGAGAGGCATAATATGATTAGGAATAGCCAGCATGGCTTTGTGAAAGACAGGTTATGCCTACGAGCTTGATTGAATTTTTTGAAGATGTGACTAAACACACTGATGAACTTAGAGCACTAGATGTAGTGTATATGGATTTCAGCAAGGCATTTGACAAGGTACCCCATGCAAGGCTTATTGAGAAAGTAAGAAGGCATGGGATCCAAGGGGAAATTGCTTTGTGGATCCAGAACTGGCTTGCCCATAGAAGGCAAAGAGTGGTTGTAGACAGGTCATATTCGGCATGGAGATCAGTCAGTCACCAGTGGTGTGCCTCAGGGATCTGTTCTGGCATCCCTGCTCTTTGTGATTTTTATAAATGACCTGGATGAAGAAGTGGAGGGATGGGTTAGTAAATTTGCTGATGACACAGAGGTTGGGCGTCTTGTGGATAGTGTGGAGGGCTGTCAGAGGTTACAGCGGGACATTGATAGGATGCAAAAATGGGCTAAGTGGCAGATGGAGTTCAACCCAGATAACTGTGAGGTGGCTCACTTTGGTAGGTCAAATATGATGGCAGAATATAGTATTAATGGTAAGACTCTCGGCAGTGTGGAGGATCAGAGAGATCTTGGGGTCCGAGTCCATAGGACACTCATTGCTGCTGCACAGGTCGATTCTGTGGTTAAGAAAGCATACGATGCATTGGCCTTCATCAATCATGGGCCTGAATTTAGGAGTCGAGAGGTAATGTTGCAGCTATCTAGGACCCTGGTCAGACACCACTTGGAGTACTGCTCAGTTCTGGTTGCCTCACTATAGGAAGGATGTGGAAACCATAGAAAGGGTGCAGAGTAGATTTACAAGGATGTTACCTGAATTGGGGAGCATGCCTTATGAGAATAGGTTGAGTGAATTTGGCCTTTTTTCCTTGGAGTGACAGACGATGAGAGGTGACCTGATAGAGGGGTATAAGATGATGAGAGGCATTGATCGTGTGGATAGTCAGAGGCTTTTTTCCAGGGCTGAAATGGCTAGCACAAGAGGGCACAGTTTTAAAGGTGCTTGGAAGTAGGTATAGAGGAGATGTCAGGGGTAAGGTTTTGACTCAAAGAGTGGTGAGTGTATGGAATGGGCTGCCAGCATCGGTGGTGGAGGCAGATATGATAGAGTCTTTTTAGAGACTCCTGGGCAGAAAAATAGAGGGCTATGGATTACCCTAGGTAATATCTAATGTAAGGAGATGTTCGGTACAGCTTTGTGGGCCAAATGGCCCGTATTGTGCTGTAGGTTTTCTACATTTCTATCTTACTGGGCCCAATTGTCCTATCAGTTTTCGGTTTTTGTAAGGAGTAGGTCATATGTCACTGTAGCATAGCAGTTGTCCTAAAACTAATACAGCACCAGTGATCGGTGAATAGGGTATAATTCCTGCAACTGTCCGTAAGGATTTTGCACATTCTCCCCTGGATTGAATGTGTTTCCTCCTGGTGCTCCAGTATTCTCCAATATTCCAAAGTTTATGTTTAGGGTTAATGAGCTGTGGGCATGCTACACTGGCACGGGAAACATAGCGACACTTGTGTGCTGCCCGCAGCACACTGCAAAAAGGACATGATGCAAACGGCATATTTTCCTGCATGATTCAATGTACATGTGACAAATAAAGTTAGCTATGTTTTTTTTACACTATTAAGTTTCTCTTTTTACATAATTGAAGGTACAATGGTGCAAATCACAAATTCCAACAGTCCAATCACGATCGGGAGCAAAGCACTTCAAAGAGTTTACTCGCAGGTTGGTGAAGCTAGTGAGATTCGCGGGAGTTCAGACATTCCAGAGGTCCAATCAACATCGGGATCAGAGCACTACAAATTAAATAAGAGTGCAGAAGGGGCAGGTAGGCAGTCATTGTTAGGAGTAGGCCAGCGGTGTGAATGGGAGAAGCAGGCTTCGACGAGAAAAGGCTGAGGCCAAAGAAATGGGTTAGATGATTTGGTCTTGGTTACACATTGTACAGTGCAGGGACGATGGCAGATACATGACAGTGGAATGCTCCTCCTGTAGGATGTGGGAATTCATGAAGCCTGACAGTCTCCCTGATGACTACACTTGCGGGAGCTGCAGCCAACTCCGGCTCATGAAAGACCACATTGAAGAGCTGCAGCTGGAGTTGGATGAACTTACGGTCATCCAAGAGGCAGAGCAATGGTGGTTACACCCAGTGTGCAGAATTCGGGGAGTAGATGTGTGAACACCAAAAGAGGGAAAATGAAGTTAGTGCAGGACCCCCTGTTGCCATTCCCCTCAGCAACAGGTATACCCCTTTGGATACTGCTGAGGGGGTTAACCTATCTGGGCAAGGCAGCAGCAGCTAGACTAATCATACTGTGGTCAGAACTGAGCCTCAGATGGGTAGGGTGAAGTTAGGCAGAGCAATAGTCATAGGGGACTCGATAGTTAGGGGGACAGATCGGAAATTCTGTGGCAGCAAAAGAGACACCAAAATAGGGTATTGCCTCCTGGGTGCAAGGGTCCAGGATGTCTCGGAGTGGTTGCAGAATATTCTTGAAGGGGAGGGTGAGTAGCCGAAGGTCGTGGTACATGTTGGTACCAATGACATAGGCAGGAGAGGGGTCGAGGTCCTGCGCAATGAGTTTAGGAAGTCAGGAAGTTGGTGCCAGATGGTTGATTTGAGTATCTTAGAAACTGCTGATCAATTGGGATTTTCATGCACAACAATTTCTAGAATTTACAAAGTGAAAAACAAAAGCATTCAGTGTGGCAGTTCTGTGAGCAAAAACACATTATTAATTAGCGTGGTTAGGGGAAAATGGCCAAACTTGTGCAAGCTAAGAGGAAGGTGACAGTAACTCAAATAACCACACACTACAACAGTAACATGCAGAAGAGCATCACTGAATGCAAACTATGTCAAACTTTGAAGTGGATCACGGCAGAAGACCATGAACATACACTCAGTGGCCACATTATTAAGTACACAAGTTACCTAATAAATGAGTGTATGATTGAGTTCTATTTCACCCAGAGTGAAACCAATTCCAGGTGAAGTCATAAACACATGAGATCTTGCATTTGCTGGAAATAAGGTGCAACACACTGAAAATGCTGCAGGAACTCAGCAAGTAAGGCAGCATCTATGAAGGGAACATCTTGTCCAGCTGACATTTTGTGCCAAAATCCTCAGCAGGATTGGGAATGAAAGGGACAGAAACCAGAATAAGAAGGTCCACTTTCCTCTATTAGATTTCTTCTTCTTCAATTGTTTACCTCTTCCGCCTATCCCCTTTCTGCTTTTTATTTCATGCCGTCTCCCCTATTCGCATACCTTCCCCTCATCTAGTCTCACCTATGACCTGCCATCTTGTACTCCTTCCTCCTCCCCTCACTTTCTTACGCTGGCCTCTGCCCCCTTCCTTTCCCATCCTGACAATTAGCTCCGGCCCACAACATTGACTGCTTATTCACTTCCACAATGCTGCCTGACTTGCTGGCTTCCTCCAGTATTATGTGTGTGTTGCTCCAGGAGAATTTGTTGGCATATTGGCATGGTTGACTATACAACAGCAACAAGTGTGCATCAGCATTTGCACAGTATCTATTTCCATCTGTACCAACAAAACAGGAACCACACTTTGAGTGGCATAGTTAGCAGGACTGCCTCAGAGCTTCAGTCATCCAAATTTCAATCAAGATTTAAGATCCAAAATTGTTTTATGTCATTTCCAGTACATAAGTGTAAAAGAGAACAAAGTAATTGTTACGCTGGATCCAATGCAGCACAAAAATACACAATAAGATAAAGAACAATAATAGTAAGAAAAACACAATAAATATAAATACATAAGATAGTTTAGATGCATAGATTGATTGCACATCCATAAAGTGATGCTAGGCATAAGGTGCCTGACAGGAAGTGATAAAGTAGTGGTGGTTGGGGATGTGGAGGGGTACTTTAGAGGGTAGAAGTTTTGGTCAGCCTTACTACTTGGGGAAAGTAACTGTTTTTGAGTCTGGCATGGATGCTATTTAGCGTCCTCCCTGACGGAAGTGGGATAAACACTCTTTAACTTTCCTTGTTAGAGAATTGTACAACATAGAAAAAAGCCTTTTGATAGCAGTCAGCCATAATGATCATCATGCCTATCTGTATTAATCCCACTTGCCTGGGTATCTCAAAACTTTGCACATTTAAGTATCTGCCCAGATGCCTCTTAAATGTCATTACTGTTGCTGCGTCCAACACTTCCTTTAGCAGCTCATTCTCTCTGTGAAAAAAATTATCCCCGATGTGCCCCTTAATCTTCCTCCCTCTTACGTGATGCCTTCTAGTCTTAGACCACTGCTGCATGGGAAACAGCAGGCCAGTGTGCCAGCGAGCCTGACCTCAGTTATGGGAAAGTTATTGGAAGGTATTCTGAGGGACCGGATATGTAGGTATTTGAATAGACATGGACTGATTAAGGCATGGCTTCATGTATAGTGGGTCATGTTTAACCAATCTTACAGAGTTTTTCAAGAAAGTTACCAGGAAAGTTGATGAAGGCAAAGCAGTGGATGTCGTCTACATGGACTTTAGAAGAGCATTTGACAGAGTCCCACTTGGGAGGTCGGTCAAGAAGTTTCAGTCACTTGGCATTCAAGATGAGGTAGTAAATTAGATTAGACATTGATTTTGTGGGAGAAGCTAGAGAGTGGTAGTAGGTTACCTCTCTGACTGGAGGCCGATAGTTAGTGGTGTGCCACAAGGATCAGTGCTGGGTCCATTGTTGTTTGTCATCTTTATCAATGATAAGAGCTGGAAAAAATGGGTTGAAAAATGGCAGATGGAATTTAACGCAGACAAGTGTGAGGCATTGTGCTTCAGTAGGATCAACCTGAGTAGGACTTACACAGTGTACGGTGGGGCACAGAGGAACATGGTAGAAAAAAGAGATCCAGGAATGCAGCTCAATAATTCATTAAAGTTGTGTCAGGGGTACACAACTTGTGAAGAAAGCTTTTGGCACATTGCCCTCCATAAGTCAAAGTATTCAGTATGTTGAAGTTGTACAAGGCCTAACCTGGAGTATTGTGTGCTGTTTTGGTCACCTACCTACAGGAAAGATGTAAATGAGGTTGAAAGAGTGGGGAGAATATTTAAAAGGATGTTTTCAAGACTGGAAGACCCGAGTTATAGGGAAAGGTTGAACAGGGTAACAGCTTTACTCCCCAGAGCTTTCTTTTTGCATGACTTGTATAATTTAATAATATAATATAAGTTCTTACTGTAATTTATAGATTTTTACCTATTGCTATGTATTCCAATGTACTGCTGCCAGAAAACAATAAATTTCAAGACATATGCCAGTGATATTAAACCTGATTCTGATTGATATAGTGAGGATTTCTATCTCTACTAACTCTTTGCAAAATGAATTCCAAATCACTTTTCTCAATCATTTTGGGAGAGGCACACTGCAAATCAATGTAAAGGAAAAAAGAAAGCAAATTGCTGGAGGAAATCAGCAGGACATACAGCTTCTGAATTTTTGAACATTCCTTTGCATCCATAGATGCTGCTTGACCTGCTGATTTCCTCCAGCAGTTTTTTTTTAAATTCTGATCCACATTCCAGCATTTGTAGTCTCTTGTGTCTCCAAATCAAAATTATATTCTGATGTGTATCAGCTTCTATCCAATTATCCAAGACAGCTGAAACTTGAAAATGTATTAAGCCAAAGACAAAAGAATCTATTGGTGATGTGGCAGCAGGGAAGCTGGAGTCACTTCAGGTAGGCCAACATCGAAAGAATGCTAAAACTATCTCAAACAAATGTGAAACATATTGACCTGGTTTAGTTAGCTGCAGACAAGTCTGAAATCCAGGTCTGCCAGAGGCTTTGCAGATAGTTTCCAACAGAAATATAAAGAAAGGGCAGAATCATTGAAGATTAGAATTAAAAGTCTTGAAAAGAGCAACAGATGTTGGTTGAAACATTTCCAGGAGGCTTTGGGGAAAACATTTCTCAATTGAAAGCAAAGAAACAAATCATCAGGATGGAAATACGCTGTTAGTAAAACTGTGGCAATATACAGGAGCTAGTCTCTCATTAAAGATAAAAACTGATGTGTGAAGATCATTATTTTATAGTATCACAGGAAGTTACATTGAGGCAGGATGGCCATGTGAAATGCCAGCACTAGACAAAAACAATCCAGGCTCTTCTTTAGTCCTGCATTTTCTTCTTCTTTTAAGTGTTTATCAGGCTTGTTTTTGAACACCGTCACTGAATCAGGCTCTACTTCTACCTATGCATTCCAGATTATAACTGCTCATTGCATTAAAAAGATGTTTTCCCATCATTCCATTCTTTTTGTAAATTATTCAAAATCTCCTGATTCACGACTCTCATAGAATCTAATTGTTTATATACCTCCAAGGTATCCCCTTGAACTTACTGTTCCAAGAAAAACAACTCCAGCTTTTGCAACCTATCCACAATAACTAGCTCCTGGAATTATTTTGGAATTCCACCTCTTCAGCACCAAGGCCCGGCATTGGTCGAGGCTGACCATGGATGTAGTGTCCCAGCTGTCTAGGTGATATGTAAACCAGTATGCAAACCAAGGCAGTACGATATTGAGAGCAAACTGCTGGCCTTCCTGGCCACGCAGCTGATGAATGCAAAGGAACAGTAGAAACTGCTACAGTTTGGCACGAGCAGTGTTGCAGGAGTGTTTAGTCTGCATTGAACTCAACGTAGGACTACTTAGGGACTCCAGCTCTGGATTTTTTCTTGACTTTTATGCCAAAAGCCTTACCCACGACTGGGTGTAGATGCAAGGAGGTGCAGGTTTGAGATCAGAGTTTTCATTTTCCTAGATGAGCTGCCAACCATAACTAACGAGCCTCATATGTATGAAGCATTAACTAAATACTTCCAAAATTCTAATTTCAAATCAAATTAAATTAATTATCAAAGTACAAATATGTTGCAATTTACTACTGGGCTTCATTTTCTTGTGGCCATTCACAGTATATACAAATAAACAAAATAGAATCAATGCAAAATGGGCACCACAGTAGTGTAGCAGTTAGCGCAATGCTATTACAGCTCAGGGCATTTCGGAGTTTGGAGTTCAATTACAGTGGTGTTCTCTAAGGAGTCTGTGCACGCCCTCCTCGTGTAATACTTGTTTTTTCCTGGGTGCTCCGGTTTCCTCCCACAGTCTAAAGACGTATGGAGCCAGTTAATTGGTCATTGTAAATTGTCCCATGGTTATGTTAGGGTTAATCGAGGTTGTGGGGTTGCTAAATGGCCTGTTTGCAGGGCTTATCTGCTAAAAAAATAAAAAAGAACTACACACAAATCCAGACAAACAACCAGTGTGCAAAAGGCAATAAATTGTGCAAATCAAAAAGAAAAAGAAGAACATATTAATAAGTAATAAATATTGAGAACCTGAGTTGTAGAGTCCTTAAAAATGAGTCCCTAGATTGTGGAATCAGTTCAGCAGCACGGTGTGTAAAGTTATCCATTCTAGTTCAGGTGCCTGATGATTGAGGGGCAAGAACTGTTCCTGAACATAGTATGAGACCTAAGGCTCCTGTATCTCCTTCCTGGTGGCAGCAGTGAGAAGAGACCATGGTCTGAATAGTGGGGGTCCTTGATGATGGATGCTGCTTTCCTGCAACAGTGCTCCTAGGAGATATACTCAATAGTGGGGAGTTTATTTTTGATAAATTAGGCTTTATCTACTAACTTTATATGCCTTTCTGTTCAAGGGCATTGGTGTTTCCACACCAGGCCATGATGCAGTCAATATATTCTCCACCATGCATCTACAGAAATCTGTCATCACAACTTCCTTGGTCTTATGCTCCATGTTTCTATTTAGAATATCCTTTTTCAGCGAGGATACAATATTTTCAATAGTATGACTCTGCCCATGAACTTCACACACCCTCCTCCCCAACATTTTGTCCCTTCTTCTGTGGAACATCATGGGTAATAGCTCAGTGAATTCCATCCTTACTTTCCTCAGCATATAAGGATATATCCTGTCATGATAGGACGAGTTCCCCTTTCCTCGACTTTAACATCCAGCAAGTAGTGCAACTACAGCTTCCAAAGCCACGGGTCAATAGCATCTTCATTTACTGTCTAAGCTGCATCCTCAGCCTCCATCAGTAACTGAAATTTCTGGTTCAAAATTGGTTCCACCCTTCCTGTTTCAATCTATTCAGACACTAAGATCATTAGATAAAGGAGCAGAACTATGCCATTTGGTCCATTGAATCTGCTCCATCATGGCTGATTTAACCCATTCTCCCCCTAACATTCATTAAGGAACCCATCACCCCGGACTCATTGCTACCATGAAGAAGGAGGTACAGAAGCCTGAAGACATGCGCTCAGTGTTTCAGGAATAGCTTTTCCTCTCCACCATCCGAATGTACAATGAAACCCTTGAACACTACCTCATATTTTCCCTCTCTTTTAACACTACTTAATTTAATTTTATATATACTTCCTAATATACTTGTAACACCCTGGGAAAAGTTTCACTGCCAATGTAATGTTCTTTCTGTAGAAGCAGTGTTTGGGTTAAGGTTAAAGATAACGGGTACTTTGGAATGTGCACTATCCAATGACAGGAGGGTGTTTTCGTGCCATGTGCCTGACACCAGTTTTTTGTTTAGCGGGAGATGAAGACAGAAGACACCAGAGGGACGAGATTGTAGGACTCGATCTGGAATGGAGACTGATGAAGGCCAGGGAGATTGAAGGAGGATCAGTGCAAAGGGAAACTGTGAGCTCCAACTTGTGCACCTTAGACTGTTTCATTAAAATGGGCCCTTTCCTCTTTTTTGGCTTTTTATTCATTAACCCCTTAGTCAAATTAAGAATTATGAAGCTAAATCATTTAATTGTATGTGGCATACTGTTTGTTATTCCCTGGTACTGATTTGTAACAGGGTACGAATCACGCAGCATCCACACAAACAGGGGGTCTGGGGGTGGACTCGTATCTCAATCTCATCCATTTGGCAGGGCCAGAGATTGTCTTCCCTACACTTACACAAGGCCAGAGATTGTCTTCACTACACTTACACAGGGCCAGAGATTGCCTTCCCTACACTTACACAGGGCCAGAGATTGTCTTCCCTACACTTACACAGGGCCAGAGATTGTCTTCCCTACACTTACACAGAGCCAGAGATAGTCTTCCCTACACTTACACAGGGCCAGAGATTGTCTCCCCTGCACTTACACAGGGCCAGAGATAGTCTTCCCTACACTTACACAGGGCCAGAGATTGTCTCCCCTACACTTACACAGGGCCAGAGATTGTCTTCCCTACACTTACACAGGGCCAGAGATTGTCTTCCCTACACTTACACAGGGCCAGAGATTGTCTTCCCTACACTTACACAGGGCCAGAGATTGTCTTCCCTACACTTACACAGGGCCAGAGATTGTCTTCCCTACACTTACACAGAGCCAGAGATAGTCTTCCCTACACTTACACAGGGCCAGAGATTGTCTCCCCTGCACTTACACAGGGCCAGAGATAGTCTTCCCTACACTTACTCAGGGCCAGAGATTGTCTCCCCTACACTTACACAGGGCCAGAGATTGTCTTCCCTACACTTACACAGGGCCAGAGATTGTCTTCCCTACACTTACACAGAGCCAGAGATAGTCTTCCCTACACTTACACAGGGCCAGAGATTGTCTCCCCTGCACTTACACAGGGCCAGAGATAGTCTTCCCTACACTTACACAGGGCCAGAGATTGTCTCCCCTACACTTACACAGGGCCAGAGATTGTCTTCCCTACACTTACACAGGGCCAGAGATTGTCTTCCCTACACTTACACAGAGCCAGAGATAGTCTTCCCTACACTTACACAGGGCCAGAGATAGTCTTCCCTACACTTACACAGGGCCAGAGATTGTCTTCCCTACACTTACACAGGGCCAAAGGTTGTCTTCCCTACACTGACACAGCCAACAGAACCTGAGGGTTGCATACTTTATTGCTCATGACAACGAATTTCATAATATATGCCTGTGACATCAAACCACATTCTGAATCTGATTATCATAACCTTTGATGCCCTTGCAATTCAAGAACCTAACAATCTTTGCTTTAAATATACTCAATGACTTGGCCTCCACAGCCATCTATGAGATGGTTTTTCACAGATTCATCATCATCTGGCTAACGAAATTCCTCCACATATCTGTTCTAAAGTGATATTCTTCTATTCTGAGGACGTGCCATCCTCCAATTAGCAGAAATGCTGCATTACAGCGGCACCTTTTTTGGCTCAATCGAATTGAAATGCGCTAGCTTACAGAATGCAGGCAAAGTTCAGGGTTATATATTCGTATAAAATTGCTCATTCGCCAAAAATCAACAGGCTGGCTTTCACCCGAGACCCGATCTGCCATCATGGAAATCGGGACGTGACAGCCCAATGCATGTGCACGACCAGACTCAGCAGCGACACCTACCAGAGCAAAAAAGCAGGGCAGCTCTATTTTGAGGGGTCACATTCTGCTCATCACCATCAGCGTGTGCAGGATTGGTACAGATCTAACGGCCACCCATCAATAACAGATAATTAAATCTTATTGTAATGACGTACTTTGAGACACCCACAAAACCCTTTGCTGCAGTCAAAGGACAGCGGTGACTATATCACATCCATTTAGGAGTGTGCCAACCACATCATCAAGAATAATCAGCATCATTTGATGTTATTGCTTCGTATCTTCTACCCAGCATTAGGGTAAAAAAAAATGGTCAGCCTAATTATGCCATGTGGAAAGGGAAGGGGTACATTATGGTCAAGAGATGACGCCAAACATCATCGAGAAGCAGCAAGGAGAGGGAGAGAACAAGAATCGGATGAGGCCAGGGCCATACGACTCCAGGATCAAAGAGTCAGGACAAATAAAGATTAGAGAAGAAGAGACAGAGGAGGAGAGGCATGCATGTCTCCAGGATCAGAGACGAACAACAAACAGCAGAAAAGCTGAAGAGACGGGTCATGAAAGGGCTGCACATCTCTAGAATGACAACGGGTGGCAGATAAACCAGAAATGATGCCATCAAGAGTGTCCTTCATTAAACGAGAGGGAGCTATATTTGCTGCGGTTTTCTACTTCAGTTTCCAAAGCAAAGCGATACCAATAGCATTCAGGAAAATTCAATGTTCATTCTGGTCACATCAGACTGCACTACCCTTCCTTCAAAGGGTGCCCCAACGGGTCACCCCGTTGACTAGTTACCACTATATCTAGGCTTTTCAAAATACGATACATTTCAATGAGATCACCCCTCATTCTTCTAAACCCCAGCAAGTACAGGCCCAGAGCATTCAAATTTTCCTCATTCATGAAACCTTTCATTCCCAGAATCATTTATTAGCGCATCCTTTATTAGATAAAAGGCCCAAAACTTCTCAAAATACTTAGTGTGGTCAGAACAATGCCTTATAAAGCCACAGTGTGGATAAGCCAATGACTCATTATAAAGTCTTTAACTTTTAGATTAATTTTTATGTTATGTGTTTAGCAGGATGCAAAATATTTTCCTGGACCCACTATATCAAAGATGGGAAAGACTTTGACCTGAATTTTCCGCAGACAATTTCACCTGTTGTACTTGCCGATCACCTACTTAGTCTGAGCAGCTGATCATCAGAGCTAATTGGTGGGGCCTTTTCAACCATAAGCTCAAGTATACTCCATGAAGTTGCTATGATCACCATTTCAGGCATGACTTCAGGTTTGACTGTCTTATTAGCATAAACTCAATTACATCAAATGCTATGCAAATTTCCTTATATTTAGCCTCTTAACTGATCCTCGACATCACATTCAACAAGACAAAGGGACAACTGGCAAAATGCCAGCAGAGTCCTGGGAAAATCTTGATTTTTATCCTACTGCCCAAATACACCACAATTTGGAAATGTCTAACTATTCAGCTGATTTGGATATTCAGGACTATTATGTTAGTACAGAGACTTGAACTTCCCACACAGTTAAGGAAACTAATGCATAGATGACATTGTGGTGTAATATTAATTTCATTAAGGGAATATTGATAGAATTAAAATGGTTATTAATAAAATAATGAAATTCCTTTTTTTGCACAATGAACACAATGGATCTTCACATTTCAACCTATCGATACCTGTCATAGTAAGGATGCGGTCAATGACAGTAGAATGCCAGATTAGGTGAATGAAGAAATGTTGACAGATTGTGTCGAGGGTGGTGGTCGGTGTGGTAAAATGAGGTGAGCAAATAGGTGGTGGTGATGCTGGCAGGGGAAACTTAATTTTGCACACTGAACCATATCTCATTGATTTCAAGAATTTTGTAAGTGTGCATGTGGCTGATTGCGTGATGAATCGATTGGGCTTCCTATGCATGGAAGGCTTCACTCTTTCCGCAGTCTTTTGAGTTCACGTGTTCTGTCTTGGTGGACTCGGCTTACAGCTCCGAGCCCAACACTGAAAGTTGCCCATCATGTACAGTGGCTAAAATGACTGAGTAAAAACATTTAACCCTTTACTCCCTGTCTTTCTTGCTTCGCTCGTAGGTAACACACAGTCCTCAGTAAAATTAACCTTTGAAAACATGTGGATCATCTTCATAGCTCAAAGGGGAGCCTAAAATGGGGATTTGTTGGGATGTCTGGCTGAAATGACTGCCTTAACCATAGTTCAAATGATAGCAAGTCTTGTCTGTGTTCCAGATACTAAGTTTGACCTCAAGGACTTATCAAATATTTCATTACAAAAGGGGTGCTGCACACTCTGTTGGCATTGATGATACACCAATAAGTAGAAGAGTAAAATTGTGAGGATAAATAAAGCTTGAAAAAGCACATAGATAGGTTAAGCGAATGGGTAAGAAAATGGGACAGTGTACCACCATGATGTGGAAAAGTTGTGTTCCTAGAAAACTGTATAGTAGTTTTAATAATATGAACCCTTTTTTCCACCTTTGAATTCCATATTATAATTAGAGATGCTTTCCTACTGGGAGATTTCCTCTTGACAGTAATGACCCACGTGGATGCAGGGTTTATAGGCAAGGAAATTCTGATAGTATTGTGGGCAGAAGAAAAAGGGTTGATCGATCAATTAAAAATGGATGTTACATTATTTGATACAATTATTAACAGAAGATCTTGCCTTGACAGTTTCCTTTAAGTGGCTTCCCACTGTGAATTGGCAGCCTTTAATTCAAGTACACATTCAAAACACAGTACCAACAGTCACACACAGCACAAGGCACATATAACACATATAAATTAGCAAGTGCATGTAAGATATCAGTAACATACAGTCACACAAAATGTAGTCCCTGAGTTCATGAACATTGCAGAAGTCTGCACTCAAACAATTTGCCCTTCAGCCTTTTCAGCTTCCTAAAACCCTTCCCTCTGTCAATGGTAACTTCACACATCTCATGACACCTAACAACTGTAACATCTAGCAAAGTGCTAGTGTCTTCCACAGTGAAGACACTAGTAACTTTGTACATTTCCCATCAGGTCTGTTAAGTTTTTTCAAGTAAGTATCATCAAAGTGCACTTTTATTCTGTATTTCAAATTTTTTGACATACAGCTGTAAATTCTGTAAGGGGGAATTTCCATTGTCAAGATTGTCATAACACAAAGGGACACAGTAGATTATAATGGAGCAATGGGTAGGGGAAGTAAATGAAGTTTGTCACTCTGGTAGGAAAAATTAAAAGTGCAATATTACTTAATATTACTTGCCAGAGAAACAGGAAGTAATGAGGAAGGAAAATAGATTGTTAACCTTCTCTGGAAGAAGCATAGATTAGGGGAAAGGGGGAAGATCTATCTATAAGCACAATGGACCTGGAGTACAGCAATATAATATTAGTCTCCTTATATTAGGAGGAATATAATTCATTGCAAGGAATTCAGAAAAGGTTCACAGGATAAATTTGTGGGATGGGAAGTTCCATTATGAGAAAGGTTGCATACTTTGGGCATAAACTGTGTGTTTTAAAACAATGAGCAGGGATCTTACTAAAATATAAGATTCAGAATGAATTCTCAGGATAGATGCTGCTGGGATGCTTCCCTTCATATATTTTGTATCATTCAAGACTGAGGCGGGGAGGAATTTCTTCCTTCACAAAGAGTTACCTTTGGAATCTTTGGAAGCGTATACAGAGAATGCAAATAATTAATTATATTATTTTTATTACCACCATATTCTAAGTAACATAAAGGAAATGTTCAACAAGCTTACCATTTTTGGAGAGAGTCACAGCCAAATATTCCTCATTAAGACAGCTGACATAAAGAAGCATACATGGAGTGTGTCTAGTTCGAAAACTGAATGCAATATTTTCTCTGAAAAACGTGTGTTCTGAAGATGCAGCAGATGAAAGATCACTTAAATTCTTGACCAAGATGAAAGGTTCCTGTAATGTGTATACCAATGACGTTCCAGGTTCAAAGATGGCAGAAATCTCTGAGAGAAAAAAAACAAAACACACATTCAAAATTAATAATGTTTTAATTAAATAATTTTATAATAAAATAAAATGTAAGATTTTATAATTTGAAATAAAATTACTTTATTTGACAGCAAATTAGATGTAAATATGAAAGAAATAATCCACGATTTTTTCCACTATAATATATATTAATATGTATTTAATTTTTAATTTAGTGGCTGTACTACCTTTGATTAAATAAGTTTCCATTCTGCTCACCAAAGGAACTTCAAATTCATCATTTTTAAAATATAACAGATATTCCAAATACTTCTTTTTAAGAGAATCGTCTGTGTATATGTGTGTACGTGTGTGTGTATAAAGTGATGAAGAAATGTTGGGTGAAGAACTATTAGAAATATATCTAATAACGTCAGTGGATTATTTTCCAGTACAACACATGTGGAACAGTGCTTAGAGCTGCAAAACTATTGAGCAAACAATAAATATCATCTCAGCCTCAATGATCATCACGCAGTCATTAGGTCATAGGGCACTACAGCACAGAAACTTTGACCCATCTAGTCCATGCTACACTATTGTCCTGTCTTGTTCCATTGACCTGCACCTGGACTGTAAGCCTCTCATTCATGTACTTATCCAAACTTCTCTTAAATGTCTCAAATCCATAATTATCACTTCCGATGGCAGATCGTTCCGCACTCTTGCCAACTTTTGAGTGATGTACCCCTTAAACATTTCTCCTCTTACCCTTAACCCATGATCTCGGTTCTAGTCTCACCCAACTTCAGTAGAATTAAGTCTGGTTGCATTTACCCTATCAACCCCTGTTATGTACCCCGTAACTGGGTTGCCAAACCAGCAGAAATGGATCACTCAGTTGGAGTCTGGATTACTAGAACTAAGAAAGTTTTATTAAAGAAACAAGCAACACAGTAATCGAAAGGATAATAAATGCAACAGTTCAGCAATGATAAACCCACATGTGCACAGAATTAAGATAACAGCATCAATCAAGCTCTATCGTTGTCTAGGGATAAATGACCAATTTCAAAGTGACACAAAGTTCAGTCTAATTTAGTAGTTCAGTTCACAGTAATCGTTGCCATGGCGATGGACAACGTGGGGGGAGGGAGAGAGAGAGAACGGGAACGACTGATCATTCAGAAACGGCTTCCACTCACAGACCGGCGATATTTCTCACAAGCAGCTTTCCGGGCGGGTCCTTTGTGATGTCACCTGAGGTCACCGACTGTGAAGATCCTCTGCAGTGAACCTGGCACCCAAGCGAGGGTGGACACACACCAGGTTCCCGCTGATCGTACCTTTCCACCCTGTGCGTTTAAGGTCCGATACTTCCCACCGACTCGTGAGAGGCGCACCGCTTCCATGGTCTCGTTACCTCGGGTGTCGTGTGTGTCTTGCCTTAGCGAATCTGTCCCTTTTTATCCCCCTGCTGGGGTATCGCCTGTCCATCACTTCAAACAGTTCAGGGTTCAAAGGGGGAGCCGCTCCAGACAGCTCTCTCTCCCGTCCCTTCATTACACATCTCCAGATCACCTGTCCATCACTTCAAACAGTTCAGGGTTCAAAGGGGGAGCCGCTCCAGACAGCTCTCTCTCCCGTCCCTTCATTACACATCTCCAGATCACCTGTCCATCACTTCAAACAGTTCAGGGTTCAAAGGGGGAGCCGCTCCAGACAGCTCTCTCTCCCGTCCCTTCATTACACATCTCCAGACGCTGCTCCATTGTTCCTTATCTCTCCTTCCCCTGAGGACAGGTGGCAGACCACTTGCTGATGCCACTGATGCTAACCCAGGCCAGCAAACATCTTAATTTTATGTGTATTCTCGTCACACCCCTCATAATTTTGCAAATCTCTCCTCATTTTCCTGTGTTCCAGAGAATACAGTCCAAAACATTTCAAACTTCCCCAAGTCTCAGTAACATCTTTGTAAACTTTCTCTGCACATTTTCACTTGTTATTAATTTTATTGATATCTCTCCTGCAAGTAGGTGACCAGAACTGCACACAATACTCCATGTCCTGAATCACCCTAGCTTAGATATATTTATAATACTACATATAATTATTATTTGAGGAAGTAACTTGAATCCTTTGAGGAAGTAACAAGCAGGGTGGACAAAGGAGAGGCAATGGATGTCATTTACTTCAATTTTCAGAAGGCATTTGATAAGGTGCCACACAAGTCTGGATATAATCCTATGGCATTACAGGAAATATATTGGCATGAATAGAGGAATGGCTGACAGGCAGGAAGCAGCAAGTGAGAATAAAATGGGCCTTTTCTGGTTGGCTCCCAGTGACTAGTGGTGTTGCTCAGGGGTCAGTATTGGGACTGGTAGTTTTTACATTGTTTGTCAATAATTTAAATAGTGGAATTGATGACTGTGGAGGAATTTTACCAATCTAAGGGTCCATACCTATGTGCGACTATAGAATTGCATGTCTGCACAGGTCGATGCATAGATCAGCACAAATCAGATACTGCCCTTTAGTTTACTGGTGTCAGTCTCAAGACTGTGACTTGAGTGCTTTTAGTTGTTTCTATTCAATTGAACAATGATGTCTGGGACAAAGTTCTTGTTTTATCACTATTGATTGTTTCTGTTAAAATGTGTTACCATACTGCTTGCATGTCCTGTATGTTATAGGCAGGAACTCTCTGTAACCAAAGGCAGAGTCACAGCTCTGAGGAGGGACAACTCTCTATGTCACGTAAAACAAAGAGTCCCTTGGATACTTGGGTCTGAGGCTGTTGTGGAAATAAATTTTCCTTAACAATCTAGTGACAAAGATGGAATCCCTACTTATGGGATCCCACTGAAACCCAACCAAGTAATTGGCCCCTAGGGAAGGACTTTAGTCCCCATCTGTGAGACTTCCCTGAAAGAAGGGAAGTAAGGCCAGAACCAGGGTGAGACATGAGGAAAGCTGTCCATAATCTGCCAATGTCCAGTTCCTGAGTTTCCACAAGAACAAGAAGGAAACTTGGAGGAGATTAGATCTAATAGCTAAAATATTTTATGAAATTTAATGTGATCCAGGTCTTCATTTATGGTAATCAGCTGATTATGAAGCCGAGTTAGTAATGAAACATAGAGCATGGAGTACTAATAATTAAACAGGAGTATATGTAAAATGGATAACCAGGCCAGCTAGTAAGTCCCTGGTCAAGCCAAGCCAATCAAAAAAGAATTAGGGACCCCCACATGAGCGATGTCTGGCTGATCACGAAGACTCCAATGAATACAGACACAGAGAAGAAAATTGCAAAATACAAAAGGACAATGTGACTATTGGGTGATCTGATAGTTCTCTCACCGATAAGGTTTGGTTTTAAACAGGGGACACCAGGTACTCTGCTACATTTTCCAGTGACTTGTATGGTTGGAGTCAAGGATTTGGAGACTCTTTCGATTTAATAAAAGTTGGATATTGGAAAGGAGAAACTGAGGCCAGGAATGGGGATCCTAATTGTGATTTTGATTACATGATATGGAGCTTTGAGAAATGGGAAGAGGTGGTAAGGAGACACCACCCCTCCCCAAACTTAAGATCAAAAAGGAGGAAAATAACAGCTGGATGACTAATACTAATATTGTCCTGATGGCGCCAGCAGGTGGCCTATACCCAGTGAGCAAAGCTGCAGCCCCATGAAGTGCCTGATGACGATTCAGGGGTCATTGAGGTGGCAGAGGGATTGCAACAAAGACCCCCAATTCAACAGGCCCAGGCCGCACTGGAACCTGCTGCTCCCCTGGATCAACATGCTGCCCCTAAACCAGAGTCTTCTGGGGCTCAGGGGCAGAGACATTGCCCTCAATCCTGAAAGGTCGCGGCTCGACTGGACAGAAGGAAGAGGGTGCAAGATAGCACCACAAGTGGGAGGAACCTCTCCGTTGCCCCAAATAATGGTGGGTGACATTCCTATTCTAAAACACTGTCCCCAGCTGAGGTAAGCAATATGGTTAGCAATGCTCCTGATCTGCTCAGAAAACCTGTGGTGTTCCATAATTGGCTCACACAGACCTGCCAAATATTTAACCTACTGACCCATGATTTACGGGCGCTCCACTGTATAATATAGGAAACCTCAGGGGTAAGGGAATATAAACCTACTTCTCACATAATAATGAGACAGATCCCGGAGGGCAGCTGGCAGCCCCCAGTGGGATCAAAGTGGCCTTGGAGACACGGGTGCACAACATTAAAGACCCCATCCTTGCGGTGACCAGGCAACACAGGGACTTCAGAGAGGTTATCTGCTGAATGCAAAAAAAAAAGGAGAGATGGTCACTGACTTCATAGCCCAATTCAAAGGCAGCTGGGAGTCAAATGGCAGAATACTCCTGGAGCCAGCAGAATGTCCCATTGGCCGTACAAACCTTCCTGAACTGCCTCCGACCCAAGGTCACCCATGCCTTTAAGTTGACCAGTTTGAACAGGCAGACCCAGCAATGGAATGTGGAAACCCGAATCCTGATTAACATGGGTTTAAGGTCACGGGAAAAGGGGCAGTCTGCACAGAAAGGCCAGTGGAATGTGGGGGCTCGACAAAGGCCCTGGGATAAGCGACGTATGTAGAAAATATGGACGAAAGAGGCATTGGGCCAGACAGTGCAGAGGTGGTGGGGAAGGATAGGATAGAAAAGGGCAGGGAGAAAGATGATCCGGGAAAACCTCTGGAAACTAACACTTTTCATTCAACGTAACCCCTTCAAGCTCCAATAGGGAGGCCACAAAGGGAAGACCATACAGGCAGCTATTAACAGGCCTTCCAAGAACTCACTCCTGGAAATACAAAGTTTGTAGAAATTGATAAGAAAACGAGTGCATGTCCTGATCGACTCCGGCACCACCATATTGTCTGTGAGCCCGTCCGTGGCACTGTCTAAAAGTATTGTTACATACCCCGTGGGTGTCTTTGTGACTGTCTTATAAGCATGATGTAATGGTCTTGTGGAGGTCACATGATGTAATTTTCCCACCAGTGTGAGGTCACATGATGACCTGTTCTCAACATTTTTGTGTTTTATAAAGAAGACCCCTGGTGTGATGCAGTTAGTTTCAGTTGAGTTGTTGTTTGCTTCGTTAGTTACTCCGTTATGCTGAGTATTTATCTCATGATGCAGTTTCATTTTAAAGAGGAGTTCTACTTTCTATTGTAAGGTAAAATAGTTGTGCCAGCAGTTTCACCAATCGCTGCCAGCTTTGTTGGTGTATTTTTGATTTACTTTTACAGCAGTATTGGAGAGTGAAAACCTTCTTAAAGGACGGGAACCTGAAGGATCGGAATAAAGTTGGAGTCATTCAGCGGTTTTATAGAGGATCGACCATACCGAGCATTCATTCAGAAGTGGTGACCTATATCTGAGATAACTCCTGCAAGAGCAGGGAAGTTTGTGCAGTGTCCCCTCGCCAGGAAAAGGTCAGCTCCTTTAAGCCATTTTATTTCCTTCATCGTGAATTCTTTGGAGAATCAGCAGTAACGTCACGTCTTCGAAGAAATCCGTTTACAGGGAAGTCTCTCCTTATTGACTGTGTAAATCACTTGGACTTTCGAATTTACCATTTAAGACAGGGTTCAAATTTACCACTTTAAGAACTGTTTTCGCATTTACCCCTTTAAGAACTGTTCCGGAGTTGCCATATAGCAGTTGACTTCCGGTTAAGTTAGTCGTTCGAATACTTTTCGCTATTGTTGAGCAGAGTTTAATAAATGTTAGTTTGTTTTTATGAAACCTGCCTCAATTGATAGTTCATTGTTGCCGATTCACGTGACAGTATAGAAACTATAAAAACTGGGAGGATAGCTGGAGTCCTCATTATCCCATTATCACAGCCCGTAGAGATTAGAGTAGAGGGCAGAGGAGTAGAGAAGACTTTTCTCATAACCAATAACTCACCCATTAACTTGCTAGGATACCAGGCTTTATGCGAGTTGAACACTGCAATCCATTGCACTCTCGAGGGATTGTACCTCGAGCTGCCTAATGAGGAGGTGCCTGAGCTTCGCTTTATGATGCTCCAAAAAAACGGGACCCACAGAAACACAGGTGACTTTATGTGCCAAGGACATAGAGGGGCTTCACTGGGGAAATTGACTGTGGCAGGATGTAATAATGGAGGTGAAGGATCGGGAGTTTTTGCAAGACTTAATGAATACTTTACTTTACTTTATTGTTACCAAACAATTGATACTAGAGCATACAATCATCACAGCGATATTTGATTCTGCACTTTGCGCTCCCTGGAGTACAAATCGATAGTAAATATTAAAAATTTTAATTATTTATCATAAATAGAAAATAGAAAAGGGAAAGTAAAGTAGTGCAAAAAAACCGAGAGGCAGGTCCGGATATTTGGAGGGTACAGCCCAGATCCGGGTCAGGATCCGTTCAGCAGTCTTACCACAGTTGGAAAGAAGCTGTTCCCAAATCTGGTCATATGAGTCTTCAAGCTCCTGAGCCTTCTCCCAGAGGGAAGAGGGACAAAAAGTGTGTTGGCTGGGAGGGTCGAGTCCCTGATTACCCTGGCAGCACTGCTCCGACAGCTTGTGGCTGACCACTGCCTTACGCTGTACTGCCGCTTTCGAGATCCCGATCCCGATGGTGATTACCTTTATAAGGCTACCGAATATGAGGGGACACTAGGACCCATCTCTTTCAGTGGTGGCATGGCTTTTAATCCTGAGACACTTACTGCAGAAATCCACCTTGATCCCAGCTCCTTTTACGCCCAGACACAGTTATTCCTAGAGACGCAGATGTCCCAGCCTCATGGTTCCCTTGCTCTGCAACCTCCCTTCACGCCGGAGGACTTAGGTCCTATGGTAAAAAGAGTACGGACCAATCTACCCCAATGCCAAGATTCTGGGGTACACTTGCTGACCCCCAATTTGGGTATCATTACGATTGCCATCAGAAGGGCTGAAGAGATCTTTTCCCGACACCATCCTCCGCCTCAATCCCGCTGACGTCCACCATGGAGCTAAGAACCACGTAGGCCTAGTCAAGACCGTGGCTCCTCAATGTGTCACGCCGAAACGGAATAGCCATCTACCCTCTGTCCGACTGTACTGCCTATCACTGGACTACTGCAGGATATCAGGCCAGTAATTGAGACCCTGATACAATGAGGGGCTCTCAGGCCCACTCAGAGCCCTTGCAATACAATTATTTTACCCGTCCCTAAGCCAGGAAGACCTGAGGAGTGGCGGTTCACAGAGGACCTATGGTCCATTAATCAAATTGTGCAACCAGTTTCGCCCGTGGTGCTGGATATCAATGTTATACTGGCCTCCATTCCCTCCCAAAGCCGCTGGTACATTGTAGTCGACTTGTGCTCAGTCTTCTCCATCCCACCCCCCCTCCCCCGCATGAAGACAGCCAGTATCTATTTGCCTCACTTACAGTGGCCAACAATTCAAATGGACTCGGCTGTGATGCGACCTTTCGGGAGGGTTTGATACAAACAGCACCCAAAATCATCCAAGAGTCTAAGGTAATGGTAGAAGCATTCACCGCCCTGAGAGAGGCCCTGATGAAAGCTTCTGCCCTCGGGCTGCCAGACTATAAGAAACCCTTCTATCTCTACATGAATGAAAAAGAGGGCTTTGCTAGTGTCGTCCTGTCTCGGGAGCATGGTGGACTCCGGAGACCCTTCTGCCCCCGGTAGGTTAGATTATGAAGACACTCAGCCCTCGTTTATTGTCATTTAGAAATGCATGCATTAAAAAATGATATAATGTTCCTCCAGAATGATATCACATGAAACACAAGGCATACCAAGACCAAAACTGACAAAACCACATAATTATAACATATACTTACGACAGTGAAAAGCAATACCGTAATTTGATAAAGAACAGACCATGGACACGGTAAAAATAGTCTCAAAGTTCCGATAGCCTCATCATCTCACGCAGATGGTAGAAGGGAGAAACTCTCCCTGCCATGAACCTCCAAGCACTACAAACTTGCCAATGCTGCACCATTGGAAGCACACGACTGCAGCGGACTCTGAGTCCATCCGAAAACTTCGAGCCTCCGACCAGCACTCTGACACTGACCACCGAGCACCATCCTCTGCCGAGCGCTTCGACCCCGCCCCGGCTGCTGAGCAACAAGCAAAGCCGAGGACTCGGGGCCTTCTCCTCCGGAGATTCTGGATCATACAGTAGCAGCAGCAGCGAAACAGTCATTTCAGAAGTTTCACCAGCTGTTCCTCCGTGCTCTCACGTTTGTCTCCATAAATCAGAATTGTGGACGGCACCCTACTTGACAGATAACAGACATCACCACTGGAGTGGCCGCTGCGAGCTGCAGTGTTGGGGGGGGGGGGGGAAAGATGGAGAAGGCTGAGCACAAGTCGACTACAATGTACCAGCGGTTTTGGGAGGGAATAGAGGCCAGTATAACATTGATATCCAGCACCACGGGTGAAACCGGTGCACGATTTGAATAATTGACCGTAGGTCCTCTACGAACTGCCATTCCTCAGGTCTTCCTGGCTTAGGGACGGGTAAAATAGTTGTATTGCAAGGGCTCTGAGTGGACCTGAGAGCCCCTAGCTCGCGGGATGTCTGGTTGTCTCCAACCGTGCTATGGCCACTGCTGCCCTAATGGGAGAAAAGGCCACGCACTGGTCTTGGGTCATGCTTTACCGTCCTGACTCCCCATGCAGTGATGCTGCTCAACTCGGCATTTCACAACGGCTCACAGAACGGGCTACAAGGTAAACATAACCTCTTTTAAAAGAGCACCATCCCTCAACTCCTCGACCCTGGTGCCATTTCCTGACCTTTCGGAGCCTCGTGACTGCCTGGTAGTCGAGACAATTATCTCACCCGACCCCACCTGTCCACCACTCCCTTGAATAATCCCTAGTTAATTCTTTTTACCTACGGTGCCTCCAGTAAACCTAATGACCTGCCTGGCTACGCCTTTGTCATGCCCTTTGAGACACTGGAATTTAGCAGCGGCCCTCCCCGCAGGGCCTTGGGCTCAGGCTGCTGAGCTGTTTGCTTTAGCCCGGGCCCACATTCTAGCAGCCAGAAAGTATGCTAATATCTACAGCGATTCCCGTTATACCTTTAGGGTGGTGAACGACTTTGGGACACTCTGGAGAAACAGGGGTTTTATTACTTCGTCCAGAAAAGCCATACAATATGTCCACCAAATAATCACCAACTTGCTATAAGTGGTACAGTTGCCAAGCAGTTTAGTGATAATCAAGTGCGAAGCCCACACTGACTCCACGGATTCCATAATAAGGGCAAGGCTGCAGCAGGTACAGGGCCCAAGCAGGCTGCTGTGGGGGATGTGCCTATCCAGGCCCTGCATAAAGCTGCCCCCCCACCTCACCCCACAGGAACCCACTTCAAAAGATCCGGCAGCGGCCCAAGAACTGGCTTCGCAGCTAGAAGAGCTTAGGTGCTCAACACGCACCCCCTCCCCGGCCCCAAGGTGTATTCCCCCAAAGTCTCCTACCTGCCCTTGTTGGCCTGGGTCACCACTAGGGGCATGTAGGTAAAGGGGGGAATTATACATCGGTTATCACAACAATGGTTTGCACCAGGTTTAACAGTAATGGCCCAGGTGTACTGTACAGAGTTTCATAATTTATCAAACAAATAATAGAGGGAAATCACCCTTTCACCAAACTACACATTGACTTTGTGCATATGCCAGCACATGGGGGGTGGGTTCAAATATCCATTGGTGATAGTTGATATGTTTTCTAAGTGGGTAAAGTCATTTCCAACTCAGAAAGATGATACCAGAATCGTGGTCAAGACCCTTCTGAAGGAGGGATATCATCCCCCACTTCGCGTCCCTTACCAAATCAATAGTGACAGAGGAACCCACTTTACTGGGAAAATGATTAATTGACTCAGAGGGGACAGCAAAATCAAGATGGTGCTAAATGGCGACTCCTTTGCATGCATCTTCAGAAACAGCTCTATTTCTATCTTTAATATCTCCTTTTTTCCTTTTCAAGGTTCTTTTGAAGACCCTGACCTGGAGTTATACTCTGACATCAGTTCTTTGCAGGAATGGGACCCGCTCTCAGGGCCTCACGACCGGCCACTTTTTGATATCCCAAGGATGCAGCCTGGAAGACTAGTGTACCTTTAGGGTTCTGGATTCTCATAGTTCTAGAGACATGCTGATTCTAAGCTGGTGCCCCTGACTGAGGCATCACAGGAGAACATGGAACATTGGGAGCAGTGGATTGGCTGCAGTGGGCTGTGTGTCTGGAGAGTTGAGGCTTTCCAGGGCCGACTCTCTGGGCACAGAGGTCAGGAAAAAGTGACACACCAGACTTTTAGCATCATAAATCAGTGAGCTGTTTGTTATGGCTCCCCTCTCACTGTGAAACTGGGACATCTCTTTTTCCCTTAGGGAGAGAGAGAGCCTGTGGTATGTCGAATTACCGAGTGAACGAATAGTCGTTGGGGTACTGCAAGTCTATGTCTTTATTGATGCTTTGCTGCACGTTTTAGTGCTCAATGGAGGGTGCTGATCCTTTTTTACTGGTGGGGTACTGCTGCTTATGTGTGGGAGGGGGGAGCTGGGGGGCTTTGGGGTTCTGACATTTAACTGTCATTCATTCTTTGGGGAACACCTCTGTTTTTGTGGATGTTTGCGAAGGAAAAATATTTCAGAATGTATATGGTATACATATCACTCACATTAAGTGTCCCTTTGAAACAACTTATTGAATTGATTTGGGCTCTGGGTTTTGGCTGGGAATACCACCTCTCTTACCAACCTCAATCCTCTGGGCTGGTGGAACGGATGAATGGGGTACTAGAAGATACGCTGTCAGGATACTGGGTAAAAATGGCCCGAAACTCTGCCAATTGTTCGATATATCTTATAGAATCAGCCTAATTGGGCTACTAAATTAACCCCCTTTGCAGTCCTAATGGGACGCCCAATGCCTGCCAGATCCCAGCCCCCACTGCGCGCGGAGTTGACACCTCAATGATTCGGACAGATGAAAAGACCATTGAATCAGTAAAATTCTTAGGAGAGGCAATTAGATAAAAACAAAAAGAAGTGGAAGCGGCCCTGCCCCAGCCGGAAAAAGAGAACACTCACCCAGACAACATGGTGCATGTAAAAACGTTACAAAGGATTCTCTTTTCTTTAGCTGGAAAGGACCGTGCCAGGTGTTGCTCATCACTAGAACAGCAGTCAAGACTCGAAGGAAAGTCCAACTGACACTAGGCACTAGGTGTGAACTGAAGCATCTGCTAGACACGATGATTTCTTGCAGGGATTAAAATTCTCTTTCTTGTACAACTGAGATTGGTGGGGAAGGAATAGGGAAAAGGGAAGCAGAGGACAATCCAAACCCACTACCCAATACTTTTATAAGCATTACTTGTGAGTATGCCAACTATCAGAATATCTAAAGCTGTTGGATTTGAATGGTTCTCCCCAAGTACTCAGCTTCTGGAGTACCCTAATATCTATTCCCTTTAGCCCCAACAAGGCAGCCAAGTACAGAAATTTGATGCGGAAATTCGGGTCCAGGTTCTTTGGGAAAAGAAGGATTGCTAGGGGCTCTAACATAATTGTAGAATACTATTAACCCCCTCCCCCCACACCTCCACACCAGCTGCGGAGACCAATGAATATGTCCACTCTTTCAGACGTATCTCTCAGATTCTAGTGATGGAGATTTCCTAAATATAACTTAACCAATTTAAGACCACCGATGTTGCAGTCCGACTGTCAGGAAGGGCAGGCAGATGATAGCACAAAATTGCAGCCAGCAGGGTGAGCATCAGTGCATTAGGGATGCAGAATCAAAAAGGGTAGCAAATACAGTACCCAAAGTGTACTCAACGCGTGGAGTATAAGAAATAAGGTGGATGATCTTGCTGCATTATTACAGATTGTTAGGTTGTGGCCATCACTGAATCGTGGCTGAAGGATGGTTGTAGCTGGGAGCTGAATTCCAAGGTCACACATTGTATCGGAGGGATAGGAAGGTAGGCAGAGGGGGTGCTGTGGCTCTGCTGGTAAGATTAACATCAAATCAGTCGTAAAATGTGACATAAGATTGGAAAATGTTGAATCCTTGTAGATTGAGTTAAGAAACTGCAAGGGTGAAAGGATGTTGATGGCAGTTATATACAGGCCACCCAACAGCATCTGGGATGTGGACCACAGTTTACAACGGGAAATAGAAAAGGCATGTCAAAAGGGTACTGTTATGATAGTCATGAGAGATTTCAACATGCAGGTCGATTGGGAAAATCGGTTTGGTAGTGGATCTCAAGAAAGTGAGTTTGTTGAATGCTTATGAGATGGCTATTTAGAGCAGTTGTCAGTTTGTTGAGCCTACGAAGGGATCAGCTGTACTGGATTGGGTGTTACGTAATGAACCAGAGGCGATTAGGGAGCTTAATGAAAAAGTGCCCTAAGGAGGCACAATCACAATATGATTGAGTTCAACTTGACAGTGGAGCAAAGGAAATTAGAGTGGTATGAGAGAGGAGTTGGCCAAAGTAAATTGGAAGGAGATGCTGGCAGGGATGATAGCAGAACGGCAATGGCGTCAGTTTCTGGGGAAAATGAGGAAAGTGCAGGATAGATGTATTCCCAAAAAAACAAAGAAATACTCAAATGGCAAAATAGTACAACCGAGGCTGACAAGGGAAGTCAAAGTGAATGTAAAAGCAAAAGAGAGGGCATACAACAAAGCAAAAATTATTGGGAAGATAGAGGAAATATGAAAGCAAGCAGGCAAACAATATCAAAGTGGATAGTAAAAGCTTTTTCAAGTCTGTAAAAAAATAAAGGAGAGATGAGAGTGGACATAGGATCTTTAGAAAATGAGGCCAGAGAAATAATAATGGGGTACAAGGAGATGGCAGATGAACTAAATGAGTATTTTGCATCAGTCTTCACTGTGGAAGCCATTAGCCGTGTGCAAGATGTTAAAGGGTGTGAGGGAAGGGAAGTGAGTGCAGTTACCATTATAACAGAGAATGTGCTGAGAAAGCTGAAAGACCTGAGGGTACAAAAGTCACTCGGACCAGATGAACTGCATCCTAGGGTCCTGAAAGAGGTAGCGGTAGAGAGTGTGGAGGCAGTAGTAATGATTTTTCAAAAATCATTGTACTCTGGCATGGTGCCAGAGGACTGGAAAATTGCAAATGTCATTCCACTCTAAGAAAGGAGGAAGGCAGCAGAAAAGAAATTATAGACCAGTTCGTCTGACCTCAGTGGATGGGAAGATGTTGGTGTCAAATATTAAAGATGAGGTTATGGAGTATTTGGTGACACAGGACAAGATAAGACAATGTCAGCATGGTTTCCTTAAGGGAAAATCTTGCCTGACAAACCTGTTGGAATTCTTTGAGGAGATTTCATGTATGATAGATAAAGGGGGTGTAGTGGACGTTGTATATTTGGACTTCCAGAAAACCTTTGACAAGGTGCCACATAAGGTTGCTTACCAAGTAAAGAACCCATGGTGTTACAGGAAAGTTGCTGGCATGGTTAGAGCATTGGCTGATTGGTAGGAGACAGCGAGTGGGAATAAAAGAATGCTTTTCTGGTTGGCTGCCAGTGACCAGTGGTTTTCCACAGGGGTCAGTGTTGGGACCGTTTCTTTTTATGCTGTTTATCAATGATTTAGATGATGGAATAGATGGCTTTGTTGTCACATTTTCAAATGGTATGAAGATTGGTGGAAGGGCAAGTGGTGTTGAGGAAACAGGTAGGCTGCAGAAGGATTTAGACAGATTAGGAGATTGGGTAAGAAAGTGGCAAATGAAATATATGTTGGAAAATGTATGGTCATGCTTTTTGATGGTAGAAATAAATGTGTAGACCATTTTCTAAACAGGGAGAAAATCCAAAAATCTGAGATGCAAAGGGACTTGGGGGTTCTTGTGCAGAACACTCTAAAGGTTAACTTGTAGGTAGAGTTGGTGGTGAGGAAGGCAAATGCAATGTTAGCATTCACTTCAAGAAGTCTAGAATCCAAGACCAAGGATGTGATGCTGAGGCTTTATAAGGCACTGGCGAGGCCACATCTTGAGTATTGTGAACAGTTTTACATTCCTCGTGTAAAAGATGTGCTGGCTTTGGAGAGGGTTCAGAGGAGGTTCACAAGGATGATTTTGGAAATGAAAGGATTATCATACCAGAAACTTTTGATAAGTTTGGGTCTGTACTCACTGGATTTTAGAATGGAGGGAGGAGTGATCTCATTGAAACCTTCTGAATGTTGAAAGGCCTCAACAGAGTAGATGTGGAAAGCATGTTTACCATGATCGGGGAGTCTCGGACAAGAGGACACAGCTTCAGGATAGAGGGGTGTGCATTTAAAACAGAGATGTGGAGAAATTTATTTAGCCAGAGGATGATGAATTGGTGGAATTTATGACCACATGCAGCTGAGGAAGCCTGGTTGTTTGATGTATTTAAAGCAGAGCTTGATAGGTTCTTGATTGGTTATGGCATCAAAGGCTATGGGGAAAAAGAATTACTGCAGAAGTTTGTTCCCTTTATGAGGTTTCCTTCTCAGACTTGTGCAGTGAAGATGTATGCAGGGTAGGAGGACTTGCCAAGGGTCAGCCTCCGGGTGCTGAGCGGCTTGATGCACCACTGTCTTTGGTGGAGCTGATCAATGCCCTCAGCCAGTTACAGAGAGCCAAGTCATAGTAATTTATAATAAATAGAACAGTCAATGTAATATAGAGTACAGTCGGCCCTACTTATCCGCAAAAGATTGTTTCTGGAACCCCTCGCGGATACCAAAAAACGCGGATGCTCAAGTCCCTTATTCAACCTGTCCAAATGCGGTGGATCTTAGGACCCAACGGAACCCCGGACCTTATTTAACCTGTCTCGGTGCGGTGGACATTAGGACTCGGCGGTGGAGCTCTGAATCGGCAGTGTTTCTGCTCACGAAAATAATCACGATCATGATTTAAAATAAAGTGGAAATAATAAAGCGATCGGAAAGAGGTGAAACGCCATCAGTCATTGGAAAAGCGCTAGGCTAGAGTCGGTCAACGATCAGAACAATTTTAAAGGAAAAAGTGAGAAAAGCCCTGCCCCGATTAAAGCTACAATTATTATTAAGCAATGCAGTTGTTTAATTATTGGGTTTTGGAGTTTTCAGTTTTTGATCCTTCACATCAACCCGGCTGGGATGGAGAGCGCTCGGGAGTGGTTTATCGCTGGATCGAACGCGAGAATTTCCGTTCCTGAGCCGGCGCTGAAACATACATTTCTTAAGTGTTTTATATGCGTAGAAAGGTAAAATATATACTATGTACTAAAACAAACGTTTGACTAACTGATGCTAAATAATACTGATGTACCTGTTCCGACTTACTTAGTAAGAGAACTTCCAGTTTTTTTCCGATCCCAATAACCTACGCACATCCTCCCATATACTTTAAATCATCTCTAGATTACTTATAATACCTAATACAATGTAAATGCTATGTAAAATAGTTGTTATACTGTATTGTTTAGGGAATAATGACAACAAAGGAAAGTCTTTACATGATTGAACAACAAGTGCTGGAAGAACACTTTCAGGTTTTCTCAATTCGCGCTTGGTTGAATTTGTGCATGCAGAACTCGCGGATAAGGAGGGCCGACTGTACACTTAAATCAGTGTGAGTTAATCAGTCTGATGGCCCAGAGCCTGTTGGTTCTCACTTTTACGCTGCGGTACCGTTTCCCGGATAGTAGCATCTGGATTAGATTGTGGTTGGGGCGCTTTGGGTCTCCAACGATCCTATGTGCCCTTTTTACACACCTGTCCTTGTAAATGTGCTGAATCATGGGATTTTCACAGCTACAGATGCACTGGGCTGTCTGCACCACTCTCTGCAGAGTACTGTGATTGAGGGAAGTACAGTTCCCATACCAGGCAGTGATGTAGCCAGACAGGATGCTCTCAGTTGTGCCCCTTTAGAAGGCTCTTAGGATTTGGGGGCCCATACCGAGCTTCCTCAACTGTCTGAAGTGAAAGAGGCACTGTTGTGCCTTTTTCACCACACAGCTGATGTGTACAGACCACGTGAGGTCCTCGGCGATGTGGATGCCGAGGCGCTTAAAGCTGTTTACCCTCTCAACCCCATATCCAGTGATGCCCATCTACATTCCTCCTATAATCCACAACCAGCTCCTTTGTTTCTGCAACATTGAGGGAGAGGTAGTTTTCTTGACACCACTGTGTCAGAGAGATGACTTCTTCCCCGCAGCCCACCTCATTATTGTTTGAGATAAGGAGGAATTTTTTTAGCCAAAGTGTAGTGAATGTGTGGAATGCCCTGCCACAGACTGCAGCAGAGGCCAAGTCCATGGGTATATTCAAAGCGTAAGTTGATGTTCATTAATGTTAGGTCTTGAAAATTATTAAAGGACAAGGAAGTAAACTGGCCTTTTATAAGGAACTCATCTGATGAACTATATAGAACTGGGCCACTTTACTCAATTGCATTACAACACGACAACAACACAACTTTGACTAGTGTGGTGACATCAGGGGTAAAACTGACTTTGGGAGCTAATGGAAAACATTTGGCAATTGTTCTTTCCTGATGCTATTTTCCACTGAGCTGAGTAGGAGAGAAAATTATTCAGAATGTAGAATTGACTGATGATATCACTCCAGGCAAATCTTATCCCATCTTATCAACCCTGAAATTTGTAACAACCTTGGAGTTTTTTGTTTGATTCATTGTGGTAACGCAATAGATTAGCTGGAATGTGTTTTAATAATTTAAGTGTGTACACATTTAAATGTTGCAGATTCTGATGAAGTAATCAATGCATCAATGCATGAAGTAATTGCATTTTCTAGCAACTCACCAAATGAACACCACATTCACTGGAATTACCAACTTACTCTTGAGAGATTTCTAATGAATATCTGTTGAACTATTCCCCATTGTGTGGGCATGTAGCCAAGTGGTTAAGGCATTGGACTAGCGACTTGAAGGTCGTGAATTCGAACCCAGTCGAGGCAACGTGTTGTGTCTTTGAGCAAGGCACTGCGACAACACTGGTGCCAAGCTGTATGGATCCTAATGCCCTTCCCTTGGACAACATTGGTGTCATGGAGAGGGGAGACTTGCAGCATGGGCAACTGCTGGTCTTCCATACAACCTTGCCCAGGCCTGCGCCCTGGAAAGTGAAGACTTTCCAGGTGCAGATCCATGGTCTCGCAAGACTAGCGGATTCCTTTACTATTCCCCACTTCCACTTCTGTTTAGCTAATGAAGTGCCCACCCAACACTTGCATGTGTACGAAAGCAATTGAACATGATCTAGAAACTGTAAAGTGGAAGTAGCATTTGCATAATATCAATACACCATTTTAACAGAGATATTAATTTGTTGAACAAATATGCTGAAACTGTTGAAATTCAATGCTTCATCGATTCTGCACATTCAGCAAATGAATTTGTGAAAGATCAACTCACAAGTAGTTGGCAATTACCTACCATTACTCTAAACCATCTGAACTAAAGCAATAAGAAACATCAGAGATTTTGCAGATGCTGGAAGTCCAGAGTAACACACATACAGAGCAACTCAGCAGGTCAAGCAGCAACTATCGGGAGGACTAAAGAGCTGATGTCCTGGCTGAGACCCTTCATCACGTCTGGAAAGGAAGGGGGAAGAAGCCAGAATAAGAGGTGGAGGACAGAAACGAGTACAAGCTAAACGGTGATTGATGAAACAAGGCGAAGGGGAAGGTAAGTGTCTGCAGGGAGGGGGTAAAATGAGAAGCTGGGAGATGTAGAAAGGTGGCTGAAGAAGAAGGAATCTGACAGGAGAAGAAAGTGGACCATAGGAGAAAGGGAAGGAAGATGGGCACTATAGGGAGGTTAATTGCAGATATACAGGTTAGGAGTGAAACCAGAATTGAGGATGGAAAAACAAAGAAGGGGGATGGGGAGAAATTATTGGAAATTCGTGCTGGCATGTTGGAGGAGTGAGAAAATATGGTACCGTAATGTAAAAGAGCGGAATGTTGCCAAATAGCACATTTCAGGCTGTAGGAGTACATGCTGAGAGACACACTGAAGCTTGGCACAGCCACCACGGTGTAGGGTTCTTCCACTACTTGACAGGGAGTACAACTGGGTTGGGTGAGGAAAGTTCAAAGTAAAGTAAATTTATTTAGATATAAAGTAATTTTAATGTCAAATTGAATTCCTTCAATTATTGTAGTAATGTATCACTTTAGGGAACGACTGAGTGGTAACAGTTCTCTTGGTTTAAAGAGCACTGCCTAATGCATTGTCTATTAATGTAAGAATGAAAAGGCATTGCATGGTTTATTTTTGAAAATATATTTTTTATTATGAATAAAGTTTATAAAATAGGAGCTTCAACCAGCAGGGGTACTGACAGCGAAGACTGGACAAGATTAAAGCTGATAGAACAATGTCCAGGAATAACAACAAAGTGATGGCTACATCAACAGAGTCCCATCAGTTGCTGTGAGCTTGGAGCTGACTTGATTTCATTAAACCATTTACTTCATTGCCTCTTAAGCTTGTGAATGAAATTCTGTCCATGAATTAGCATTCACAGGAATGAAAAGGTTAACATAGGATGAGAATTTGATGGCTCTGGGTTTATAGTCACTGAAGTTTAGAAGAATGCAAGGAAATCTCATTGAAACCAACAGACATCAACAGAATCAACAAACTCATTCGTAAGGCCAGTGATGTTGTGGGGATGGAACTAGACTCTCTCACGGTGGTGTCTGGAAAGAGGATGCTGTCTAAGTTGCATGCCATCTTGGTCAATGTCTCCCATCCACTACATAATGTACTGGGTGGGCACAGGAGTACATTCAGCCAGAGACTCATTCCACTGAGATGCAGCACTGAGCATCATAGGAAGTCATTCGTGCCTGTGGCCATCAAACTTTACAGCTTCTCCCTTGGAGGGTCAGACATCCTGAGCCAATAGGCTGGTCCTGGACTTATTTCATAATTTACTGGCATAATTTACATATTACTATTTAACTATTTATGGTTCTATTACTATTTATTATTTATGGAGCAACTGTAACGAAAACCAACTTCCCCCGGGATTAATAAAGTATGACTATGACTATGAAACCTATTGAGTATTGAAAAACTTAGACTGAGTGGATGTGGAGAGAATATTTCCCGTAACTGGGGATTCTAAGACCAGAGGGCAAAGCATCAGCATACAAGGATGTCCCTTTGGCACAGAGATGAGGAGGAGTTTCTTTAGCCAGAGGGTGGTGAATCTGCAGAATTCATTGCTACAGTCAGCTGCGGAGGTCAAGTCTCTAGGCATATTTAAAGCAGAGGTTGATAGGTTCTTGATTAGTAAGGGCATCAAAGGTTACCGGGAGAAGGTAGGAAAATGGGGTTGAGAGGGATAATAAAACAGCCACGATGCAGACTTGATGGGCTAACTCTGATCCTATGTCTCATGATCTTAATCATATCCACTTTACAGCAAAACTGTAAGGCACATCGATTGATACCAGAAGTTATATAAATACATTTTTGCTTCTGGCTAACCTAGCAGCATACCAGAAACTAGATGCACTGTGAACACAGAAGATTATCTCCAGCTGTGGTAAGACAGCCATTACATATTTTACAACTTATTTATGTCCCATCTTTATTCTTTCAACATTATAGCAGTTCACTGTCCAATTGAGAAGGTTATGGTTTCAATCAAGATACATTTGAACGTTTGAAAGTTTCCCTGGTAATGTAGCAAGAGTAGGGATCTTACATGGTAACAATAACATTTACAACATGAGCCCGTATTATAGGTTCATACAATCAGTGGCTTCTTTTTGAGATACACCTGTACACCTGCTCGGTAATGCAAATATCTAATCAGCCAATCATGTGGCAGCCACTCAATGCATAAAAGCAGGCAGACATGGTCAAGAGGTTCAGCTGTTGTTCAGACCAAACATGAGATGGATTAGGTATGTGATCTAAGTGATTTTGACCATGGAGTAATTGTTGGTACTGGACAAGGTGATTTGAGTATCTCAGAAACTGCTGATCTCTTGGGATTTTCACACACAACAGTCTCTACAGTTTACAGAGAATGGTGCAAAAAACAAAATAACATCCAGTGAGCTGCAGTTTTGTGAGTGAATACTCCTTGTTAATGAGAGAGGTCAGAGGAGAATGGCCAGACTGGTTCAAGCTGACAGGAAGGTGACAGTAATTCAAATAACATGTTACAAACAGTGGTGTGCAGAAGAGATTCTCTAAGTGCACAATGTTTCAAACCTTGAAGTGGATAGACTACAGCAGGTGAAGACCACAGACATACACTCAGTAGCTACTTTATTAGGTACAGGAGGTAACCATCGAGTGTATGTCCAACTGTGGTAATACAGCCATTACATATTTTACGACTTATTTATGTCCCATCTTTATTATTTCAGCTCACTGTCCAATTGAGAAGGTTACGGGTTAAATCATGGTATGCTTCAAACGCTCAGCAGCAATGTAGTAATATTGGGAATCTTACACAGTAACAATGTTTTGGACTCACATTTGCAGTATGAGCCCATATCGTGGGTACGTATATATAATGAAGGATGAGAGAAAGAAAGTATAAGTAATTTAAATATATAATGATATACATTGCTTCAGCGAATATCTCAATTTCCTTCATAAGACAAGATATTTTTTATGTGTTTCCTCAGATGTCACCTTCATTGTGAAAATGGATTGGGACCTAATAAATGCAGAGAGGTTTTCTAAAGCAAAATGCCTGAAGCTACCTTTCCAATCTGGGCAAAATTATAATTGATGATAAAAGACATATGTAATATAAATGCATTATGTTACTTTATATTTAAGAAGCAGCAAATGAAGTTCTTGATAAGAAAATATTCAAAAAATATCTATGTTTCACATCATAAGCCACTATCAGCTCAGAAGCAATAAATTATTCATGTTATTGCTAATGATAATTGATGATTGTTGTAGCATTTGTAATATTAAACTAACCATTAATGGAACATGGACTTCTTTTCTAGGGAATGCAGTGAATGAAGAACTCAAGAGTGTGAATTTAATTATGTCCACATGTAGATGGCAATGCAAACATAATGACTTTTCACTCCTTATTTTCCACTAGATATATAGATTACCAACTTGCTAGAACATTGGTTGGAATATTACCAAAGGAGGATATTTGAAGCTTTCCATTGGTTGATATTGACCAAGCATGTTGTGCCCCGACTGTCACAGCACCATCTGAAAATGCACAAACCAGGGCAGTACGATACAGACAGCAAGTCTTTGCCCATGCAGTAGGCTCTCCCTCTCCATGTAACTGATCAATGGCAGAGACCAATACAGTTTGGCATTAGCATGTCGCTCGAGTTACTAGTCAGCGTTGAACTCAATGTAGGACTGCCTTAGAGACTCCAGCTCCAGATTTTCCCTCGGGGTTTACTCCAGAAACAACCTTCCCAATGAATGGGTATAGCCGCAAGACTGCAGAGGTTTGAGCTCAGAACTTTCCTTCTCCATGATGAGTTGCCAACTATGGCTGATAAGCCCTATCTGCTGGTCGTGACAATTTTTAAAGCGCCAGCCTTCCCCACCGCCAACCCTCCCCCCACCCCCATCAGTAGAAATGGGCTTTAAGCCACACAAGGACAGGTGCTGGACCTGGTTGTCAGATGCTATTCCAGCTGCACACTATTGGAAGCACTAAGTAGGTAGTGGGAGCTTATTCCCATCACTGCCACTACCCCCCCCCACCCTCATGGCAACCTTGTGGTTAAAATTATTGAGTCATAGAGCCTTGTATCACAGAATCAGACCCTTTGGCCCAGTTCACTCATTTTAACACGCTCAGTGTTTTAGGAATAGGCTCTTGTCCTCCACCATCATACTTTTGAATGGACAATGAACCAACCCATGAACACTATCCCAGTAGTGCTCTCCTTTTGCACTATTTATTTAAATTAATTTTATATATTTCCTATTGTAATTTATAATACAATAGATTTTATACAATTTGTAATACAATAGATCCTGTCCAGATGTTTTCTAAGTGTTGTAATTGTACCTATCTTCACACCCCATTGGCTGCTTTGTTCCACATAACCACCACTCTCTCTGTGAAACAATTTCCTCTTTGTTTCTCCATTAAATATCACCCCTCTCATCTTAGATGTATACCCTTTAGTTTTACCCTGAGAATAAGAGCCTATTTACTCTCTCTATGACCCCATAATGGTTAGCCCTCAGCCTCCTATACCCCAGAGAGAAAAAAACAGCTTATAATATCTAATACTCATTAGAGCCATATCATTATACATTATGGATCATCAGCTAGATCTGGAGGTCATGGTTTAAGGGAACTTGAATAAAAAAAGGGGGGGAACATGAAGGGAACTTCTTCACACAAAGGGTGATGAGAGTATAGAATGAGCTGCCAGGAGAAGTAGTAGATGTGAGTTTGATCCTAAAATTTAAAAGAAATTTGGATTGGTACATGAAGGGGAGAGCTGTGGTCTGGGTACAAGTCAATGGGACCTGTAAGAAGTATAATAGTTTGGCACAGACTAGATGGGCTGAAGGCCCTGTTTCTGAGCTGCAGTGTTCTGCGTCTCTATGATAACACTTCCTTTGGCCTAGTTCGTCCATGCCGACTAAGGTGTACTCATGATCTAGTCCCATTTACCTGCATTTTATCCAATCCCTTTAAACCTTTCTTCATCTTTCAAACATATTTCAAATGTTGTAATTGTGCCTGTCTCTACCACTTCATCTGGCAGATTGCTCCACATATACACCATTCTTTGTGTGGAAAATTTGTCTCTCAGGTCCCCTTCAAATACTTTCCCTCTCACCTTAAGTCTATGCTCTCTAGTTTTAGACTCCCATACCTTGGAAAGAAGGACTGACCCTCATGAATGTACAAAACTCTGTAAGGTCACCTCTTAGCATCTTTCGCTGCAGGCAAAACAGTCCCAGCCTATTAAATTCCTTCTCTTAATTCAAGCTGCTCAATATTGACAATAAATATGTAAATCTTTTCTGCACCCAGGATAGATTAATCACATCTTTTTTATGGTAGGGTGTCCAGAACTGTTTACAATATTGTATGTGGGGTCTTGCTAATGATTAAATGATGTCCCAACTCTTGTACTCAATGCCTTGACTGATGAAGGCAAATATACCATAAACACTTTTTGTCTCTCTGTCCACCTGTACTGTCCTTTCAGGAAACTAAGTACTTGCACTCCTAGATCTCTTCTGTTCTACAGCACTCCCGAGAGCACTGTTATTTATTGTTTAACTCCTATCCTGGTTTAACTTCCCAAAGAGCATCATCTTGTTTTTGTCTGAGTTAAACTGCACCTGCCATTCCTTTGCTGTCACGTGCTGAATAGACTTCTCAGTCTTTGAATTGCCAGACAGCTGAACGGAGACAAGATATCCAAATACATCAGGTAAATCTCGCTTTATAGCACCATCAATGGATTTGGGGGAAAAGGTAAAGCAGAAATGGGCAGATATACTGTTTGATCTCCAGCTATCCTGGAATGCCTTACACCTCCAATAATAAGACCATTAAAACACAAATTATAGGAGTAACCTTTTAATGTCAGACCACCAAATCATATTCCACCCCAACTTCTACAAATACTAACAAACTCCCCTAATCATATGCAAGTTCTCTAATCATTATAATGCACCTATCATTATTTTCAAAGATATCAAAGATATTCCTTCTTCCTTCACAATCCCTTGACCACCCTTGCAATTAGAACATTCACATGATTTGAAACACTACACAAATGGAATTCCCCAACACTTGATTGGATCTAATCTATAGATCAATTTGTTGTATTCTCAACTTCAGCACAGATGCTCTGAAGTGGAACTAAACTTGAGCCTACTGTAATTTCTTGACAAAATGCATTTTCAAAATTAATATATCTGTATATTTCGAGCTACCGAGCATAGAATTCCTTGCCTTTGTTTGTTCTTTTCCTGCTGAAGGAACTCAGTGGGTCGAGTAGAACTTGTGAGACAGAAGGAAACATTGATGTTAAGTGTCAAAACTCTACATCAGGACCTGAATTGTTGACAATTCCTTTCATTCAGTGTCTTCGGATTGGCAACAACATACCCTACATAATCTCCCTCAGCGCTGGTTCACCACAAGGTTGAGTGCATAACTCCCTGCCTTATTCCCTTTATACTTGTGACTGTGGGGCTAAGCACAGCTCCAATGCCAACTTCACCACTGTCATTAGCCAGATCTAAGGTGGTGATGAATTGGCATAGAAGAGAGAGATTGAAAATCTGGCTGAGTGGTGCCACAAAAACGATCTCTCACTTAAAGTCAGCAAGACCAACGAGAAGATTATTGATTTCAGTAGGAGGAAATTGGAGGTTCATGAGCCAGTTGGAGTGGGATCAGAGATTTGAGGGTCAGCAACTTTAAATTCCTTGGCGTTATCATTTCATTCGTTATCACTAGATCAGTCCTGGGTCCAGCATATAGGTGCCATTATGAAGAAAGCAAGACAGTGCCTGTACTTTCTTACAAGTATCACAGGAAACCAGCATCTATCACCAAGGGCCTCCAGCATCCAAGCCATGCTGTCTTCTCAGTGTTGCTATTAGGAAGAAGGTACGATAGCTTCAGGACTCACACCACCAAGTTCAGGAACAGTTACTACCCTCAACCATCAGGCTCTTGCATCAGAGTGAATGACTTCACACACCCCATCACTGAACAGTTCCCACAACCTGTGGACTCATTTTAAGGACTCTTCATCTCAGGTTTTTAATATTTGTTGCTTTTTTATTATTACTATTTTTTCTCTTCTTTTTGCATTTGCACAGTTTTTTTTTGCACATTGGATGTTGTTCAGTCTTTCATTGATTCTATTGTGTTTCTTGTATTTACTGTGACACTCACAACACGCTGGAGGAACTCAGCAGGTCGGGCAGCATCCGTGGAAAAGATCAGTCGACGTTTCGAGCTGGATCCTGACGAAGGGTTCCGGCCCGAAACGTCGACTGATCTTTTCCACGGATGCTGCCCGACCTGCTGAGTTCCTCCAGCGTGTTGTGAGTGTTGCTTTGACCTCAGCATCTGCAGATTATTTTGTGTTTTGTATTTACTGTGATTGCCTGCAAGAGAAATGAATCTCGGGGTTGTATATGGTGACATATATGCACTTTGATAATAAATTTACTTTGAACTTCTGCAGATGCTACTTAGTTATCAACTAAAACTGAAACAATATGATATAAAAAAAACATTCAAAGTTGCTACTTGGTGAAATAATCAATAAAGCTGCTCCTGGATAAATAACAGCTGCTTCCCTTCAAGAATTTGTTTTTTTTCCATCAAATGGCACATCCCTAATCATTATGGCTTACCGGTACATGACCTTTTTCCTCACTTTACACAAAATGAACTTTGCAATTGTTTTGTTCTAATTTTGTTAGGTCTTGTTAAAATGTTGTATAATTTATGTTATTTCTTGTGAGTGCAGTGTGTCTGATGTTACTGCTTGTGATACTGTTTGAGTAAGTTTTTCATTGCACCTATTCATGCATATGCTTGTGCAACTGACAATAAACTCGATGTTAACATTTGACCTGAAGCCAGCCACTGGCATGGCAGCCAAAAATTTCTACAACTTAAGGAAAAGTGGCTACCCTTTTCTATTTTCCAGAGAGACCACTCCTTCTATATCTCACCCTATAGCTCACCCAACCCTCCCTGAGATCTGGTACTTTCCCCTGCGGTCACAGAGGTTAACATTATCCTAAAACATCCTCCCTTACCCCCATCTAGAACCCTTATCACCTCTTCCAGGTGAGGCAAATATTCACACGCACCACCTCCAATCTTGACTACTGAATTTGCTGCTCCAGGTGTGGCCACCTCTACATCAGAATACAAAGCACAGATTTGGAGTCCAAAACTAGAGTTCACAGATACAAGAAATGAGGGGAAAGATTTAGAAGTGGCCTGAAAGGTAACTTCTTCACACAAAAGGTAGTGAGTACCTGAAATGAGCTGAGAGAGGAAGTGGCCTAGGCAAGTAAAATTGCAACATTAAAGAGGCATTTGGAAAGGTATATGTCAGACCATAAGACCATAAAATATAGGAGCAGAATGAAGCTATTTGGTCCATCAAGTCTAATCTGCCATTTCATCATGGCTAATCCATTTTCCCTCTCAGCCCCAATCTCCTGCCTACTCCCCATATTCTTTCATGCCCTGGCTAATCAAGAATCTATCAACCACTTCCTTAAATATACCCAATGACTTGGCCTCCACAGCCACCTGTAGCAATGAATTCCACAGATTCATCATTGTCTGGCTAAAGACATTCCTCCTTATCACCATTCTAAAAGTATGTCCCTCTATTCTGAGGTTGTGTCCTCTGATCTTAGACTATACCACCACCAGAAACATCCTCTCCACATCCACTCTACTGAGGCCATTCAACATTCAATAGGTTTCAATGAGATCCCTCTTCATTCTTCTGAATTCCATTGGGTAATCAGAATCTGCATCACCGGCATGTGACGTGAAATTTGTTAACTTAGCAGCAACAGTTCAATGCAATACATAATCTAGCAGAAAAAAAATAGTAATAAAAAAAATAAATAAGTATATCAATTACAGAGTACAGATATTGAATAGATTAAAAAATGTGCAAAAAACAAAAATACTGTATATTAAAAAATGTGATGTCATGTTGAAGGGTTCAATGTCCATTTAGGAATCAGATGGCAGAGGGGAAGAAGCTGTTCCTGAATTGCAGAGTGTTTGCCTTCAGGCCTGATGGTAACAGTGAGAAAAGGGCATGCCCTGGGTGCTGGAGGTCCTTAATAATGGACGCTGCCTTTCTTAGACACTGCTCGCTGAGGATGTCCTGGGTACTTTGTAGGCTAGTACCCAAGATGGGGCTGACTAGAGCCATCAAATGCTCCTCGTATGACAAGCATTCCAATCCTGGAATCATTTTCATAAACCTCCTTTGAACCCTTTCCAATGTCAATACATCCTTTCTTAGATAAGAGCCCCAAAACTGTTCATAATACCCCAAATGAGTATTCACCAGTGCTTTATAAAGCCTTAATATTACTTCCTTGCCAGGGAAGGGCTTGGAGGGTTATGGAGTTAATACGGACAACTGGTATGAGCAAGAACGATGCTGTGGCCAGCATGGTCTGAACAGCCTATTTCCATGCTCTCGAATTGATCTAAGACAAATCCTGTGGGACGAGTAACCGTCAGCATTTTGTATCTGTGACTCTTCAAAAGAGAGATATAACTTTTAGTAGGAAATAAAGAGATGGGCATTATATACAGGATTCCAAATAGAAGCCAGGATATGGAATACAAATTATAACTTGAGATAGGAAAGTCATGTAAAAAGAGGAATGTTACAATAATAATGGGGATTTCAATTTGCATGTGGATGGGGAAATCAGATTGGTACTGGATCCCCAGAGAGGGAGTTTGTAGATGGTCTATGATATGGCTTTTTAGAGCAGTTTGTGGTTGAACCCACTAGGGCATGGGATCCCAAACTTTTTTTATGCTATGGACCAATACCTTTATGCAAGGGCTCCCCTGCACTAGGGAAAAGGCAATTCTAGATTGGGTGTTGTGTAATGAACCAAATTTGATTCAGGAACTTAAGGTAAAGGAAGCCTTAGGAAGCAGTGATCATAATGACAGCATTCATCCTACAGTTTGAGAGGGAGAAGATAATGTCAGATGTATCAGATTTATAGTAGAGTAAAGAGAATTACTGAAGCATGAGAGAGGAGCTGGCCAAAATTGATTGGAAGGGAACACTGGCAGGGTTGATGGCAGAACAACAATCACTGAAGTTTCTGGGGGCAATTCAGAAAGCACAGGATAGATGTATCACAAAGATAAAGAAGTACTGTAAAGGGAGGATGGGCACCAGTGACTAACAATGGAAGTCCAAGACTGCACAAAAGCAAAAAAGAGGGCATACATTATAGGGGGAAGTTAGTGAATATGGAAGCTTTTAAAAACCAACAGAAAGCAACTAAAAAGCCATAAGGAGAGACAAGGTGAAATACGAAGGGAAGATAGCCAATAATATAAAAGAGGATACCAAAAATGGATATCGGACCGCTGAGAAATTACACTAGGGAGGTAGTAATCGGGGACAAAGAAATGGCAGATGAACTTAGTAAGTATTTTGTGTCAGTCTTCACTAGACGCTAGCAGTATGCCAGAACTTCAAGAGTGTAAGGGGCCAGAAGTGAGTGTTGTTGCTATTATTAAAGAGAGAGTGCTTGGGAAGATGAAAGGTCTTCAGGTAGATAAGTCACCTGGACCAGATGGACTACACTCCAGGGTTCTGAAAAAGGTAGCTGAACAGGTTGGGGAGACATTAATAATGATATTTCAAGAATCACTAGATTCTGGAATGGTTTCAGAGGACAGGGGAATTTCATATCTCACGCTGCTCTTTAAGAGGGGAGGGAGGCAGAAGAAAGGGCATTACAGGTCAATTAGCCTGATTTCAGTGAATGGGAAGACATTGGGGTCTATTATTATTGTTTTAGGGCACTAGGAAGCACATGGTAAAATAGGCCAATATCAGCACCGTTTCATTAAAGAAAAATCTTACCTGACAAATCTGTTGGAATTATTTGAGAAAATAATGGGCAAGATAGACAAAGAAGGATGTTGTTTCCATAGATTTTCAGAAGGCCCTTAACAAGGTGCTGCATGTGAGGCTGCTTGACAAGATAACAGCTCACGGTGTTACAGGAATGATACTAGCATGGATAGAAGATTGACTGACTGGCAGGAGACAAAGAGTCAGATTAAAGGAGGCCATTTTTCATTGGCTGCTGGTGACTAGTGATGTTCCGCTGTGCTGGGACTGCTCCTTTACCTATTATGTGTCATTGATTTGGATGAAAGAATTGATGGCTTAGTGGCCGAGGTCACGGATAATAGAAAGATATGTGGAGGGGCAAGTAGTGTTGAGGAAGCAGGGAGTCTACATTAAGAGAATGGGCAAAGAATTGGCAGATGGAATATACTGTGGGGAAGTGTATCGTCATGCATTTTGGTAGAAGGAATAAAGGAGTACATTGTTTTCTGAACAGGGAGAAAACTAAAAAAATCAGAGATGCAAAGGGGCTTGTGAGTGCTTGTGCAGAATTGCCTAAAGGTTAACTTGCAGGTTGAGTCAGTGGTAAGGAAGGCAAATGTAATATTTGCATTCATTTTGAGAGGATTAAAATATAAAAGCAAGGATGTAATGCTGAGGCTTTAGAAGGAATTGGTTAGACCACACTTGAAGTATTGTGAGCAGCTTTGGGGCCCCTATCTATGAAAAGATGTGTCAGTATTGGTGATGGTCAAGAGGAGGTTCACGAAAATTATTTTGAGAAGGAAAGGGTTAACATAAGAAGTGTTTTTGATGGCTCTGAGCCTGTACTCACTGGAGTTTAGAAGAAGGAAAGGTGGAATCTCATTGAAATTTATGGAATGTTGAAATGTATGGATGGAGTAGATATCTCCTATAGTGTGTAAGTCTCGGACCAGAGGGCATAGCTTCAGATGACAGGGATATCCATTTAGAACAGAGAAGAAGAGGAATTTATTTAGCCAGAGGATAATGAATCTGTGGAATTCATTGTCACAGGCAGCTGTGGAGGCCAAATCACTGACTATATTTAAAGTGGAGTTTGACAGTTTATTGATACTCAGATGCACCCTTTTAGAATGGCAATGAGGAAGAATTGTTTTAGCCAGAGAATGGTCAATCTGTAGAATTTGTTGCCACAGGTAGCTGTGGAGGCCAAGTTAATGGGTATATTTAAGGCAGAGGTTGATAGTTTCATGATTAATTAGGGCAAGAAGGGCTAAGGGGAGAAGGCAGAAGATTGAGGCTGAGAGGGAAAATGGATCAGCCATGTTGAAATGGTGGATCAGACTCAATGGGCCAAATGGCCTAATTCTACTCCTATATCTTATGGTCTTGTGGTCTAATGGGACTGGCATAGACATCATCTTGGTTAGCATGAACCAATTGGATGAAGGACCTGTTTCCATGCTGTATACTCTATGACTTTACTCACTGTATGATGGCTTCACTTTGTCAGATAAATTCCTTTTCATAATTCCTTAGTGCACAGTTGGGATCTTTTACATCTACTTGATGTAACTGGTAGGGGATCAGATTAACACTTCACCTGGAAAAGGGGACTTAAGTAAGCTCAATACTTTCCATATACAGAGGATTCTAGTTAATTGGGCCATTGGTTAATGGGGACAGCCTCTTATTTGGCCAAATCTTACAGAACGAAAATCAATTAAGAAAATAGCTGGGATTCCATATAAGCATATAACAATTACAGCACGAAACAGGCCATGCTGTACCATTTCCGTTCATTTATTTGGGACACTGCACTACTTAATTGGGACAGAGACTGCTGTCGAATAACTTCTGTCTAGTGTCAGTCCCGTGTACTCATGTGGCCGTTAGACACTGAACTGTGCTTGGAATGGATAGTTTTTAAATAGTGTCAATTGCGTGTGTTCATGTTAAAAAGGCAGTGTTTTTTTTTTGTCACTGATGGTAGGCAAGAAATAAGCAGTAAGACAATTTAGAACTGCTTTGCTTACCACGGTTTCAAGCATTTGGGTTTGTAATGCCAGGAAAAGGCCAGGGGTTAAAAGGAAACAACTTCTCTACTTCAGCAAGTTAGGAGCTACAAAGAATGTGAAGGTATTGGCAATAATTTTGAATGTTACAATTAAAATAAAGATTTGGAAGATGCAATCATCAGAAGCATCATATGAAGACAGTTCACTATCTGCACTAAGTGTCTGTGCTGATTTTGTTCACTTACAGAACACAGCAATGTGCACTGAATGAATTCCTCCATCAAGAACTATTAGGAAGTAATACATAGTTTTGTAGTTCTGTAGTCATATTGGTTGTGTTACAATTTGTTCTGCGTTTTATATAAGAACATAATTTGTTACTCAATTAAATGGAAGTTTGTCTTTTTTTATGCCTTTTTCAGTTGTGTTGAAAACATGTGCCTGGGTCGGACTCAGGGTGGGGCTGAATGTCTCCACGGTCTGAGACTGTGAAACTGATGAGCTCACATTGTCTCTGTGCACTGAAGGCACCTTCTGTGTGAGAGATGGAGCAGTTGTTCTGTTCCTTGTGCCTCAGCAGAAGGGAACATCAGACTTCTTTGAAGGTTTTCCTCCATGCTCCACTATGCCTCCTCCTCCCTGTTCCGGACTCAGGCTGATCTCTGACCCATCCGCAGATCTGCTCCTGCAGTGATGCACTCCCGGAGGAATCTGCTAACAGTGCCTTGTCTTCTTTATACTTTTTTATGGGTGGTGGGGTGGAGATATGCCTCTATTAAAGGAGGTGTAAGGCATTCCTTCCCTCTGCTAACCTGCAGGTCACCCTTGGGCAAGGTGCAGCACCTGCTTAGCTCCAAAATGAGAGTTGCATGAAGCCATGGGAGCAGGTAGTGGATGGTTGTATGAGCAGCTGCTGCATATCATGCGTTCTGGTTACATGTGTACTGACACCAGACACACAATCCCTGAAGTGTATTGATAATGGCTGGGGTCATCTGTCTTGTGGAAGAAGGTAATGATAAACCACAGAAAAAATCTGTCAAGAAGAATCATAATCATGGACAAGTGGAAGACCATGATTGCCCATGTCATACCATATGGCACATAACGATAACGATGATACCTTTTTAACTATTTCCATGAAATTTCGGCTAATTGAGGCAGCCGTTTAATTTGGCCAAAATATACTGGTCCCGATACATCCTAATTAATCGGAATCCACTGTACTCCACTAAATTGTAAAACTAAATCATTATGCTCAGGTCCTGGAGACCGAACCAGCAACTTTCAGCATCAGAAACAATTGGATTGAACCACTAAAATAGTTGCTTACCTATCTGGAATCTATTTTCCTACCTTTCTTACAGAATGGACCATTGTAGGCAGAGTGACTACAGTTGCATAAATAGCCATTGTATTTCTCTATGCACCTTCCTCCATTATGACACAGGTTACCGTAACTGCTACAATGTCCCAGGCAGCCAGGCTTCACTCCAGGGGTAACTTTAGCTCTTTCTTCAAGATCAAGGGTGATCCCATTTAACCGTAAGGATCGAATGCATCCTAGGAAGCCCTTCTGTCTTGAGGCTGTTCCACCTGCAGAAAGATTATTGCAGAACAATAAACTCCTGTAACAGCAATAGAGTAATGATCAGGATGTGGGATGGAATGGAAAATGTGTTTCTTATTTTTGGTGCTATAAATTTTGTTAGCAAAATTACCTAACCTCAATGTACAAAATATCTTCAGCTCAAATGATGTTTTAGATTGCTATAATTTCCAGTGAAAAGAAATACAAAATAATTCATATCAGTGCATAAATTTAGTTCTACACATCTCAACAGATTTCTGCTAGGAGGAAACACATGTAAATATTTAGTTTTTTCAAAGTATAAATCAAAGTTTTATACTTTGAATGGTACATAAAATGTGACCAATTAACTAAATTTCAACCCCATTCATTGGCATATTTAAGACAGCTATGTTTTTTGAATAGTATTTAAATAATGGATGAGTTTTGGGACAAATTATGAATGTTGACAGGATGTGAGGAGTTGAAAGATGTCATTGCTGTGAGCACTTTCAATTATTCTCTTCACATTTACTTTCCTGTTTTTTATTAACTGAACTATTCTTGCCTCATGGAATGACAAGGTGGTCTAAGCTGTTCAAGAGAACAATAAGGAGAATGCATGGTTTTTCAATAATGACGTAGTGGAAGTTTTAGGTTGATGCAAAGTGGAGCAAATCTGCTGCCTTGACCAAATTTTGGCTCCAGGATAATTTAATTTTTGAGAAACATTTCAAAAAGGCTATTTTGCACTTCTCAGTTCAAAAGAGTGAAAGGTAGAGAAGAACGTGCCACCATGCTCAGGAACAGCTTCTAATCTGCTCTTATAAGACTATTGATGGTTCCTTAGTACAATAAAATGGACTCCTTTGACTTCACAATCTACCTAATTATGGCCTTTCACCTTAATTACAATAAGACCATAAAACCATGACATTAGAGCAGAATTAGGCCACTTGGCCCATTGAGTCTGCTCTGCCATTCAGTCATGGCCTGGCCTCAACAGCTGCCTGTGGTAACATATTCAACAAACTTGCCACCATCTAGCTAAAGAAATTTCTCCATATCTCTGTTTAGAATGGATGCCCCTCTACCCTGGGGCTGTGCCACCTTGTCCTAGACTCCCCCACAATGGGAAACATCCTTTCCACATCTACTCTGTCCAGGCATTTCAGCATTCAAAAGGTTTCAATGAGATCCCCCCTCATGCTCCTAAATTCCAGCGAGTACAGACCCAGAGCCATCAAATGTTCATTGTATAATAACCCTTTCATTCCCGGAATCATTCTTGTGAGCCTCCCCTGCACCCTCTCCAAAGACTACCTGCACTACATTCTGTTGTAACTGTAATACTTTATTCTGCATTGTTATTGTTTTTCACTTATATACAGTAACCTTAATGTACTAATGCAAAGAAATGATTTGTATAGATGGCAATGCAATCAAAACTTGTCATTGTATCCAATAGATGCGACCGTAATAAACCAAATTACAATTGGGGTAGTTAATTGATGAATAGTAGCCCCTTGAAGTTAATCAATGGAGGAAAGAGTACAGGATCAGCACTGTATTCATTGATGTTGTATTGAAACAGGCAACACAACAGCGTAGTGATTAGTGTAATACTTTACAGCATCAGCTGTAAGATTGAGGTCCAATTCTTGTGCTGTCTGTAAAGAGTTTATACATTCTCCTCATGGATGCATGGGTTTTCTCCAGGTGCTCTGGTTTCCTCTCACATTCCAAGGATTATGGGTTGGGGTGAGTAAGTTGTGGGCATTCTATGTTGGTGCCAGAAGCATGGCGACACTCCCAGCACATTGCAGACTATGTTGGTCATTGACACAAACAACACATTTCACTGTACGTTCTGATATACATGTGACAAATAAAGCTAATCTCTTAATCTTTGCAAGAAGATGGGAATGGGGAATGTTAAGGATCTCAAAAAATGGACAGATGAGTTGGGTAATCTGGTGCTGAACATAACTAACTGGGATAAGGCAATATCCATGGAGGTAGAGGCATTTTTGATGTTTAGTATTCAAGATTCTTCAACATGTAATATTGAGCTATGCATCTTTTATTTGAGAATGCCTCACCTGCTCGTAAAACCCCGAGAAGTGACAATAGAGATGTATGGGATCATGGTGGATAACTAATCAGCTTGTTCCTAAATGTCTAATCCTCATGAGACTCAATGCAATCCCAGCTTTTCTGGTAAGATGGGATGAGCTTGGATGCAGTTGCTGTTCGGGTCCAATCAAGGGTGAATTTGTTGGTATTGTATGTCTTTTTTATGATCACATCACTGCTGGATACTAAGAACATCATATACTGCAGGTTCCCTCCATCAGCGAATTGCTCAATGGCGGTGGAGCTGGATTTATTGTGTATCATTGTGCCGGGAAAATGCACTGTCCAACAAACAGACTGAGTGATTGTCTTGGACATTTTTCTTGTGATTGCAAGACCCTGCTGGACCTTGCATACTGCAGCTCCAGTTCACTGATTCATTGCAGAGACTGACAGTGGGGAAGCTGCTTTGCTTTGGTTATAGTGAGGACCAGGGCTATGCCGTGGGTAGCCTGCTGCAGTTGCCCAGGGGTGGAGATGCCGGAGGCCATCTGTGAGTGAGCAGGGGCCTCTGTAAGATTTTTGGAATCCATACTGGGTTGGAGTTTGGCCCTTCCTATTGATGCTGCTCTCCAGTGTTTGCTCGATATTGCTCTCTGGTGTTTGCTCGGTGCTGCTCTCCAGTGTTCAGTCAGTGCTGCACTCCAGTGCTTGCTTGGCGCTGCTCTCCAGTATTCGCGCGATGCTGCCCTCCCGTGTTCACGCGATGCTGCTCTCCGGTGTTCGCTCGGTGCTGCCCTCTGGTGTTCACTCCGTGTTGCCCTCCGGTGTTCACTCGGTGCTGCTTTCCCGTGTTCGCTCGGTGCTGCTCTCCTGTATTCGCTCGGTGCTGCTCTCCAGTTTTCGCTCGATGGAAGAACAAGCTGGACCAGAAGAACTTACCATCAATCTACAGTCAAGCCATGCAGGGATTTGGGTTTTTTTTTGTGTCTGCTTTACTGAAATCAAAACCATATGCGCTATTTGTGCTAAGTGCTATGTGCTGTGTGCTGTGTGCTGTTGGTTATATGCTTTGCACCTTAGCCCCAGAGGAACACTGATTCATTTAGCTATATTAATGTATGGTTGAATGATAATTAAACCTAAACTTCAATTTTAAGTATGAGTCTCTGTCTGATTTCCCTGTGCTTCTCTATCTACTCAACAGGTTTCCATGGTAGTTGTTCGTGGGTGTAATGTGAGCACTGCCCTAAAAAGCCAACCCTAATAACATGAGGAACAACAGAGACAGTAAGAATAGATGCCTGGAAATATCCAGTTTGTGGTGCTACTTCATGGATCTGTAGAAGTGGAGCATCCTGCATGGCCACAACAAAGAACAAATTTATTGACAAAATTGTTGTAATTAACTTTTTATCACTACAGGTCCCAAAACAAATCTTCAACATCATTATCTTGAGGTGCACAGAATTGTGTCAGCAAATGGATGAATGAAAAACTGAAGACCTATTTAAGCACAGACACAGAGATAAAGAAATTTAAGGTGCTATCAGTTTGATATTAGTCAATGGCTGTGCTTCATAGGAAACTTTCAGAATTTGGATCTACTGTGAGGGGATCCAGGAGTGCCCCTATTAACTGTATGAAGAGCGACAGAGAGAGTCATTTATCATTGATGGTTTGTTTGGAAAAGAGAGAGAGATGAAGATTGACGGTTGGACTGTCACGGGAGGTAACTTTGGACTTTTACTTTGGAGATAAAAACTAAGCAGCTCGAAGGTTGCTATGGTGACCAACAGGATATTATTGATGTTGCTTCCAAGGACTTGTTGCCTGCTAGCATTCCTTTACAGACAAAGGAAGGAGGGACTCTTTGAATGACAGGTGATGCTCAGCCTAGTGAGATAAATAGGAGTTCAGATGGTACAGACCTCAGATACATGACAGGGACACTGAATGAGCATTGTTGTGCCCGCAGAGAAAGTGGGTTTTGGAGGATTGATCCAGCGGATTGATCCAAGCGCTCTGCCAGTGAAAATTCAAAGGCAAGATCGGTGGGGAGTTGTCCATGTGTCCAACCCTGGCCTGGGTAGACAGCTCAACCACATCAAAGTACGGTCCCCTTTGTTGTTAAAGTCGCAGTCGGTGATTTGTGAAGGATTTCGGAGGACGACGAGGAAATCGACGGCAACAGCTCACCTGAAGACTCGACTTGCTCTCTCTGCATCACTATTCAACTAAATACCACGAACTGAACTGAACTGAGCTTTACTCAACATCGTAAGGCTATCTTTTTACCCCTAGACTTAAAGAAGCTTGGTTTTCTCATACATATTTTTCCACACTTACTGATTTACTTACTTATATATATAACTCTTGCTAACCTGATTGAGTTATCTTCACTGAGTTTACTTTATTGTATAGTTATTAATAAATATTAATAGTTTATAGCAATACTAGACTCCAAAGTGGTTTCTATTTCTGCTGGTTCTTTATTCCCGTCACGGGGTTCGTGACACTATCAACAAACAGAATTTTGGAACTGCAGTACAGGTTGTAGCTGTTACATTACATCATTTGTACAAGCAATTATAGATAACAACTTGTCCTGTATTTCTTTTTTAAGTGCCATTACATATCTTACGGCTATCAAAACCCTTCTTGCTGATGAGGAGGAATTCCTTTAGCCAGAGGATAGTAAATCTGTGGAATTCATTGCCATGGATGGCTGTGGAGGCCAAGTCATTGGGTGTATTTAATGCACAGGTTTAATTATCAACAGTTATAGGGAGAAAGCAGGAGAATGGGGTTGAAGAGGGATAATAAATCAGCCATGATTGGATAGCACAGCAGACCTCATGAGCCGAATGGACAAATTCTCCTATATCTTATGATCTTTGCTATTGAGCAAGTTCAGCAAGAAGTTTCATGTTCAATAGCAGTATTTATATCTTAAAGAAAGGAAAGCACATTTCACCTTCTATCATTCATACATGATAATCTTTATAGATATACCCTTTATATACCCTAACCCTAATCCTAAGAAAGACAATAAAAGTGTACTACTAAAGCGCAGCACTTAATGCTCTCCAGCATGGATACTACATTTGATGGCCTCTTGCAGTAGGGAAATATACTTCAAGCATATTGCAACAATCTTCTTCTATAAAGCATTTGTAGCCAGTCTTTATTTTTGCATTGACCTTGCAAATAGCTATAGATGTACAGATTGAAAGCATTTTGATTAGTTGCATCACAGCCTGAAGTGGAGCCTCCAATGCTCAGGATCATAAGAGGCTGCAGAGTGTTTTAGACCCAGTCAGTTTCATCATGTGTATAACCTTTCCCACCAACCACAACATTTTTAAGAGGGGTAGTGCCTCAAGAAGGCAGCACCCATCATTAAAGACACTTAACATACCAGACCTACCATCTTCCACTGGGGAGAAGGTTCAGGAGCCTGAAGACCCACACTCTTTGTTTTAAGAACAGCTGCTTCTCATTCACCGTGAGATTTCTAAGTGGTCCATGAACCTAAGAACACTACTTCATTATTTCTCTTTTGCACTAATTATTGATTTTGTAATTTTTCTGTTGTGCTCTACACAGTTGCCATAAGAGAACAGATGTCAGTGAGAATATACCTGATTATAATACCTTAAATAGGCTTGCAAATGAACTTACATAAGTAAGTACATCATTACAAATAAACATTTTTTATTCTTTTGCCAATCTTTGTTCCATGGATTCTGTGGTTCTACTGACATTGAGGACCACTACCAATGCATCTTTTGTTATTGCGCTAGGAGCCATTGGTCCACCAGACAATAGAGTAGAAATTTGGCGTTCGCATTAAGTTTGTGAATTTTACCACACAGGCTATTTCTTCATCCAAATGCAGTGCCTTAAGAGCCCCACAGAGAAACCATACAGTGATGTTTTAATGTTGATATGATGTATCCACTTAAGTTGAACAAACTGGAAATGTACCATGATGAATAACATCAAATACGCAAGTCTATTTTGAACAATGGAGCAATTTCAGGTTTCTTTGACAGTCAAGACAATTACTATGCCAAAGTTCCACAATCTAGGCAAATAATTGAGTGGTGTTTGAATAGTACACCATGAATCACACAAACATAAAACCTATTTAGGCAGTGTTTTTTTAAGGGAATAAAGGAAATATTTAAGTAGCTATGAAGTTAAAAATTTCAATTATAGTGAGCACTCACTTGTTGGAGAGCGAACGCAAGGTTTAAAAAGAACCTGGGACCTTTCAAGACCTTTCATTGGCTGCAATGATAAACGATCTATTAGGCACTCAGCAAAGACCAATAAAAAGAAGTGAGGTTATGTAGAATGGCTGTAGTGTGAGTGGACCAGTGTTAGTGGGTTCAGGCATTGGCGAGAACAGATAGAGGCTCTTAGAGCAACACATTTGTAAAGAGATCACAGACTGTTGTAAGAAAGGTAAGATTGTTATAGAAGGTGATTTTACCTTTCCCCATATTTCCACACCTTGGGAATCCCATACTGTAAAAGGACTAGATGGTAAAGAGTTTGTTAAAGATTCCTTAATCATTATGTAGAAATCCCAACAAAAGAGTGTGCGATACTGGATCTGCTATTAGGGAATGAGACAGGACAGCTGACAGAAGTTTGTGTAAGGGAACACTTTGCGTCCAGTGACCACAATGCCGTTAGTTTCAAAGTAAATATGCAAAGAGATAGCTCTGATCTGCATGTTGAGATTCTAAATTGGACAAAAGCCAATTTTGATGGTATTAGAAATGATAGAAACATAGAAACATAGAAAACCTGCAGCACAATACAGGCCCTTCGGCCCACGAAGCTGTGCCAAACAGGTCCTTACCTTTAAAATTACCTGGGGTTACCCATAGCTCTCTATTTTTCCAAGCTCCATGTACCTATCCAGGAGTCTCTTAAAAGACCTTATCATATCCGCCTCCACCACCGTCACTGGCAGCCCAATCCATGCACTCGCCACTCTCTGTGTAAAAAAACTTACCCCTGACATCTCCTCTGCACCTACTTCCAAGCACCTGAAAACTGTGTCCTCTAGTGTTAGCCATTTCAGCCCTGGGAAAAAGCCTCTGACTATCCACACATCAATGACTCTCATCATCTTATACACCTCTATCAGGTCACCTCTCATCCTCCGTCACCCCAAGGAGAAAAGGCCGAGTTCATTCAAGCTATTCTCATAAGGAATGCTCCCCAATCCAGGCAACATCCTTGTATATCTCCACTGCACCCTTTCTACGGTTTCCTCACTGTAGTGAGGCGACCAGAACTGAGCACAGTACTCCAAGTGGTATCTGACCTGGGTCCTATATAGCTTCCTTTTCTTTTATGACGAAATTCCTATGCTCTCATTCCTATTCAGCATTCCATTACCCTTGCTTGTCTTTTCTCCTTACACTGGTCCTGAGCTTTGATCAGCTTGTCATTACATGACTCCCGCTTGTCAGATCTGAACTTGCCTGATAACACAGATGCTCCCAAATAACTCTCTGAGCTCCTGTCTGTTAATGTTATATTTTACCTTCCCCCAATTTAGTATTTTGCCACAAGGCACGTTCTTTTACCCTATCCAGAACTACCTTAAAATTTAAGGAGTTATAATCACTATTTTCAAATGCTCTCCCACTGCAAGACTAGTCACCTGGCCTGGCTCATTTTGTAAAAACAAGGTCAAGTATGGTCAAGCAACACACGTAAAAGTTGCTGGTGAACGCAGCAGACCAGGCGACATCTAAAGGAAGAGGTACAGCCGACGTTTCGGGTCCTGACGAAGGGTCTCAGCCTGAAACGTCGACTGTACCTCTTCCTATAGATGCTGCCTGGCCTGCTGGGTTCACCAGCAACTTTTATGTGTGGTGCTTGAAATTCCAGCATCTGCAGATTTCCTCGTGTTCAAGTATGGTCACTCTTGTTGGATTATCCACATACTGTTTCAAGAAACACTCTTAGATGCAATGAAGAAATTCTGACCCATCTAATACTCTTCTATAGGAAACTCTAGTCAATGTCGTGGATGTTAAAACAACCACTATGGCAACTTTATTCCTTTCACATCTTTCCACAGCCTATCTACATATTTTTATCTCTTGCTGGCTATTGGGAGCCCTATAGAGTGGCTGCATCTTGCTTATTTTCCTCTGTATTGCCTCTTTGATGAGACCTTCAGTTTGTCCTCAAACCTTATGAACCTTGTTTGCAAGCACAGAAATGCATATCTCATCTCCTTACAATCCATTCACTGTAGTTCTAATTTTTCTTGCCACTTTCTTAAGCAGAAGAGTCAGTAGTGCTGTAACTTGGCTGCCACTGCTTTACCCTCTGAGGCCATCCTTCCCAACAGGACATCTGTTTGAGAAATAGTTGCCCATAGGGGATTCCTGTACTCCCTGACTACATCTACAATCTGGTGGTCATCCGCTCACTTTCTACCTGTGTAGACAATAATCGTAGAGCGACCAGAACACTAAGCATGCTGCCCGCAGTGTCTTCAACAGTATAGATGTGATTCCATCTTCATTTGCAGTTGGAGCCACTTCTTTACCATCGTCCATAGGCACACTTGAAGTCTCCGATTTCTTACAAGTTGTCAGAGTTGCAACAGTCCATAGTTCTCCTGGATCACCAGGATCTTCACTTCACTTGAAGCATAACCTTTTGTATTCTAAAGTCATGAGCTTTACTGAGTGAATTAAAGAAATAAATATAAAAATATCAACCAGTTGCTGCCCCCGGGCTGCCATTCCTGTCAAGACTTCTTGTCCCCAGGCCGCCATTCCTGACGAGGCTCCCTGTCCCCGGGCTGCCATTCCTAACGATTCTTCCTGACCCCAGGTCGCCATGCCTGATGAGGCCCTCTGCCCCCGGCTGCTGTTCCTGTCAAGGCCCTCTGCCCCCAGGTCGCCATTGCTGATGAGGCTCCCTGCCCCTGGGCTACCATTCCTGACGAGACTCCCTGTCTCTGGGCTGCTGTTCCTGAAGAGGCTCCCTGTCCCTGGGTCGCCATTCCTGCCTAGACTCCCTGTCCCCGGGCTGCCATTCCTGTCAAGGCCCCCTGTTCCTGCACCACTGTTTCTACAGAGGCTCCAATGAAATTGATCTGGCAAATGTTGATAGGGACAGCCTGTTTTCTGTCAAAGGTGTACTTGGAAAGTGAGAGACCTTCAAAAATGAAATTTTGAGAGTACAATGCTTATATGCTCCTGTCAGAATAAAAGGCAAAGATAACAAACGTAGGAAAACTTGGTTTTCAAGAGATATTGAGGTTCTGTTTAAGAGAGAAAAGGAGGTGCTTAGCAGGTATAGGCAAGTAGGAACAAGCGAGATGTTTATGGAGTACAAAAAATGCGAGAGAACACTTAAGAAAGAAATCAGGAAGGCTAAAAGAAGGCCTGAAGTTGCCCTAGCAGACAAGTGAAGGAGAATCCTAAGGCATTCTACAGGTACGTTAAGAGCAAAAGAATTGCTAGGGACAAATTTGATCCTCTGGAAGACCGGAATGGTAATCCATGTGTGGAGTCAAAGATAACGGAGAGATCTTAGATGCATTCTTTGCATCTGCATTTACTTGGGAGACAGATACAGAGTCTATAGAAGTGAGGCAAAGCTGTGTCAACTTCATAGACCTTGTACAGAAAACAGAGGGGGAGGTGGTTGCTACCCTGAGGCAAATCAGGGTGGATGAATCACCAGGGCCTGACAAGATGTTCCCTTGGACCCTACAGGAGGCAAGTGCAGAAATTTCTGGGGCTCTAGCAGAGCTATTTAAAAACATCCTTGGTGACAGGAGGTACCAGAGGATTGGGGGAAAGCCAATGTTGTTCCACTGTTTAAAAAAGGCTCTAAACAGAATCCAGGAAATTATAGGCTGGAGAGCCTGACATCAGTAGTGGGAAAGTTATTGGAAGGTATTCTGAGGGACCGGATATATAAGTCCTTGGATAGACATGGACATAGAATTAATGATAGCCAGAATGGTTTTGTGCATGGCAGGTCATGTCTAAGCCATCTTATAGAGTTTTTCAACGAAGTTACTGGGAAAGTGGATGAAGGCATCGTCATGCAGTTTCTGAGAAGAAAATTTTCTCCTAATTTTCTAATTAAGAGCAAGTTCAAAAATCAGAGGCTCAAAGGACTTGGAGAGTCCTCAGATTAAACCTTAGGATTCTCTAAATCTTAACTTGCAGGTTGAGTCGGTGGAAAGGAAGGGAAATGCAATGTTAGTGTTCATTTCGAGAGGACTAGAGTATAAAAGCAAAGGTGTAATGCTAAGGTTTTATAAGGCATTGGACAAACCACACTTGAAGGATTGTGAGCAGATTTGGACATCCCTATTTAAGAAAATATGTGCTGGCCCTAGAGAAAGTCCAGTTGAGGGTAACGATAATGATTCCAGGAGTGAATGAGTTAATGTATGAGGTGTGTTTGATGGCTCTGGGCCTGTACTCGCTGGACATCAGAAGAATAAGGGGGGGATCTCACTGAAACCTATTGAATATTGAAAAGCCTAGTTAGAGTGATGTGGAGAGGATGTTTTTCTATAGTAGGGGAGTCCAGGGTCAGAGGGCATAGAGCAGAGAAACATCCATTTGGAACAGCAATGAGGAGGAATTTCTTTAGCCAGAGGGTGGTGAATCTGTGGAATTTATTGCCAAGAGTGGCTGTGGAGGAAAAGTTTGTTGGGTATATTTAAAGTGGAGGTTGATAGGATCTTGTTTAGTCAGGATGACAAACATTACGGGGAGAAGGCAGGAGAATGCACTTGAGAAGGATAATACATCAGCCTTAATGAAATGACAGAGCACACTCGATGGGCTCAATGGCCTAATTCTGATTCTATGTCTTAAGGTCTAAAAACAGGAAAATCAAAATCCAGCTTTCACATGCAATATTCCGACAATTCTGCAATTTGAAGTTCTGAGGAAGTGCCTCATGTCAAAGATGTCATCTTTAAAAAGAGACGCAAGGTAAGGTACTGTTTGCATGGACCTATTTGTAGTTGAACAGAGCAGGTCTCCTAAACCAGGCCAATAATTATTCCTTAGTGATCGGATTAATTTATCTAGTCACCCTCCTGTCAGGTTTAAATGATGTATTCACTTGGAACCACTGATACCTTGGGAAAACAGCCAACAACATCAAAGAGCTCTCCCACCCAGTCTCACTCTCTCTTCCCCTTGAAGAAGAGGCAAATACTTGAGAACACATAACAACAGGCTTACTAATAGCTTCTAGCTGACTGATAAATGTCTCTTGAGTGATGGAGATGAACCTCTTCATACTCTTGCACTTTATTTTTTGGCCTACAGTGCACTTTCCCTGTAACTGTATACTTTATTCTGCACTCTGTTATTGTTTTCCTTCTTTATCTGGAGCTGCAGCTCGATGACCTTCAGCTTGTTAGGGAAGGTGAAGCAGTGACAGACAGGAACTACAATGAAGTAGTCACCCCAAGACGACAGGAGACAGATAAGTGGGTGACTGTCAGGAGAGGGAAGGGCGAATGACAGATAGTGGAGAGCACTCCTGTGGCCGTCCCCCTCTACAATAAGTACTCCATTTTGAGTACTGTTACGGGGGAGGGGGGTCTACCGGGGGGGAAGCAACAGTGGCCATGCCTCTGGCACTGAGTCTGGCTCTGTGGCTCAGAAGGGTAGGGAACTGAAGAGGATGGCAGCTGTGATAGGGGACTCCATAGATAGGGATACAGATAGGCAAATCTGTGGACTCGAAACGGAAACACAGATTGTAGTTTGTCTCCCTGCTGCCAGAGTCCGCAATGTTTCTGAATGCATCCACAATATCCTGAAAAGTGAGGGTGAGGAGCGAGAAATCATGGTACATATTGGCACCAATGACATAGGTAGGAAAAGGGAGGAGATCCTGAAAAAAAGAATACAGTGAGTTAAGAAGGAAGCTGTGAAGCAGGATCTCGGATAATAATTTTGGAATTACTGCCTATGCCACTTGACAGTGAGGATAGGAATAGAATGAGGTGGTGGATAAATGTGTGGCTGAATAATTGGAGAGGGGCAGAGATTCAGATTTCTGGATCATTGGGACCTCTTCTGGAGCAGGTGGGACCTAGACAAAAGTGACAGGATGCACTTGAGTCTGAGGGGGACCAAAATCCTTGTGGACAGGTTTGCTAGAGCTGTTGGGAGTGGTTTAAAATAACATGGCGGGGGATGGGAACCAGTAAGATAAAGCTGAGGATGAGCCAGCAGCTTTACAAGTAGGTGATGGGTGTAACATGAATGTAAGGAAAGACAAGCCAATGACTCGGTACAAATGCAGACAGAGCAAAGAACTAAATTATGCTACAGGAGCAAAATTCAAAAGGGCAAAGAATGCAGGTCTGAAGGTGTTGCATTTAAATGCATGGAGCATTCGGAATAAGTTGGATGAACTCGTGGTGCAATTAGAGATTGGTCAGTATGATGTTGTGAGCATCACTGAGTCATGGCTGAAAGAAGGCCATAGTTGGGAGCTTAGTATCAAAGGATATAGCCTGTATTGAGAAAACAGGCAGGAAGGCATAGGTGGTGGGGTGGCTCTGTTGGTAAGAGATGGAATTGCATCTTTAGAAAGAGTGACATAGGATGTTGAATCTTTATGGGTGGAGTTAAGAAACTGCAAAAGAAAAAACAGCATTTTGGGAATCGTATACTGTATAGGCCTCCAAATAGTAGCCAAGATGCGGAGTTGCAATTGCAAAGGAAGCTGGAAAGGGCATGTAATAAAGATAATGATACAATTGTAATGTGAGACTTCAATGTGCAAGGGGATTGGGAAAATCAGGATGGCGTCAGATCGCAAGAGAGGTAACTTGTTGAATGCTTTTTAGAGCAGTTTGTGCTTCAGCTACTAGGGGACAGATTATCTTAGATTGGGTGTTGTGTAATAACCCAGATTCTACTAGTCAGCTTAACATAAAAGAACCCTTAGGAGGTAGTGATCATAATATGATTGAATTCAAGCTGCAATTTGAGAGGGAGAAGCATAATTCACACGTATCAGTATCACAATGGAATAACGGGAATTACAGAGGCATAAAAGAGGAGCTTGCCCAGGTGGACTGAAGGAGAATACTGGCAGGGACGTCAGCAGATCAGAGATGGCTGATGTTTCTGGGAATAGTTCACAAAGTGCAGGATAGATATGTCCCATAGAAGAAGGCGGGGTAGGCAACTGTAGCTGACAAGGGAAGCTAAGGACTGCATAAAAGCCTAGGTAGGAAAGGGCATGTAATGTAGCAAAAGTGAGTGGGAAGCTGGATGATTGGGAAGTTTTTAAAATCCAGTAAAAGGCAACTAAAAATGCTATAAGAATGGAAAAGATGAAATATGAGGCAAACTAGCCAATAATATAAAGTAGGATACAAGAAGTTTTTCAGTTATATAAAGAGTAAAAGGGAGGTGAGAGTTGATATTGGACCTTTGAAAAATGATGCGGTAGTAATGGGGGACAAAGAAATGGCAGATGAACTTAATAAGTACTTTGCTTCAGACTTTATTATGGAAGGCACTAGCTGTGTGCCAGAGGTCCATGAGGGTCAGGGAACAGGAGTGAGTGCCATTCATATTACAAGGATAAAGTTCTAGACAAACTCAAAGGTCTTAAGGTGGATATGTCACCTGGATCAGATGAGCTACGTCCCAGAATCCTGTGAGAGGTTGCTGTAGAGATAACAACAAATGCATTGGTCATGATCTTTCAAGAATCACTTGATTCTGGCATGGTCTTGGAGGACTGAAAAATTGCAAATGTCACTCCAATCTTTAAGAAGGGAGGAAGTCAAAAGAGAGGAAATTATAGGCCAGTCATCTTAACCTCAGTGTTTGGGAAAGTGTTGGAGTCCATTATTAAGGATGAGGTTTCAGGGTATTTGGAGACTAATGATAAAATAAGTCAAAGTCAGCATGGTTTCTGTGAAGGGAAATCTTGCCTGACTAATCAGTAGAATTCTTCATGGAAGTAACAAGCAGGGTGGGCAAAGGAGAGGCAGTGGGTTTAGATTTTAAGAAGGTGTTTGATAAGGTGCCTCACATGAGGCTGCTTAACAATTTAAAATCCTATGGTGTTACAGGAAATACACTGGTATGGATAGAGGACAGGCAGGAGGCAGCGACTGGGAATAAAAGGGGCCTTTTCTGGTTGGCTGCCAGTGACTAGTGGTGTTCTTCAGGGGTCAGATAGGATTGATGGCTAGGTGGCAAAGTTTGCAAATGAAATGCAGATAGGTGGAGGGGTAGGCAGTGCTGAGGAAACAATGTGATTGCAACAGACTTAGATAAATTGGAAGAATGGGCAAAAAAGTTGCAGAGAGAATACAGTGTTAGGAAATGTATGATAATGCATTTTGGTAAAAAGAACAAAATTGTAAATAACTAAATCATGAGAAGGATCAAACATCAGAGGTGCAGAAGCACTTAGGAGTCCTCGTGCAAGACTCCCAGAAGGTTAACTTCCTGGTCGAGTCTGTGGTAAAGAAGGCAAACGCTCTATTGGCATATATTTCAAGGGGATTAGAATATAAAAGCAAGGGGATAATGCTGAGCCTTCATAAGACACTAATCAGGCCACAAATGGAGTATTGTTAACAGTTTTGGGCCCAGTATCACAGAAAGGATGTGTTGTCATTGGAGACAATCCAGAGGAGGTTCACGAGGTTCCTGGGAATGAAGGGATTAAAATATGAGGTGCATTTGACAGCTATGGGCCTGTACTCTGCTGGAATTCAGAAGAATTCAGGGGATCCCACTGAGACCTATGGAATGTTGAAAGGACTAGATAGGGTGGATGTGGAGAGGATGTTCCCTTTGGTGGTGTATCCAGAACGAGAGGGCACTGCCTCAAAATTGAGGGGTGTTGTTTTAGAACAGGAGTAAGGAGGATTTTTTTTTACCCAAAGACTGGTGAATCTTGAAATGCTCTGCCATAGACTGTGGTAGAGGCTAAGTCAGTGGGTATATTCAAAGCAGAAGTTGATAGATTCCTGATTAGTCAGAGCATCAAGCGATATGGTGAGATGGCTGGTGTATGGGGTTGAATGGGATCTGGGATCAGCCATGATGAAACAGCGAAGCGGTCTTGATGGGCTGAATGGACTTATTCTGCTCCTATGTCTTATGGTGTACTCTCTTGTTGAATTTACGTATGGGAATATCTGTTTAGATGAACATGCAATCGAAAGATTTTCATTGTATCTCCATTGACCTGACAGCAACAAATACCAACTACACACATAAGAGAACACTAGGTATAATGTCAATGCTCCAATTAGCCTGCTAGCTGCATCACCATAGATGAGAACTGACTGTCAAACCAGGAAAATGTAGTAAGCTCAGACTGCAAGCAGCCCGATCTAGAACTTCTTGTATCCGACAGGATGATCTAATCATTGATGGCGCATGCCAATTTCAAGTGCAAACAAGGGGAATAGGCCAGGAATCTGCAGCCACATGATGACCAGAATGAAAGCTGTGAAGGATACAGCTACAGCTGAGGTACTGTACATACCCAACTCTCCCTCCTCACAACATAGAATTGTACAGCACAGGAACAGACTCTTCAGCCCAAAGTAATTGGTCTACCAGTGCCTAATTAAATTAATCCCTTCTGCCTGTACATAGTCCATATCCCTCCATTCTCTGCAACTTCATGTACCTGTTTAAGGGCATTTTAAACATTTCTATTGTATCTGCTTCCACCATTACCCCAAGTCTCACATCCCAATAACCCACCACACTCTCTGTAAAAAACTTGCACTTTGTACATCTAATTTGAACTTTACCCCTCCCACATATTAGACCTCTAGTATTAAGACATTACAACTCTGGGAAAAATGATACTGGCTGCCTACTTCACTCATGTCTCTCATAATTATCTCAACTTCCAGACATCCCACCTCTCCTGGAAGTTCCGGGAGTCTCCTGCATATTAATAGTGACTCCCTGATGCCCACAATTTATATACAATGTCCTGGAAATTGATTTTTTTGAGACTGAGCGTGAGAGAGCGCGCGAGAGAGAGTGAGAGAGCAAGCGCAAGTGAGAGCGACTACGAGAGAGAGAGAGAGAGTTCCAAAAAAAGTCAGAGTGGCAGAGTGTTCCAAAAGAAAATATAAAAGGTACATCACCTCAGACTACACTAAAGTGTACCCCTGCCTAAGAGGGGTCAAAAATAATGACAGTGTTGTTCGCTGCACTGTTTGCAACAGTGACTTTTCTATTGCCCATGGTGGGTTAAGACTGTAAAAGACATGTTGAGGTGAGTTTAACAGGTGTCATTCGTTCATTAGCATAGCTAACGTAATTTAAACTAGCTGGCCAGCTACTGAGGAGCTACTCTATTGCAGACATCCCACCTCTCCCGGAAGTTCCGGGAGTCTCCTGCAAATTGATGGTGCTACCTCCTGAAATTAGTTTTTGCAGGGTGGGATGTCTGAACTTCTGTCAGGTCTCTCCACAGCCTCTGCTACTCCAGAGAAAGCAACCCAAGTTGCTCCAACCTCTCCTTACAGCATAAGCCCTGTAATCTAGGCAGCAACCTGGTGATCTTCTTCTCAATCCCCTTCAAATACTTTACATCATTCTGATAATAGGTCAACCAGAACTTAATGCACTACTCCAGATGTGGCACAACTAAAATTTCAAATTGGTAAGTTGTTTTATTATTGTCACATTTACTGTGGTAGAATAACAAAGGTTTTGTGTTAAATGCCATTCAGAGAGATCAATTAATTATAGCAGTGCATTGTCAGCCGTGGTAGAATTAAATTGTGGAAGAAAATGTCGAGCATTGTGGACGCAGACAAGCCAAATGTCTTTGTTTTTGCCATGAGATGGAGGGAATGGAGTCTGTTCTGCATCCTCCATTTTGTGAAGTGAAGTTGCTTGGCTTGATCGATGTTTTAGAGAAGATGCAGTGACGCTTCAGGTAATCTGTTGGACTGGAGATCATTTCCAAATATTAAGTTATTTGTGAGGTGTTCGTTGATATAACATGCAGGTTTGTGAATGTTGGGGTCCATGTCTGCCCTGAGAGATTCAAGCTGATTGCCGGTTTGGTAACTGATTTTAAACAAAGAGTCATAAATTACCAGTTGTCAATTCTGGACCAGAGCCATTAAGAAGGTGTTAAAGGTCAGTCAAATGACCCACAGCCAATAACACTGAAAAGTAATATAAAAGCAGAGGTATTCAGATACAAGATAGCAATAATTCTCTCCAGAGAACCACCATTGCAAGGAAGAATCCCCATGCCAGAAGAAAGGATTGTCTGGCCAATGGGAGATCCCCTATTTCAGTATTATAAATTGGAAAAGTGGGTCTGAGTAAGTACAGATACAAAAGGAAAAGTAGAATTCATGTTCTAAGTTATTGGTCTGCTGTCAACACAGCTATGTCGTTGTTTGTACAGAGGTAATAAAGTGCAAGCTTTGATTGATTGTGAGTTTCCTAGCCTAGTTTCATTGATGAATGGTCAATAGTCAATACCTTCCACTGAGGTAGTGCAAGGAAAAAATGTAACAGATACAGTATAAAGTTGCAGAGAAATTTCAGTAGAGGCAGACAATAAAGTGCAAAGCCATAACGAGATAAATCGTGAGATCAACTGTCCATCTTATTGTGTTAGGAACCATTCTATAATCTTCTTGTCAGTACCTACACACTTCTTCGAGTTTCTACGGCAGTTGGCATCCACGCTGTTGCATTACTGCCATCTTCAGGATTTATTGTCCCTCATTGTCCATTCACTTTAAAGCCATCTTTCCAGTCCCGTCGCCCTTAAATAACTAATCAACTATTTCCTCCCCAATCACTGTCCCCACATTCCAATAAACCTTTAACACTGTTCTCTACCAGTCCTATTTTACGTAATTGTTGTAACATTTGTTGCCTTTCCTGTGCAAATTTCCAGTATGAAATTAGGATATGCTCTACTGTTTCAGTCTCCTGACATAGATCGCAAAAACCTGTTGGATGCCTATTTATGATAGCCAGAGTACCATTAAGGTTGCTGTGCCCAATTCTCAGTCTACTTATAATTACTTGCTCCTTCCACTTTACTCCCCTACTTCTTCCCATATCTACTCTGTTCTGAATTGAATGTAAATGTCTTCCTTTTATCATTCTATCCCAATGCTGCTGCCACTGTTGATTTATCCTTCTCCACACTATGCTCTTCCCCTCTGATTTTGATAGTTTAATATTGACCTCTATAGATCTTTTTGACTGCTGCTTTTGCCAGCCTGTCTGCTGTCTCGTTTCCCATAATACTCGAATGTGCTGGAACCCACATGAATGTGATATTTTTGCCTTGTCTAGCCAGTCTTGAATTTGCAAACAGGATTTCATAAAACAGATCCTGGTGACGTCTAGCTGTACCTGCCTTAATGCTTGCAAGGGCCGATACAGAATCGCTACATATTACAATATTATTACAATCAACCTGCTCACTCCATTCTAGTGCTAACAATATGACAAACATTTCAGCTGCATATACACTCAAGCAATCAGGTGTTTTCTTGCTAATTTCCACTTGATAACTTGGTACAACAATTGCAGACCCTGTTGCACCTGTTTCTGGATCCTTTGATCCATCCGTAAAAATCTGTATGCCTTTATACTTACATTCCCTACAACTATGATATTCACTGAGTATATCAGCCATCTTATTACTGTGTTTAATCTTAAGCAATTCTAAATCTACAGAGGGATTTTCTAATACCCAGAAATGTCTGAAGGCCACACCACACTTGGACAAAACTCTTTATGGTATACACCCATATCTCTTGCTGTTTGCTCTCCCGTCCAGCCAAAACTTTCTTTTTGTGTCCTCTCCTTCTCCCAGCATGACTGCAACACCCTTTTTGTAGGATGGCTCTCACTATGCCCCCTTAAATTAATCCAGTAATTGGCCTCCAGCTGTTTACGCCGCAGCCCCAATGGCATTTAATTTGCTTCAACTTGGAGTGCACACACTGGGGAAGTTCTAACCGCTCCCAACCACATCCTTAGAGCCCGAGCTTGCACGATATCCAGTTCTGCTAGCACAGATTTTGCTGCTGACTCATATACAGTACTTCCATAGTCCAATCTTGATCTTATTAATGCTGCATAAATATACTTCAGTGATGCAAAATCAGCACCCCATTCCAATCCAGCAAGACACCTCAAAAAATTTATCATACTTTTACATTTAGTAACTACATATCCAACATGTTCTTTCCATGTTAATCTCAAGCAAAAGTGCACTCCCAAAAACGAAAAACTTTCAACTATCTCCAGGTTACTTCCATACAGATTCAAATTAAGTCCCCTGAACTTTTTCCTTGTAAAGAACATGGCTTTTGTCTTCTCCACTGAAAATTTAACACCCCACTTTGTTCCCCACTCTTCAACTTGATTAATTCCATCTTGCATTTTCGTAACTATATGTTCAATATTTCTCCTTCTTTTCCACAAAGCCCCGTCATCTGCAAACAATGACCTCCCCACTTCCGTTTCAATGTTTACGAATACATCATTTATCAAAATGGAGAATAAAGTTGGACTCACTACACTCCCCTGAGGCGTCCCATTTTCTACAACATACTGGCTCGATTACCCTGATCCTATCTTCACCTGAATAGTTCTCCCGTTAGATTTTTAGATCATTGGGATTGCTTCTGGGGAAGGTGGGACCTGTACAGATTGGATGGGTTGCACCTGAATTCGAGGGGGAGCAATATCCTTGCAGGTAGGTTTGCTAGCGTGGTTCAGGAGGGTTTAAACTAATTTGCGAGGGGGATGGGACCCGGAGTGATAGAGCAGTGAAAGAAGTGCATGGAGTAAAGCCAGACCTAACATATAGAGAGGCTTTGAGGAAAGGGAAGCAGAATAAACGGTGTAAAGACGGTAAGGTAGAAGGGCTGAAATGTGTGTACCTCAATGCAAGAAGCATCAGGAACAAAGGTGATGAACTGAGAGCTTGGATACATACATGGAATTATGATGTAGTGGCCATTACAAAGACTTGGCTGGCACCAGGGCAGGAATGGATTCTCAATATTCCTGGATTTCAGTGCTTTAAAAGGGATAGGGAGGGCGGAAAAAGGGGAGAAGGGGTGGCATTACTGGTCAGGGATACTATTACAGCTACAGAAAGGGTGGGTAATGTAGCAGGATCCTCTTTTGAGTCAATATGGGTGGAAGTCAGGAACAGGAAGGGAACAGTTACTCTATTGGGGGTATTCTATAGGCCCCCTGGTAGCAGCAGAGATACAGAGGAGCAGATTGGGAGGCAGATTTTGGAAAGGTGCAAAAATAACATGGCTGACTTTAAATTCCCTAATATTGATTGGCACTTGATTAGTTCCAAGGGTTTAGATGGGGCAGAGTTTGTTAAGTGTGTCCAGGACGGATTCCTGTCACAGTATGTGGACAGGCCGACCAGGGGGAATGCCATACTAGATCTAGTACTAGGTAATGAACTGGGTCAGGTCACAGATCTCTCAGTGGGTGAGCATCTGGGGGACAGTGACCACCGCTCCCTGGCCTTTAGTATTATCATGCAAAAGGATAGAATCAGTGAGCACAGGAAAATTTTTAATTGGAAAAAGGCAAATTATGAGGCTATAAGGCTAGAACTTGCGGGTGTAAATTGGGATGATGTTTTTGCAGGGAAATGTACTATGGACATGTGGTCGACGTTTAGAGATCTCTTGTGAGATGTTAGGGATAAATTTGTCCCGGTGAGGGAGATTAAGAATGGTAGGGTGAAGGAACCATGGGTGACAAGTGAGGTGGAAAATCTAGTCAGGTGGAAGAAGGCAGCATACATGAGGATTAGGAAGCAAGGATCAGATGGGTCTATTGAGGAATATAGGGAAGCAAGAAAGGAGCTTAAGAAGGGACTGAGAAGAGCAAGAAGGGGGCATGAGAAGGCCATGGCGAGTAGGGTAAAGGAAAACCCCAAGGCATTCTTCAAATATGTGAAGAAAAAAAGGATGACAGGAGTGAAGGTAGGACCAATTAGCGATACAGGTGGGAAGATGTGCGTGGAGGCTGTGGAAGTGAGCGAGGTCCTCAATGAATACTTCTCTTTGGTATTCACCAATGAGAGGGACCTTGATGATGGTGAGGACAATATGAGTGAGGTTGATGTTCTGGAGCATGTTGATATTAATGGAGAGGAGGTGTTGGAGTTGTTAAAATACATTAGGACAGATAAGTCCCCGGGGCCTGACGGAATATTCCCCAGGCTGCTCCACGAGGCGACAGAAGAGATTGCTGAGCCTCTGGCTAGGATCTTTATGTCCTCGTTGTCGACGGGAATGATACCAGAGGACTGGAGGGAGGCGAATCTTGACCCTTGTTCAAAAAAGGTAGTAGGGATAGTCCGGGTAATTATAGACCAGTGAATCTTACGTCTGTGGTGGGAAAGCTGTTGGAAAAGATTCTTAGAGATAGGATCTATAGGCATTTAGAGAATTATGGTCTGATCAGGGACAGTCAGCATGGCTTTGTGAAGGGCAGATCGTGTCTGACAAGCTTGATAGAGTTTTTTGAGGAGGTGACCAGGCATATAGATGAGGGTAGTGCAGTGGATGTGATCTATATAGATTTTAGTAAGGCATTTGACAAGGTTCCACACGGTAGGCTTATTCAGAAAGTTAGAAGGCATGGAATCCAGGGAAGTTTGGCAAGGTGGATTCGGAATTGGCTTGCCTGCAGAAGGCAGAGGGTGGTGGTGGAGGGAGTACATTCAGATTGGAGGATTGTGACTAGAGGTGTCCCACAAGGATCTGTTCTGGGACCTCTACTTTTCGTGATTTTTATTAACGACCTGGATGTGGGGCTAGAAGGGTGGGTTGGTAAGTTTGCAGATGACACAAAGGTTGGTGGTGTTGTAGATAGTGTAGAAGATTGTCAAAGATTGCAGAGAGACATTGATAGGATGCAGAAGTGGGCTGAGAAGTGGCAGATGGAGTTCAACCCAGAGAAGTGTGAGGTGGTACACTTTGGAAGGACAAACTCCAAGGCAGAGTACAAAGTAAATGGCAGGATACTTGGTAGTGTGGAGGAGCAGAGGGATCTCGGGGTACATGTCCACAGATCCCTGAAAGTTGCCTCACAGGTGGATAGGGTAGTTAAGAAAGCTTATGGGGTGTTAGCTTTCATAAGTCAAGGGATAGAGTTTAAGAGTCGCGATGTAATGATGCAGCTCTATAAAACTCTGGTTAGGCCACACTTTGAGTACTGTGTCCAGTTCTGGTCACCTCACTATAGGAAGGATGTGGAAGCATTGGAAAGGGTACAGAGGAGACTTACCAGGATGCTGCCTGGTTTAGAAAATATGCATTATGATCAGAGATTAAGGGAGCTAGGGCATTACTCTTTGGAGAGAAGGAGGATGAGAGGAGACATGATAGAGGTGTACAAGATAATAAGAGGAATAGATAGAGTGGATAGCCAGCGCCTCTTCCCCAGGGCACCACTGCTCAATACAAGAGGACATGGCTTTAAGGTAAGGGTTGGGAAGTTCAAGGGGGATATTAGAGGAAGGTTTTTTACTCAGAGAGTGGTTGGTGCGTGGAATGCACTGCCTGAGTCAGTGGTGGAGGCAGATACACTAGTGAAGTTTAAGAGACTACTAGACAGGTATATGGAGGAATTTGTGGAGGCTTATATGGGAGGCAGGGTTTGATGGTCGGCACAACATTGTGGGCCGAAGGGCATGTACTGTGCTGTACTATTCTATGTATGTAAACAGTCCTTAACCCAGTTGAACATCGCCCCCACCCCCCCGCCCCGATTCCCATTAAATATATGTAGCTTGATTAGGAGCCTCTCTTTCCATAACATATCATAAGCTTTCTCAACATCAAAAAAAAATGCAACCACTGTCTCTTTATTTACTTGAGCTTTTCGTATTTTATCCTCTAGACACAACACTGGATCCATAGTATTCCTTCCCTTCCTGAACCTGCTTTGATACGTACCTCTACTTTCCAAGAAGTACACTAACCTCTCATTTATCATACGTTCCATAAGTTTACATACATGTGACGTCAAGGCAATTGGCCTGTAGTTTCCTGGCCTGCTGGCGTCTTTTCCAGGTTTTCTTATTGGAACAATTATTGCTTCTTTCCAGCTCCCTGGTATTCTCCCTTCATCCCAGACTTTGTTATACAGAGGCAGTAGTTTCTCCAGACTTCCTTCACTCAAGTGTTTTATCATACTATAACATATTTCATCTTTACCTGGCGCAGTCTTTCCTGTTTTATTTAGTGCTTTTCTTAATTCTCCCATGCTGAAGGGGACACCTTGCATACCGTCAAGGTTAGTTTTCCAACATAAAGCCTCCAGATTTTCAGTTTTTGTTCTCTCTCTACATCTTTTTCCCTTCTCAGAAAAATTATCGGATACCATAACAAAAGTGTCTGCCAACATCTCTGCCTTTTTAGTCACATTTCCATCAACCAGAATTGGGTACCTCCACTCTCTCCTGTCCCCTTCCATCCTTTTTATTATCCCCCACACCTCTCCTACTTGAGTTGTGTTTCCGATTGAATCACAATACTTTCTCCAGTGCGTCACTTTAGCAAGTCTTTTTGTCTTCCTTACTACTGCCTGAGCTTGTTTGTACTAAATCATGTGTTGGAAGTTATGAGTTCTTTCAAACAGTTTAAATGCCTTATTTCTCTTTCTCACTGCTTCCTTACAATTATCATCCCACCATGGTATTATTCTCTTCTTTATTCTTCCTTTACTTTTAGGAATGGATTCTAATGCAGCTGATATTATATCTTGTTTTAATATGCTGTCAAGTGTTTCTATGTCCATTCCACCACTGACCTGACTTAATATCTATCACTTTTTTCCAGAAATTTCTCCCAATTGGCTTTCTCAAGGATCCATTTCCCACCTGTATTCTCTGACCAATGAGGCAGAAATATTTATCTTGCACCAGATTGGGTAATGATCACTCCCTACAGTTCCTTCTTGGTACACTAACCAATCACACACTGATGCAATGGAGTTTGATACTAATGTAAGATCAAGCACAGATTCGTTACCTGTATTAACATCAATTCTAGTACTACTGCCGTCATTTAGGCACACTAAATACTTCTCATCTAGCAACTCCTCTATTAACTGACCATTGATGTCTGTTCTGTCACTCCCCCATAATACATTATGTCCATTAAAATCACCACTCCAAACACTGTTACTACTATTCTGCCCTTCTATCTCCTCAAGTTTGTTTAACTCTAGTCTTTTGCATAGATTATAATAATTCACAATCACCAGCTCTTTCCTTTCAGACCATAGTTTTCTACTACATACTCTTGTTCACTTTCTATTCCTAGTATTCTATAAGGAATACCTTGCTTTACATAAGTTGCACATCCTCCTCCTCCCCCCTCTCTCCTGTCTCGCCTTACTGCCTCATAACCATATAAAACAAAATCTAAATTAGGTTTTAACCGGGTCTCTTGGACACATACAACATCTGGCTTTTCTCTCCTACTAGCTATAAACTGCATGAAATCTTGTCCATTAGCAATCAGGCTTTTTGCACTCCATTGAGGAAGTAGCATTATTAGTAATATCAACCCACACATACTGTCTCTTGACTTGACTGTACCCTGAGTTCATCGTTTACTTCTTCCCATTTTAATCCTATCATATCCAAATGGTGCTCTGCAGCTTTCACAATAATCTGAATCCTTTCAGTTTTAGATTTGATCTATAAGTTGTGTTTACCACTCCTGTTATAAAGGTCACCAATTTCTTCTTCTCTATCCCTGTGCATTCTTCTTATCTTGCCTTCCTTTAGCAGCCGCTTGCTCTTTGCTACATCCTCCCTCATTCCTTTTCTTCTGTCCTGCCAACTTGACTGCCTCAGCATGAGACTTTTTCCTTCCCCCTTATCTGCTGCACCTCCACCTCTTTTTTCAACACTTCACATCCCCAGTACGCTACACTACGGTTACCTCCACAATTACAGCACTTTGGTCTTACTCCCTCTCCACATTTTCCATATTCATGTTCCCCACCACACCTTGCACATCTTCTCTTTCCTTTGCACACTTTGGCCACATGCCCAAACTCCTGGTAATTGAAACACCTCATAGATTTTGGTATATATTCTCTTACATTGTATCTTAGAAATCCAAAATAAAATTCCTTTAGAGGCACCTTATCCTCAAATTCTACCAGAACAGTTTCAGTCTCCCTTTTCTCTTCTCCCCTTGTCATTCTTTTCACACTCTTCACAGAAGTATTCCTCACCCTCAAGTTCTCCATTAGCTCCTTCATATTAACACTGAGGGGAACCCCGGATATCACCCCCATACAACCATTGACCCTTTGTGCTGCAACTCTTACAACCCTGGACACTTTGACTTTCCCAGTATTAGTCACCTTCATTGCCTTCTCCATCTGCTCTTCAGTTTTACATCCTAGCAACAGATTTCCATCTCCTAAAATTCTCGCATGGCTCACTTCCCCTACTTGTCCTCTAATGATTTTTGTTAGCTTAAGCGGATCGATTTTCTTTACTCCCCCTTCCCCCTCAAATCTTACTACTACATTTAGCAATTTTGCCCTCGGGCCCTTCTCCTCAACTTCCCTTCCCTCACTTTCTGATCCACCTGCACTAGACCCACCTCCTTTCTTTCTCTTCCGACCCAGCACCTTCCTGTTCTTAGTCCCTCTTCCCACTCACACTCCATGCTATTGCTGTTACCATCAGTCTCCCTCCCTGCCATCCTATCAGAGTTTGCAAGGGACCGTGTAAGAATATCGTTCCGGACCTATACAGGCCGTAGGTCAATATTCCCACAGAACGTCCCCCCACAACACCCCACAGCCAGCCAGCCCAGCCAGCAGCCAGCAGTTCAAAAGTCTTCCACAACCACACCACGCTCAGCCTTGTCAGTATCTCCAGTTGAACTTTGTCTTTTTGTGTTTTCACCTATCCGCCAGTCTGTGGTTTCGTATTGCCATGTGCTCCTGTCCCAACTCCTGCTCTACTCCGTCTCTCATCTGCTTCTCATTATTACCTGTATTGCTGTCAAGTGTGTCTCATTTTGTTCCACCTACCATCTGCCTCTTTTTTCTTGCTCAGTGTAGTTCAGTCCTGTGTTTTCACCTGTTTGTTGCCAGATTGTGCCAGTGAATTTTCCTGAGCCTTTCCAGCATTTGCATCTGTATTCTGTCTGTCTGAATATTGACTCTGCCTGTTTCCTGATTCTGGTTTTTGGATTTCTCTGGATGTTTTGATCTCTGCTTGAACTTTGATGCTGACTTTGTTTTCACCTTGGGATTTGTTACTCGATTAATATCACTGGGTGCACAGTACTTGGTCTGCAATCAGATCCCTGCTCCAGTGGCTTCAGTGCCCTGACACTCCTATCAGCGATATAGAAACTATCTTTGAATTTTTAAGCTTTTGCATCTTCTGTTCAATGGAAGGGAAAAAGGGAGAATGTTTAGTGGTTGTGCGGGGGGTGCGGGGGGTGCGGGGGGAAGCTGGATTATCTTGGCTGCTTTATGGAGACGGGGAAGTGTAGACAAAGTCCATGGAGGGGGTGCTGTTTCTGTGATGTGTTGAGATGTTTCACAATTCTCTTCATGTGATGTTCACAGTTTCTTGTTGACTCAGGCAGAGCAGTTGTCATCCCAAGCTGTTGTTCATCTGGATAGGATGCTTACTCTGGTGCATCAATAAAAATTGTCAAGGGTTAAAAGGGACAGTCTAAATTCATTTAGGCTCCTGAATTGCCATGCAGTTGCACCAGGACAGGATACTGGTAATGTTTACTTCTAGGAACTTGAAGATCTCAACCTCCTCTTATAAAACTGCGACATAACTTCCTGATTCTTGAACATTGCCTCGAGTAATAAAGGAAGGCAGATTTGACAGGTAAGCCAGGTGAATTCAAAGTGTAGATTGGCATGATGTATGTAGAGGTGAGCGAGAAGGGGATACAGATTTTTGATCAGGGAGGATGTAACAGCAGTACTTAGAGATGGAGGTTTAAGATGGCACTGGTGAAGCATAGCAATAGTTTAATGGTAGCAAAAACAATGATGAACTATCTTATTCCTTATACTTTTTCTTGAAAATAACCACTGCAGTTAATAGCCAGTAACTTCCCTTTGGGAGTCGAGTCTGTACGACCTTGTATTTTTGTGGTGTGAACCAAAGTCTCGTTGGTGCAGGACATGGCATATACAGGATCAATTGAGGCAGCAAGGTCCAGGCCCTAGAGCCGGGAGCAAGCCAATGTTAGTCTACCAGAGCAGAATTGGGGGCCATTTGAAGTGGCAAAACCAAGACGAGACAGAGTCAAGGCAGTGGGCCTGGGCCTGAGAGCAAGAAACAAGCCAATGTTTGACTGATTTATGCACCGGGCCTAATTGGAAAGGTCTGGCATGGGCTGAATCGAGGTGGTGAGTCCTGGGCCTGAAAGCATATGGAAGCAGCAAGGCCTGGGTCTGAGAGGAAGGAATGACATGCTGTTTGGCCAATTTAAGCATTGGGCTAGATTGAAAAGGTCAGGGTATCCATGGTCAGCTCACTGCTCCACAAGGTTTACTCATCTCTGCACAGACTCAAGGCTGTGGCCTGCAACTAATGGGCTCTTGGATCAGTTATATGGGGTTGAATTATAGAACCCCAATAGTCAACAGGAAGCAGAGAAGCAGGTGTGTAGAGGAAATGCTCATAGCTGTTTTTTTTTTAAACCTGTACTTGTGGGTGATTTTCCCTGATACTGACTGGGCCATGAGGAGTCTTAAGGGCCTATATTGGGATAGAACTTGTGAAATGTGTTTCCTGAATCAAAGTTCAAAGTAAAATTTATTATCAGACTACATACATGACACCACATACAATCCTGAGATTTTTTTTCTGTCAGCACACATAGTAAATCTAAAGAATAGTAACTGGTAACTGTATCCAAACTGTGCAGATATAAATAAAGAGCATGAAATAACAATGCAACATAGTCCTTAAATGAGTTTAGCTATCCCTTTTTGTTCAAGAGCCTCATGGTTGAGGGGTTCTTAAACGTGGTGGTACATGTCCTGAGGCACCTGTACCTCAATATATGGAGGGCTCTACGCGAGAGAGTGATCTTGCTGAAGAGGGGAACAAATGACAAGTGGCTTTTAAGAGTGTGATATCATATGTCAGGAGCAGTATGTCCTTGTGCCCTCTGGTTCCCCAGCCTGGGAAAATGATTCTGATCAATTATCTGGTTCATCCCCATTATAATTTGAATTTAGTGTTTTCCCAGAACTTCTTGTTTCTTCAATAAATTATTTTCATTCTTTATAATAATTTTTTTCTATATCCATTCTTAGAGATTGAAAGGTTTATTTATTATCAAAGCATGTATCAAAAAGCAACTCTGAAATTTGTATTTCTTCAGATAGCCACAAATATAAAAAAACATTAAAGTCATTCAGAGCGAAACATCAAACACACCCACCCACGCCAGTGTACAAAAGAGAATGGTATCCCAATCATCAATAGCTCCAAAACCCTCCTCCCACCACCCAAAATGGAACAGGAACTCCGACCCCCCACCCCACAAAAAACCAACCCCTCCCTGCACAAAAAACTAATAGATCGTCAACCCCCAAACAGCCTCCCCTTGCATAACAAATTATTGGCAAGAACAAAAGAAAACTAAATAATTATAAACAAATGTTGCAGCTTCACATAAGCCAATAAAACATTTGTTTCAAACATGCTACATTCTATTACCACAATGTACTCGTGTATGGAATGACGTGTCTGGATGGCAAGCAAACACAAAGGTTTTCACTTGTATCTCAAGACATTTGACAATAATATACCAATTACTAAAGGCATCAACAGAGAGCCTTGGTTGCTTGGGGCATCAGAGTTCAAGGTTCAATTCCAACGTCAACTGCAAGCAGTTTGAACAACCTTCCCATGAGTGAGTGGGTTTTCTCTAGGTGCTCCGATTTCCTACCACAGTCCAAAGAGGTAAGCTAACTGGTCACTGTAAATTGTCTGATGATTAGGAAAGTGTAAACAAGTGGATTGCTGGGTGGTGCAGCTCATTGGGCCTGAAGGGCCTGCTCTGCAGCGTATTTCTAAAAAAATAAAGTTTGTATCTCTAAGTAAAATAAGTAAAGATAAACAAACTTTTTGAAATTATTCTGAGTTAAATATGTACCCTGTGTTTAGCCAACATTTAATTGCAGTTTGAATTAATCAATGCTCTGCTAATCTGATGAAAAATATAGCGTAAACATAGCCTTGAATCATGAACGTAGAGAAGTCCAATGTATGTCATTTGCTTAAAAGCTATGAGTATACTTTATTCAAGGAAGAGCTTGCAACCATGTCACCACAGCATAGAAAATTGATCTGCTCCAATACTCTAAGTATGAAACTCAATTTACATTAAATACATTTTCCACTTTAATGTATTTATTTTTCTTGTGGAATTAACAACCTAGGACACGTAAATAAATTTAGGATTCGTTCAGTGGGATAACACATGATAATTGAAACCATGATATGTGAATCAGAATCAGGTTTATTATCACCGGCATGTGATGTGAAATTTGTTAACTTAGCAGCAGCAGTTCAATGTAATACATAACCTAGCCGAGAGAGAAAAAAAAATAATAAATAAAATAAAACAATAATACATAAACAAGTAAATCAATTACGTATGTTGAATAGATTATTAAAAAATGTGCAAAAACAGAAATACTGTATATTATAAAAAGTCCATTTAGGAATCTGATTCCAGAGGGGAAGAAGCTGTTCCTGAATCACTGAGTGTGTGCCTTCAGGCTTCTGTATATCCTACCTGATGGTAACAGTGAGAAAAGGGCATGCCCTGGGTGCTGGAGGTCTTTAATAAGGGACACTGCCTTTCTGAGACACTGCTTCCTAAAGATGTCCTGGGTACTTTGTAGGCTAGTGCCCAAGATGGAGCTGACTAGATTTACAACCTTCTGCAGCTTCTTTCGGTCATGTGCTGTAGCTCCCCCCCCCCCCCCCAATACCAGACAGTGATGCAGCCTGTCAGAATGCTCTCTATGGTACAACTACAGAAGTTTTTGAGTGTAAAAACCCATCTAGCGGAATCTCTACATTATATCAGAAATAAATATCTGTATCCCAGATAGGTTCAACTGGTCCTGTCTGTCAGAGTCAGAGCAGTCAGAGGGCATAGAAACTGCTGGCCACTTCCACAGTTTGTCCATATTAACCACAGTGCCGCCAAGCTAGTCTGATTTGCCCTCCCTTTGGTCCATATCCCTCTAAATCCTCCTATACATATACTGTACATATACAAATATCTTTTAAATATTGTCACTGTAACTTTCCCTCGTTATATGTGAAAACAGAACTGAGAGTGAACTCTTACGAGCTCTCTCAAAACACAGAGGAAAGATGACACAACCATGGCTAACAAGAGACATCAAAGCCAACATAAAAGCCAAAGAGAGGACTTTTAATATTAGAGGAGCAAAAATTTGTGGGAAATTAGAGGATTAGGAAGCTTTTAAAAAACAACAGACGGCAACTAATAAAGTCATTAAGAAGGTAAAAATGGAATATAAAAGAAGTTAGCCAATAATATTAAAGAGGATACCAAAAGTTTCTTCAGATATATAAAGTGAAAAAAAAGAAAGATGAGTGTGGATATCAAACAGCTGAAAAACTATGCTGGAGAAGTAGTAATGGGTGACAATTAAATGGCGGATGAACTGAATAAGTATTTTGTGTCAGTTTTCACTGTGGAAAGGCACTAACAGTACGGTAGAAATTCCAGGTGTCAGTAGAGATGAAGCTTGTGAAGTTACCATAACTAGAGAGAAGGTTCTTGGGAAACTGAAAGGTCTGAAGGTAGAAGTTACCTGGACCAGATGGTGTGCATCCTAGGTGGGTGAAAATATTGTAGAGGCATTAGTAATGATCTTTCAAGAATCACTAGCTGGAATGGTTCCGGAAAAATGGAAAATTGCAAATGTCACTCGACTCTTCAAGAAGGGAATGAGGCAGAAAAAAGGAAACTATAGGCCAGTTAGTCTGACCTCAGTGGTTGGGAAGATGTTGGAGTCGATTGTTAAGGATGAAGTCTCAGTTACTTACTTGGAGGGATAGAATAAAATAGGCTATAGTCAGCAAGGTTTCCTCAAGGGAAAATCTTGCCTGACAACTTTGTGGAATTCTTTGAGGAAATATCAAGTGGGAAAGACAAAGGAGAATTGGTGGATGTTGATAGTACAAAGATTGGAGGTGTAGTAGACAGTGAGGAAGGTTTTCAGAGCCTGCAGAGGGACTTGGACCAGCTGGAAAAATGGGCTGAAAAATGGCACATGGAGTTTAATACAGACAAGTGTGAGGTATTGCATGTTGGAAGGACAAACCAAGGTAGAACATACAGGGCTAATGGTAAGGCACTGAGGAGTGCAGTGGAACAGAGGGATCTGGGAATACAGATACAAAATTCCCTAAAAGTGGCATCACAGGTAGATAGGATCGTAAAGAGAGCTTTTGGTACATTGGCCTTTATTAATCAAAGTATTGAGTATAAGAGGTGGAATGTTATGATGAGGTTGTATAAGGCATTGGTGAGGCCGAATCTGGAGTATTATGTTCAGTTTTGGTCACCAAATTACAGGAAGAATATAAATAAGGTTGAAAGAGTGCAGAGAAGGTTTACAAGGATGTTGCCGGGACTTGAGAAACTCAGTTACAGAGAAAGGTTGAATAGGTTAGGACTTTATTCCCTGGAGCATAGAAGAATGAGGGGAGATTTGATAGAGGTATACAAAATTATGATGGGTATAGATAGAATGAATGCAAGCAGGCTTTTTCCACTGAGGCAAGGGGAGAAAAAAACCAGAGGACATGGGTTAAGGGTGAGGGGGGAAAAGTTTAAAGGGAACATTCTTCACACAGAGAGTGGTGGGAGTATGGAATGAGCTGCCAGACGAGGTGGTAAATGCGGGTTCTTTTTTAACATTTGAGAATAAATTGGACAGATACATGGATGGGAGGTGTTTGGAGGGATATGGTCCGTGTGCAGGTCAGTGGGACTAGGCAGAAAATGGTTTGGCACAGCCAAGAAGGGCCAAAAGGGCTGTTTCTGTGCTGTAGTTTCTATGGTTTCTATGGTTAAATATTTGAATTTTCAGAAGGCCCCTTGACAAGGAGCTACACCTGAGGCCTGTCAACTGCTTTACTAAGGTCCATGTAGACAACATCCACTGCCTTGCCTTCATCCACTTTCCTGGTAACTTCCTCAAAAAACTCTGTAAGATTGATTAGACATGTACTAAGCATGAAGCCATGAAGACTATCCTTACTCAGTCCACGTTTATCCAAATACTTGTATATCCGGTCCTGTAGAATACCTTCCAATAACTTTCCACAAATATCAGACTTACTGGCCTATAATTTCCTGTTTTTTTTTGTTTAGAGCATTTTTTAAACAATGGGACAACATTGGCTTTCCTCCAATCCTCTGGGACCTCTCCTGTCACCAAGGATGCTTTAAATATCTTTGCTAGAGCCCCAGAAATTTCTGCACTTGCCTCCTGTAGGGTCCGGGGGAACATCTTGTCAGGCCCTGGGGATTTATCCACTCTGATTTGCTTCAGGGTAGCAGGCACCTCCTCCTCTGTAATCTGTACAGGTCCTATGAAGTTGATGCTGCTTTGCCTCAGTTCTATACACTCTATATCCATCTCCTGAGTAAAACAGATGGAAAGAGTGCACCTAAGATCTACCAATTCTGTTTTGGCTCCACACATGGATTACCATTCTGGTCATCCTGAGGACCAATTTTGTCCCTTACAATCCTTTCGCTCTTAACATACCTATAGAATCCCTTAGGATTTTACTTCACTTTGACTGTTAGAGCAAATTCATGCCTTCTTTTAGCCTTCCTGATGTTTTCCCAAGTGTTATCTTGCATTTTTTGTACTCCATAAGCACCTCATTTGTCCCAACAGTATCTCTGCACCTCAGTTTTTCTCTTAACCAGATCCTCCATATTTCCTGTAAACCAATGTTCCCTACACCTGTCACCTTTACCTTTTTTCTGACAGGCACCTGGTTCCGCAGGGGTCAGTGTAGGGACTGCTTCAGTTATGCTGTATATCAATGATTTAGATTATGGAATAGATGGCTTTGTTGCCAAGTTTGCAGAAAATACGAAGACTGGTGGCGATGCAAGTAGTGAGGAACCTGGTAGGCTACAGAAGGGCTTAGACAGATTAAGAGAATGGGCAAGAGAGTGGCAAATGAAATACAATGTTGGAAAATGCACTTTGGTAGTAGAAATAACATTTCCTAAATGCGGAGAAAATCCAAAAATATGAGTTACAAAGGGACTTGGGAGTCTTTGTGCAGAACACCCTCAAGGTTAACTTGCATGTAGAGTTAGTGGTCAGGAAGGCAAATGCAATGCTAGAATTCCTTTCAAGAAGACTAGAACAAAAGAGCAGGTATGTGATGCTGAGTCTTGATAAGGCACTGGTGAAGCCTCACCTTGAATATTGTGAACAGTTTTGGGCTCCTCATCAAAGAAAAGATGTGCTGGCGTTGGAGATGGTTCCGAGGAGATTCACAAGGATGATGCCAGGAATGAAAGGGATATCATTCGAAGAATGTTTGATGGCTCTGGGTCTGTACTCACTGAGGTTCAGAAGGATGAAGGGACTCCTCATTGAAACCATTTGAATGTTGAAAGGCCTAGACAGATTAGATGTGGAAAGGATGTTCCCATTGTGGGGGAGTCTAGGACAAAAGGCCACAGTGTTAGGACAGAGGCCTTTTAAAACAAAGATGCGGAGAAATTTCTTTAGCCAAAGGGTGGTGAATTTGTGGAATTTATTATCACAGGCAGCTGCGGAGGTCAGGTCTGTGGGTGTATTTAAGGCAGATCAGTTTTTGATTGGACATGGCATCGAAGGTTACTAGGAGAAGGCTGGGAAGTGAAGCTGAGGAGGGGAAAATGGATCAGCCATGATTGAACGGTGGAGCAGACGCAATGGGCCAAATGACCTAATTCTGTTCCAATGTCTTATAGTCTTATAAGCTTTGTACTCTCCACACTTCATTTTTGAAGGCCTTCCACTTTCCAAGTACACCTTTGTCAGAAAACAGCCAGATCATTTCTGATACCAACAAAATTGGTTTTTTTCCAATTTGGAATCTCAACATGCAGACCAGACCTATCTCTTTGCATATTTGCTTTGAAACTAATGGCTTTGTGGTCACTGGATGCAAAGAGTTCCCCTACTCACACTTCTCTCACCTGCCCTGTCTCATTCCCAAATAGCAGGTCCCCAGTATAGCACACTCTTATCATTGGGACTCCTACGTACTGATGAAGGAAACTTTCCTAAACACATTTGATAAACTCTCTCCCATCTAGTCCTTTTACAGTATGGGATTTCTAGTCAATATGTGGAAAGTTAAAATCACCTGCAATAACAGCCTTATGTTTCTTGCAACAGTCTGTGATCTCTTTATAAATTTGTTCCTCTAAACCCCAAGGACTGTTGGGTGGTCTGCAATATAGCCCATTAATGTCGTCATTCCTTTGGTATTTCTCAATTCCACCCATAATGCCTCACTAGTCGAGTTCTCCTGTCTGTCCAGACTGAGCACTGTGTGACATTTTTCCCTGTCTGGTAACACCACCCATTCTCCTTTTGTCCCTCCTGCTCTGTCACATCTAAAACAACAGAACTTCAGAATATCAAGCTGTCAGTCCTGTCCCCCACCGCAAGCAAGTCTCACTAATGTCTACAACATCATCATTCCAAATGCTGATCCATGCCATGAGTGCATCCGCCTTTCCTATAATACTTCTTACATTGAAGCTCAGGGCACTAGTCACACTATGCTCAACCTTTTGATTCCTGACTTTGTCTGAGGTCTTAACAACATCTGTCTCCACAAGCTGTCCACTAATGTGTCTGGCACCGTGGTTCCCATCTCCCTGCAACTCTAGTTAAATCACACTGTGCAGCATTTAAAGAAAAACCTTCCTGCTAGGATATTAGTTCTCCCTCCAGTTCAGGTGCAAACCGTTCGTTCTGTACAGTTCCCATCTTCCCAGAAGGAGAGCCAAATGATCCAAAACTGTTATGCCTCCCTCCTACACCAATTCTGCAGCCATGTATTAAACAATATAATCTGTAATATTGATGCGACACGGATAGCCAATTTTACTTCCCTACATTCTGACATCATACGCACTCTGACGCTACGAATACTCACACAATACATTACATCCCCCTTCTCAAGATTTTCTTTAAAAACACTGTGAATTAACAGAACAATGCCTCTAGGTATGTCCTTCTTACAGTGCAACAACCATGACATAAACTAAAAAAAATCTTAACTTCTTGTACTGTATTCTGCATTGTATCTCACAATACTAACAGCAGTGTATTTTCTTTTACTAACATAGACGAATAAACCTTTTATTTCACACCTTGGAACTTATGACATGTGTGACTTTGCCTCAAACTGTGTGAGACTGTATGTATGTCTAGTCTCTGTATCTAGCTGGAAGTTTGCCTTGTCTCCCAGACGGTGTGTGATACAACTGTGACTGTGCTGGACCTTCATCCGTGTCAGTCTCTCCAGTGACCTCTGTGTCTTTGTGGTCTGTATCACTCTTGGTGTCATTTGTTTCCATGTTTGTATATGTGGAAATGTCCTGTGCATCTGTACGTGGAAATTCCCTCTTGTCCATCTTCAGCAGATGCTTCCTGCTCCTCCTGTAGACTCTTCCATCCGGCGTGCAAACTATGAAGAATCTTGGTTGCTGATGTCTGTTCACAACCACAGCTGGTTGCCAAGTGTCTCCTCTCTGTATTCTGACATTTTCACCTGTATGTAGATCTGGCAGCTGTCTTGTATGTTTGTCATAGTAACTCTTTTGCTTTATTTGCTTGTAGTTTTTCTTGTCATGTACTTGAGCATTACCTTCAGGAGTTGGTAGAGTTGTGCATGTTGGCAGTTTGGACTTCAGACGACGTCCCATCAACAGCTGCGCAGGAGAGAACCCCACACCCTCAGTTGGTGTGTTGCGGTATTCAAGCAGAGCAATGTAAGGGTCACTGTTGCTGCTTTGTGCCTTCTTGAGCATGTTCTTGACAGTTTGTACAGTTCTCTCTGCTTGTCCATTAGACTGAGCGTGCCCTGGACTGGAAGTACAATGTTGAAATTCCCAGTTTTCTGAGAACCCTCTGAACTCACCACTGGCATATTGTGGACTGTTGTCACTAACGACAATATCTGGAACACCATGTCTTGTGAATGTCGACTTCAATGCGGTAATGACACCTTGACTGGATGTGTCACTTAACTTGGTGATCTCCGGATATTTTGAATAGTAGTCCACACAAAGCAGATATTCTGCACCATCATAGTGAAAGATATATTTGCCAATGGTCCCATGGTCTTCCTGGTAGTGGGTGGCGAAGCAGAGGCTCTCTGGGATTGCTGTTTTTGTTTTCATTACAGACAGCACACTGAGACACAATGTCCTCTATCTGAGTTGACATGCCTGGCCAATAGAGAATGTCCCTTGCTCTTTCTTTACATTTCACTATCCCCAGGTGTGACTCATGAATTCTGTTGAGCATTTCCTGTCTCATTTGGTTTGATACGATGAGTTTTGCCATTTTGAACATCAGTCCTGATGCATAGCTGATTTCCTCTTTAAATGTCCAGTATTTCTGCATTTCCTTTGGAATATTTCTTCTTTCTGTTGGCCATCCATTCATTATAATGTCTCTTAGCATTTGCATTTCAGGATCATCTGCAGTTGCTTTCGTAAACATGTTCAACTTCTCCTCAGAGATGGGTAGCTGAGGTGTAACCCAGTTGACCTCCAGCTCTCTTCCGAGCAACTCTTCCTTTTGCTCTTTGAGGTAAGCACGGCTCAAAGCATCAGCGATGTACAGTTCTTTTCCTGGCTTACAGGTGACTGTGAGAGTGTACCTCTGTAGCCTGAGAAGCATCCTTTGCAGTCTCATAGGAGCTTGTTGGAGTGGCTTTTTGAAGATGCTCTCAAGTGGTTTGTGATCATGCTCAACCTGGATTTCTTTGCCATATACATATTGGTGGAACTTCTCACACCCATAAACTATGGCGAGTAATTCCTTCTCAATTTGAGCATATCGGCGCTGACAGTGCGTAAGTTCTCGTGATCCATACTGTGGTGGCCTCCCATCCTGCAGTATACCAGCTCCTATTCCCTCCGAACTGGCATCCACAGACATCGTCACTGGTTTATTGACATCATAGAACTTGAGTATTAGTAACCAACTGCTTCAATGTGTCAAAACTTTTCTTTTGTTCGTCTTCCCAATGCCATTCAGTGTTGCTCTCTAGTAATTTTTGGAGTGGAGCGCTGACCTCTGATCAGTTGGGAGTGAATTTGGCAAGATACTGCATCATGCCCATGAATCTCAATAGTTCGTGCTTGTCTTTGGGTGGTGGTAGCTGTACCACAGCTCTGACCTTTTCATCATCTGATTTTAGCCCATCAGCACTGAGTACATGACCTATGTATATGATCTCTGTAGTTCTGATCTCAGTTTTAGGTTGTAGTCACGTGCGCTCTCCAGGAGCTTCCTCAGTCTCTGATCATGTTCCTCAATTGTATCACCCCATATCAGCAAATCATCAATGATGTTGACCACCCCGTCCAGGCCTTCAATCATTTGTGCCACGGATCTCTGGTATACCTCTGATGCAGAAGAAATACCAAAGGGTAGACGCAGGAAACAATATCTCCCTATGGGCGTGTTGAAAGTGCATAATTTGTAACTTTCTTCATCCAGCTTGATCTGCCAGGAACCTTGATTTGCGTCTAATACTGAAAAGTATTTTGCATTAGGCATGCGAGAGACAACCTCTTCAACTGTGAGCAGTGGATAGTGCTCTCTTTTGATGGCTTGGTTGAGATCTTGTGGATCCATGCATATCCTCGTCTTTTTTTCTGTGACCACTGTCACCATACTATTCACCCGGTCGGTCGGTTCTATTTGTCTTGTTATGACTCCCATCTGTTCCATTCTGTGTAGCTCCTCCACTACTTGATCCCTGAGAGCTACTGGAATCTTTCTCGGGGCATGCACAACTGGTGCAATAGTTGGATCAATCTGGATATGGTGTTTCCCTGGTAAACATCCTAATCCAGAAAACAAGTCATCAAAGTCTTTGAGAAAGTCATTTTCTTTTTCAACACCATAGATTTGCTTCACCAGGCCTAGCTTTGTGCATATTGCTTTGCCCAGTATTGCTGAAACATGTTGCTGCACTATTTCAAACTCGATCTTGTATTTTTGACCTTTGTACACACAGGTGAGTGCTTTTTTGCCCAGTGGCATTGTCCTGTGGCCGAGATATGCAACCAGCTTGCAGGTGGATTTTCTCAGTCTTCCTCTGATGTCCAGTGATTTGAATGTTTCTGCAGACATTACATTGCACTTTCCCCAGTGTCAAGTTTAATGTCACATTCCTCCTGTTTATTATCAGATCTTGAGTCCAATCATCTTCATTCTCCATCTCTGCATTGTCAATATTCTTGATGTGTACCTCCTGTTCCACTTCGACTGTGCCAATGAACATGTCACTGTTGCCCTCACTCTGTTTCACAGCATGCATTTTCCTTGCATACTCCTTCGATTTGCACATCTTTGCAAAGTGATTTCTTTTCTGGCATAACTTGCATGTCTGACCAAAGGCTGGACATTTTCTGTATCCATGTTTATAACCACTTCTGTTGCAGTTAACTTCCTTTTGATCATCCTGTGGAGCTGGCTTTGTCCAAAACTTGTCAGTTTTCACAGTTTTTATTTTGTGCACTTCAATCTCTTCATTGAGCACTTTAACCTGACTTGACGTGATCTCGCTGGCACGGCAATCATCAATTGCCTTTTCTAATGTAAGATCTGTCTCTCTCAATAGCCTTCCTCTCACTTGATCACCTCGTATGTCGCATACAATCCTATCACATATTAAAGAGTCATGCAGTTGTCCGAACTCACGGTCTTTTGCCTTGTTCTTCAAATCTGTTACATAGGCGTCTATGGTCTCTATTGGTCCTTGAGCCCTCGTGAAAAACATGTGTTGGATGTACAATAGGTTTTTTTCTCGGTTCGCAGTCATCTTGAAACTTATTCTTCAACACTTCAATTTTATCTTGCTTATCATCTTGGAAGACAAGCGTGTTGCAAACTTTTATTGCCTCTTCTCCCGCCACATGCAGAAATGTAGCACGTTGCACTTCCTCCACCTTTTCAGCTACGCCGCTAGCAGTGCAAAACAGCTTAAACTTCATATTAAATCCATATTTTCCAGTTCTCAGCAAGATCACCTTGTAGGCTTAAACTTGACGGTGGCTGTAACTGTGTCATGTTTTCCATGTCTTCTCTTCTTTTTTTTTTCCGCGATTTCTCCTGACACCATGTAATATTGATGTGACTTGGACACTGCTGTAGATTGAACAACCATGTTTATTCACCAGGCTTCCATTTTTACTTCCCTACGTCCTGACATCATACGCACTCTGACACTACAAATACTCACACAATACATTACATAATCTATCCAGTTCTGGCCTTACTAGCATGTGGCACAGGTAAAAATCTTGAGATTATAACCCTGGAGATCCTGCCCTTTAATTTAGCACCTAACTCCCTGTGCAGGACCTCGCCACTCTCCCTACTCGTGTCATTGGTACCTACATGGTGCATGAACCCTGGCTGTTCACCCTCCCACTTAAGAATGCTGAGGATTCGATCTGAGATGTACCAGACCCTGACACTCAGGATGCGACATACTATCCAGGAATCTTTTTTTCGCCCACAAAATCTCCTGTACATTCCCGTCACTACAGCGTGCCTCTTCTCCCCTCTTCCCTTCTGAGTTACAGAGCCAGACTCAGCACCAGAGACCCAAGAATTGTGACTTTCCTCTCCAGCAGAATCCAAAGTGTTGTTGAGGAGGATGGTCATAGGGGTATTCTGCACTGACTCCTTAACACCTTTCCCCTTCCTAACTGTCTGGTGTAACTACCTCACTATATGTCCTATTTAACACCCCTTCAGCCTCCCGAATGATTCAGAGTTCATCCAGTTCCAGCTCCAACTCCTTAACACAGATTATTAGAACAACAGCTGGATGCATTTCTCACAGTTGCTGTTGTCAGGAACACTGGAGGTCTCCTTGCCTTCCCTCATCCCACAAGAGCATTTCACTATCCTGCCTGCAATCTCTACTGTCCTAACTGAGCAGATAGAAAGAAGGGGAGAAAAAAAAAGACTTAGAACTTTCCTTTGCTTTCTCTCACTGAAGAATTGACGAGCTAAAGCCCCAAAATCACCACTCAGACACTGTCCACTCTGACGATAGCTGCTGCAACTATTGCTCATTTTCAAGGTTCTACATCTCATGTTCTCGGTGTTATTTATTTATTTTTTATTTGCACATGCTGCATTCATCTTCATTTATGCTTTGGCTGCTTGTCATTCATGGTTTGTGTATAGCTTTTCATAAATTCTGTTGTATTTCCTTATTTTCCTATAAATACTTGCAAGCCAAATAACCTCAAAGGAATGCATGATCACTTACAGTGTATACGTACTTTGATAATAATTAGACTTAGACTTTGAGAAAGTTAAGGGCAATTCTTTTGTGGAAAGAGGAAAATAGAGGAAGTCCTCAGTGAATAATTGAATAAAGTCAGTTGTGGTAGGCCAATATTTCAGAAGAATAATAAAATGTACTGTGAAAAATAGAAAATTCCATATATACTCCTATACTTCTTATTATTGTGGTTCCTGGAGAAGGAGTAACAAGTCTCTCAAGTAGAATGCTCCTGGGGTCATGGTTGCCCTCTCTGATCCTCATATCACCCACTAGTTTCATAGGAGAACTTGACCTTTTCCCACCTTCCCCAGTTAAATGGATGACATAAAATGAAATGAAAGGGTTAACGTATGAGAAGTGTTTGAGCACTCTGGCTTGTCATCACTGGAGTTCAGAAGAATGAGGGGTATTTCACTGAAGCATATCAACTATTAAAAGGCCGATAGTGTGGGCATGCTGAGGATTTTTCTTATAGTTGAAAAGACTAGGACCAGATGGTATATTGATGCCTCAAAATAGAAGGATGGCCCTTTAGAACAGAGATGAGGAGGAATTTTTTTTTTAAGCCAGATGTTGGTGAATCTATGGAAGTCATTGCCCCCTACAGCTATGGAGGCCATCATTGGGTTGATAGGTTCTTGATCAGTAAGGTTATCAAAGATTACAGGAGAATGGGGATGAGAAGGATAATGCACCAGCCATGATGAAATGGCAGAGCAGACCTGATGTCTTGTACAGCAGCTTCAATATCAATATGATCCTTGAGCTTGATGGTTTTTAGCAAGAGTTGAAATATATTGTTCAAGTTGTGACAGCAAAAGTCTCAAGTCTTCATGTGTAATAATGTCCAAGCAGTTTCTGTTTTCTGTGAGTATGTAGTTCACTACACTGAAGTCTCTTTCAATAAGGTAGGAGGATGGAAATGCAATGAAGAGCAGTTTGGCTCTTCTCCAAAGACCAAGAAACTTCATATGACAGTGTAGCCATACACCACAAAAGCCAACATTTTTTGAAAGGCATTTTTGTTTCTTCGTTATTCTGAATATCGATAATTTCTTCTTGCAAGCTCTTTTCCTATTCTTCCACTTTGCAAATAAATGGGTTAATTAGCCAGTCTGGAATTTCCAGATCATTTACATCCTTGAATCAAGTCTGAAAATATGTCTTCAGAAGGATTCTTGGCCTTCACTCTGCCTTGTGTAGCTGGATACTGGACTTCCTGTCAGATCGCCAACAGGTGGTAAGAGTAGGATCCCTCACCTCTGCCCTTCTGACCCTCAACAAAGGTGCCCCTCAGGGCTGTGTCCTAAGTCCCCACCTTTACTCTCTGTATATGCGTGCCTGTGTCACCACCTACAGTTCCAATCGGCTAATTAAATTTGCTGGTGATACTACACTGATTGGCTTAATCTCAAATAATAATGAGGCAGCCTGCAGTGAGGAAGTCATCACCACGACACAGTGGTGTCAAGAAAACAACCTCTCCCTCAATGTCACCAACACAAAGGAGCTGTTTGTGAACTACAGGAGAAATGGAGACAGGCTAACCACTATTGACATCAATGGATCTGGGGTTGAGAGGGTGAACAGTTTTAAGTTCCTCAGTATACAGATCACCGAGGATCTTACGTGGTCTGTACATACCAGCTGTGTGGTGAAAAAGGCACAACAGTACCTCTTTCACTTCAGACGGTTGAAGAAGTTTGGTATGGGCCCCCAAATCCTAAGAACATTCTACGGGGGCACAATTGAGAACATCCTGACTGACTGCATCACTGCCTAGTATGGGAACTGTACTTCCCTCAATCGCAGGACTCTGAAGAGAGTGGGGCGGACAGGCCAGCGCATCTGTAGATGTGAACCCCAGTATTCAGGACATTTACAAAGACAGGAGTGTAAAAAGGGCCCAAAGGATCATTGGGGACCCAAACCACCCCAATTTCCAGCTGGTACCATCCGGGAAACGGTACCACAGCATAATAGCCAGGAACAACTGGTTCCAGGACAGCTTCTTCCATCAGGCCACCAGACCGATTAATTCATGCTGATACGATTGTATTTCTGACTTATATTGACTGTCCTGTTGTGTATACTATTTATTATAAATTACTATAAAAATTGCACATTGCACATTTAGATGGAAACAATGTAAAAATGTTTACTCCCCATGTATACAAAGGATGTAAGTAATAAAGTCAATTCAATTCAATTCAAATCAGTGACTGCAGCAGTAAGCAGATCACCATCTGTGGAAGAGAGTGCCATACTTTCCATGCAGGGAATTGTGAGAAACATTTTCTCCCAAAGTTTTGCCAATTTCCAATAAAAGTGGACACTGCACTTTTTGCCTGGATTAAATTGAAATTCTCACCCTGCAGTTTCATATTTAGAATATTCATTTTGTCATACAGATTGGCTAGGTATGTCACATCTCCACGTAGAAGTTCAATCTTGTTTCCCAAGCTCTTGTTGACATTGAGCAAAAATTCAACCAGTGTCAGAAAGATCAAAGAAACATTTTAAGCACCAAGCTTTTGACAGCCAACGCACTTCAGTTTGAAGAAGCGTTCAAAATCTTCAGCAATATATTAGCATAACTGGCAAAAGTCTGCTATTTATGGATGAGCTTTAATTTTGTTGATAGCAAATATTACAAGAGTCATGCTAGAAAAAAGTCACTGAGTGATGTTTTTGGCTGCGAGATATTGACGATGAATTACACAATGGATTGCAAACAGACTTGGAATTTCTTTCTCATAAATGCCATTAAACCAGCATGGCGACCTGTCATATGTGATGCTCCATCTGTTGCACAAGAAATCATGTTCCTAATTGGAATAATTTTATCCTCAATATACATTTTGAGTTAGTTGTAGATTGATTCTCTGTTGATATTTGTTTTTAACTTTTTACAAAAGAGAATCTCTTCATAAATTCATACATAGGATATTAGCAATATTGTGTTGTTTTATACAGTTGTCTCATCCAGTTGTATCTTAAATTCTGTCTTTTATAACTGTGCATAGTTGATACTCAATGCCTTCACTCATTTCATCAAAATGAGCTACAGAGTTATTACTCAGAAGAATTGATTTTAAAATATGGGTATCTATTTTGAGAACAGGTGTGAGTACTTCTGATACAACAGGCATTATTAATCTTTCACCAATTGTATGAGATTTTCCACACTTTTCTATCATTTTGGAAATGTTATAAGAAGCAATGAGACCACTATCAAGGTCATTGGTGGCTTTCTTGGCAAATAGCTTGAGTGTGCAACCACCATAAGTAGCCTTTTCGGGGTGTCTTCTGCAGAAGCGTTTCTGCAGTCCTGATGGTTTCATGGCTTCATTAGACATACAGTATTACAAATAAGACACATGGGGTGATGCTGATCTGTCGGGAACAGAATAAAACCATACTCCAGGTATATTACATTGTACTGACACACTTTCTATAGTTTCTGTTTCTTAGCAGGATTAGAATTTTAGGCTTCACTGCCTTCAGACTCATAGAGATCACACCGTACATATTTATCCATCAATAATGGAGCTAAATTAAAAGTTAAAGTTAACACAAACTTGGAATACCGATTGGGGCTTAACAACAGCGAGTTGACACGGATGGAATGATGGTAGCAACCGCAAAGGAATGGTGAAGACGAAGATGATCACGTCAGCAAAAATTACATTGACAAGGATTCAGATTGGAATCTGAATGTTAGTATGAATAGAGGTGGTGTTCGGCAAGCTACCTTTAGTGCAATTGACCAATGATGTAAGGTCTCATAATCCTCAAAGATGGTTCTTTCTTGTACATGTGAAGCCTAGGTCGCTTTAAACACCTCAAGAGGAATCCTTGGGGTCAGCAGGTTCACTAATTGGCTCTATTTCACCATTCGGTTCCAGCCAGCGCTGTATCATTGCACCACCTATTTTCGTTAGATCTGTAGAAAAGTTGAGAGGGTGTACTTGACTTACAAACTGTTAAATTGCATGAACTCATTCCGTGCCATGAGTCAAGTAAAACTGTTGGGCATCCTGGTTGCCAATTTATGCATCCCCAGTGATGTCTGTTGTTTAGTAAGGTCGGATGACGTTGCCGAGTTTCAGATGAGTTGTGAAGACGAGTGTTCACCATCTGCAGAACTATGGTTCTTTCTGTGTTCCATCAGGAAGAACCATATCCACAAACTTGGTTGCATCATCCACAGACTTGGCCACCAAGTCATCAATTCTGTCATCCAAATATAACATAAAAAGAAGTGGTCCTAATATCCACCACCTGTGGAATACCACTAGTCACTGGTAACCAATCAGAAAAGGCTCCCTTTATTCCCATCTTTGCCTCCTGCCAGTTAATCAATGCTCTACCCATGCTGGTATAGTTACTGCAATACCGCAGGTTTTTTCTTCCTAAGCAGCTTCATGTGCAGCTTGTCAAAGTCATTTTGAAAATTCAAGTACAACATCCGTCAGTTCTCCTTTGTCTCTCCTGCTTGTTATAGTCCAAAAAGAGAGCAAAAATTGAGGTAGTGTTCATGGGTGGAGGGCGAGATGCCTGTTCTAAAATGTTGAATGGGTGGCTTCAGGATCCTGAAACTCTTTCCAGATTATAGCAATAAGAAGAGGGTATGTCCTAAGTGTTGAGGGCCATTAATGATGTACGCCTGGAGTACCACCTTTTGAAGATGTCCTCAATGGTGGGGAGGCTTGTGCCCATGATGGAGCTGACCAAGTCTACAATCGACTGCATTCTGTTCATTGAAGTCTCTGGACCAGATGCAACTAGTTAGAATGGCTTCTGTAGACATTTGCTAGGGTCATTGGTGAGGTCTTTCATATGAAGAAAGACTGGATGAACTGGGCTTGTACTCGTTGGAATTTAGAAGATTGAGGGGGGATCTGATTGAAACGTATAAGATCCTAAAGGGATTGGACAGGCTAGATGCGGGAAGATTGTTCCCGATGTTGGGGAGGTCTAGAACGAGGGGTCACAGTTTGAGGATAGAGGGGAAGCCTTTTAGGACCGAGGTTAGGAAAAACTTCTTCACACAGAGAGTGGTGAATCTGTGGAATTCTCTGCCACAGCAAACTGTTGAGGCCAGTTCATTAGCTATGTTTAAAAGGAAGTTAGATATGGCCCTTGTGGCTACAGGGGTCAGGGGGTATGGAGGGAAGGCTGGGTTCTGAGTTGGATGATCAGCCATGATCATAATAAATGGCGGTGCAGGCTCGAAGGGCCGAATGGCCTACTCCTGCACCTATTTTCTATGTTTCTATACCAAATTTCCTCAAATTCCTAAAGAAATGTGACAACTGCATCGATATGTTGAACACACAACAGATCTTCAGAGATCACCTGAAATGTTAACTCTTTATCTTTCCACTGATACTTTACTTTATACTTTATTGTTGCCAAACAATTGATACTGGAACGTACACTCATCACAGTGATATTTGATCCTGCACTTCCCGCTCCCTGGAGTACAAATCGATAATAAATATTGAAAATTTAAATTGTAAATCATAAATAGAAAATAGAAAAGGGAAAGTAAGGTAGTGAAAAAAAACCAAGAGGCAGGTCTGGACATTTGGAGGGTATAGCCCAGATCCGGGTCAGGATCCGTTAAACACAAAATAATCTGCAGATGCTGGGGTCAAAGCAACACTCACAAAACGCTGGAGGAACTCAGCAAGTGGGGCAGCATCCGTGGAAACTATCAGTCAACGTTACGGGCCGGAACCCTTCGTGAGCAGTCTTATCACATTTGGAAAGAAGCTGTTATATTACCTGATCTACTGAGTATTTCCAGCATTTTTGTTTTTTGCTCTTCTGCACTCCTCTGGATAGGTTACCTCTCTTGATGAAATAGGAGAGTGAGGAGGCTACAGGCTTCTCTAAAATATGATTCTGGTACTACTGAATGCTTCTTGGATGACAATTTTGAATTGTTGGTCCTGTTCTGAATCTATCTTGTTTGGCATAATGGTAGTGCTACATAATACAATTGACAGTATTCTGTTCCACTGTTATCAAATAAATAGATCGACCTCATCATGGCTTTTGCAATTTAGATGTCTACCCGCACTACACACTCTCTGCAACAGCTATCCTATATTATGCATTCTTTTTTCTTTTTACTACTTTGATGTAATTAATTATGGCACAACATGCATGAGATGCAAACCAGAAACTTTTCACTACATCTGAGTACAATTGACAATAATAACCAATCTAATCCAATCCACTATCATATAGTTATAGACAGCTGTACCTGCGGTAGTTAAAGAGGTGAGGATGAAGTCAATAGTTTAACTTGCATGAAGTTCCTTCATTACCTGTTGCAGAATTAATCTGTCACGTCTATCTGTCAGAAAGTGGCCAATGGTCCAATCAAGCTACTCTTGTTGATAGATATTAACTTCAGTCAGAGTACATATGGTGCCTTTGGTATAGCCAGTACTTCTGTTTGTATTGTTTCACGTGGAGGAGAGTCAATCAACCGAAGGAGAACGTTGAATGGTCATCAAACAAAGACATTCTTTCCTATATTTGATGACATTATGAGCTTCTTTGGGTCTGATCAATGATAAAAGATCCTGTGAACCCCCCAACTCTCCCTCCTGATTTTAAACTATTAGACCCAGCCTCTCTTAAACAACTTCTATGTGGGTGCTGGTTGAATAATAAGTGCAGGGGAAATGCATTCCCTTGAAATAGCACCATAGAACCTTGAGCAAGACTTAAAAAGCAGGATTTAATTCTCTGAATGGGAAATCTTTTAAAAAATAAACTATTTTTTTCTTTGATAGTTAAGAGTTCAATACATTAATGGTCTGACATGTGGTGAAAAGCACAAGCTCAGTCCCTAATCTCCATGACATTCACTAATCTCATCTGGGATTGCTGTATTGCAACTGGCTTCCAGATGTATCCGCGCATTGGACTGAATAAGGGAGGTCTGTCTTCACTCTCCAAATCTCTACTGTACTCACACACGAGCATCCAGAAGATCAGGTTTAATTTTGATGGCCCAATCAATCAATCATATCTATGTAGCCCCCCTGGCCACCCTCAGGGTCGCTCGGCTCGCTGTCGTCTAGGGAAACAGCCTCGGCCCCGGCAAACTGGGTAATTCGTTTGTGTGGATGCTGTGTGAGATACCCCACCCCGCCCAAATAACAGACAATACACCAGATGCAATTAAATGATATACAGTTTATAGATATTACTGGAACTATATAATTAAAAGAGAATAAAATATAAAAGGAAAACAAAAGGCGCCACACTTATCAAAGTTCAATCTCTTCGTGCACAAAAACGGTTGGAGCTCAAGGACCTTCTTCTTCACCCTGCGACCCCCTCGGACCACCTCGACTGGCCGCCTGGGACCAACAACAGTGGTTGACCAGACGCTCCACACGAATCCGTCTCTGTCTCCTCGCCGAACGTTCCGCTCGGGGTCTGACCCCGTTAGCGGACTCACAGCACCTCGTCCATCCTCTGTCTCACTCTCCCGTCTTCTGCCCCAAAACCCCGCGCATACAGTATCTTCAAATACACCAAAACCATAACAACTATCCCAATTGGTTAATAGCACTCTCTTATCTTTATTTTAAAGTAAAACAAACTGTTAGCGCAAACTCTCTTCAGCGTTAAAGCACAACAAAGCCGCATTCCCCAGATTAACATAACAAAGACGCCATTTTAATTAGCCTCCGCAGTAACATAAAGGTCGAAACCCCCTTACACTCTCCCCCCACCAAATAAAGTCAGGTCCTCATGACTGCTAAATAACTCGCCAACCAGTCCTGCAGACACACAACACACACATACACAGATACACACAGTGACAGTGCTCCCCGAACAGTGGACCTTACTCCCGTCCCACGGGCGCTACATAGGCCAACCTATCTGGGAGCTTCTTAACCCTCCAAGACCTCCGAAACTCCTCACCTAAACCCAAAAGACTCAGACACTACTAGGGATACCTCGGGCCTGCTTGCCAACTCCTCTCTCACTCAGGCCACCACCACAGCTCGGAACCCCCAGTCCCGTGTCCGGGGCCCAGCCTCTCCTCCTCCCTGATCCTGCCGTAACTCAGACTGCCCACAGCTAGCCCTCCCCATTACACCTGACTCAGTGGGAAAAGGGTCAAAGGTCTCTTCCTCAATCACGGGGAAGTTAGCGAAAGGCAGCATGTACCACATGTGCAGCACACCATCCTTCGAATCCGTATCCTTCCTCACTCCCTCAATTGGTAGCTGCTGTTTAAGTTTCTCCAAACTGAAACATTTAGCCGGGGCTACCCCTTCAGCCTCCTGCAGTCGAGACGTTAGCTTCTTCGGGGACTCCTTCAACTCTCGCCACAGCCTCCGCAGTTCTGACTCAGGGTCCTTGGTCATCTCAATCTGGGACGCAGTTACCCCACCAGATTCTTCCACACTGACCTGAAAAGCAGCAGTTAAAGAACGTTCAGCTTCCGGTTGTTTCTTCCTAAGGACGTCTTCCAGGTCAACTTTCAGTTTTTCCACTTCATTTAAACTCGCGATAGTCATCTTCAGGTTCCTTTCAAGCGTCCGCCTCCCCTTTGCGAGATCTGTCCTGCATTTCTTTACCTCCTCGGGAGTGTAGTCAAACACCCCTCCCTGGGCTCTCAGTTTTCTGTTGACATTAGTCAGAACCCTTCCATGATCTTCCCCAACTTGCAAGTCTTCCAATCTGTTCTGAATCGACGTCTTGAGTTTCTGTTGATCCCTTCGAAGGCGGGTCATTGTTTCTTCTCGCTGGATTAATTTGTCAGTTTATGACCGCAGTGCGGTGCAAATCCCTTCTCTTCCCTGTGTCTCATTCAGATTGACGACCTGGGTTTCCATCCCCCGGTCCACCACCGTCTGTCCCAACACCAGGAAGTTCAACTGGTATGTCAGGTCATTTTCCTCACATTGCACCAAACTCCTCCGGCCAAAAACTCCTCCACATTTGACACTTCGCTTCAGTTGCCCGGGCTCAGCCACTCGCCTCGCCTCATAGTCCCCCCAGGCGAATCCAAGCTCTAGGCGGTCATCCATATACGTCAAAACCCCACACACCTTCACTTCCCCCATGGTCTTCCTCATGCCCCGCGGGAAGGATGCAGGGGCTCCGGATATGCCCTTGGGCATCTTTTCGGATCGGAAGAATCCTAGGGAACTAGTAAAGGCCATCTTCAGCTCAACAGCCGCACTCCTCAGGATCTGGCAACGTCCACCCCTCAGATCGCATAATCCACACACACGCTGCCTTCATCTTCCACGCCGCTAGGGTCCAGTTGCCGCGACCTCTCTCTCACTGAGGTGTCTTCAGCGGTCAACTCCCCTCCCTCGTGGTAGTTCGGAGCATCTACTAAGAGGGTCTCACCCTCAGATACTTTCCCCAAGCCGTACCACCACTGGGTCTCCTTTAAATTCGGTACTGGCTCAAGGCTGCTACACACGTCCTCAGAAGCAACTCGACACGTTGGGTGCCCAGAAAATGCCTCCATGAACTCCAGGGTCATTAACCAATCATTGTCTTCTGGATAACTACTGCCACTAGTACCCAAAGTCTCCGGTGCCCTTGCGGTTGTCAAGGATAAATGCTTCAGACACCTGTTGTAAAACGAACTGTACAACAACTTGATCTGTGCCCCGGGGTCGAGGATAGCTTTAGCATCAATTCCCTCTATTCATAACGACACCCTGGGGCGTGGTCCCTCTAAGCCTTCAGGAATAGGGTCTTTTCCTTGCGGAAGTTCAGTGGTACATTGCTGGGAACGTGCTTCCCCAGAGACCCCAAGCCTTTCCCCCACTGGGCCTCCACTAAGTTTCTCGATCCCTCTCTGATCAGCTGAACAACTGAGGGAGGCGCTGATCCCCTGAAATGATCCCCCGGCACTGCAAGCAATTTAGCCGCCCTCCTAGCCAGAGAAGACACACTGAAAACTTTCCCCCCTCTTTCAAATAACTGACAGCTGTCACTACGGTGTAAGTGAACCTGACAGCTCTAACACCGTCACCAGCCCGCCTACTCAAACTTTCAACCAATCCCTGTTGCTCTCCCTCAACCGAGCACTGCCACTCATCTAACAACTGAGAGATCCGCTCCGCCCACGTCTCACACGCCTCTGCCCCTCTTGGGGTGGACACTATCCCAAGTGCCAGGCAGAGCCTGCCAGAGCTAGAACATTTATTCGCAGACTCTACCTCCAAATCAGACCACTCTTTCCTCTCTCTCCCAACCGCATGGACAGCCCCTAGTGCCACCTCCAACTCGTCAATGCTAGTCTGAACTCGAACAAAGACCTCACCCACCAGGTATACAGCAATAACCAGCAAATACCCCACAGAGACACATATTACAGATTTAAACAGGGCACCCACACAGCATACCAACAGACTCAAGCATCCCGGACGAGCCCCCACAATGTAGCCCCCCTGGCCACCCTCAGGGTCGCTCAGCTCGCTGGCATCTAGGGAAACAGCCTCGGCCCCGCCAAACTGGGTAATTAGTTTGTGTGGATGCTGTGTGAGGTACTTTGTTATACATGTATACAGCAACTGGGTGAGATGTCTGAGAGGTGTTGATATTCTCAGAGTCATACCAGAGTCTTAAGAGGGAGTTAACAGAGCGAAAAGATTTTCTTTTGTTCTTTTATCAGCATCAAACAGTAAGATTATTTCATTAAAATACATTTGTAATTGTTAATTTGTATTGTTAATATCAATCTTCTGGAAAATATTTTACTCCTTGCTACTTTATTTGTGGTGATATTACTTGTGTGTTGTGTGTGAGTTATATGTATTATGTAGTGCATCTTGTTCTGGAGGGACATTGTTTTGTTTGGTGGTATACACGTATATGATTAAATGACAATAAACTTGAACTTTAAGTTATCTTGATAATTTAATTTCATCATTGTTTCTTCAATCCCTTCTATTCTTTTTAATGTGTGCTGAATGTGTTTTGCTTCTATGGGAAACAGAAACATAGGACTTTCTCAGTTTGGAAATGTAGATAAAGCATACTCCTATGCATTCAAATGGGCAAGCACATAAACATATTGAAAATTATGAAGGAAAAGAGAAAATGAAGGAAAAAGAAGCTAAAGAGAAATAGCAGAAGTGATTCCTTTTTCAACCCTCTCAATATTGTACAGCTGATTTTTCATTAATTTAGTTTACAATAAGGTATCTTAGTTAAATTTTAGGGAAAAAATAGCCAGCAGTAAATTTATTATCAAAGTATGTACATGTAACCATGTACAACCCTGAGATCCTTTATTTCTGGCAGGGATTCACAGTAGAACAGAAATACAATTGAGAATCAGTAAACAATACAAAGACTGACAAATTGCCAATCTGCAAAAGAAGACAATCTGTGCAAATCAAAAAAAAACACAAATGCTACTGATAATAAATGTAAATAAATAATAGAGAACATGAGGTGTCGAGTTCTTGAAAGTGAGTCCATAGGCGAAATCAGCTCACTGTTAAGGTTGAGTGAATTTATCCATGCTGTTTCAGGAGCCTAATGATTAAAGAGTAATAACTGTTTCTGAACCTAGTGGTGTGGGAGCATAAGCTCCTGTACTTCCTCGTCGATGACAGCAGTGAGAAGGGAGCATGGGCTGGGTGGTGGGGCTCCTTTATATTAGATGTTGCCTTCTTGTGCCAGTGATCCTTGTAGATGTACTCAGTGACAGGGAAGGCTTTTCCTGAGATGCACTGGGCTGTGTCCATCTGTTCTTGGGCATTGTCATTCCCCACCTTGTAGACAAGCTTAAAATAGAACAAAGACAAATATATATTCTTCTTAATTTGCTTCATAGCCCTGTGTGAACTATTGGCAAAAGATCCATTTGTAGATTATTTCATTAAAATTAGATCACAGGAAGAGGCAAACAACAGCCAGTACCAGCATGTGGCACTTTAATAACAAGTCAACTCAGCTTGCATCCTCTGGTGAAACACCAATGTTATACATGCATGTTAGATTCAAACAAGTGACTTCTGTGACACACAAGAACTTTCACAGCAGGAAATCTTTCTTCAGGTTTGGGGACGATAAGGAATACAGGACTGAGAAAGATAAGCTGTTTGAATGGTGTTGCAACTACATCTTTACACTCAATGTCAGTAAGGCCAAGGAATTGATTATGCACTTCAGGAAGGCGAAGTCTTGAGAGCACACACCAGTCCTCATCAAAGGAAAGCGTGAGTAGCTTCAATTTCTTGAGCATCAACATCTGAGAGGATTGATTATTGATGCAATCACAAAAGCATACCAGCAGCTGAATGACTACTATAAGCCTACTGACTCTCACAGCTATCTGGACTATTCCTCTTCTCACCCTGTCTCTTGCAAAAATGCCATCCCCTCTCGCAATTCCTCCATCTCCACTGCATCTGTGCTCTCAAGATGAGGCTTTTCATTCCAGGACGAAGGAGATGACCTCCTTTTTTAAAGAAAGGGTCTTCCCTTCCTCCACCATCAACTCTACTCTCAAACGCACCTCCACCATTTCACGCACATTTGCTCTCACTACATCCTCCCGCCACCCCTCTAGGAATAGGGTTCCCCTTGTCCTCACCTACCCCCCCACCAGCCTCCGGGTCCAACATATAAGTCTCCGTAACTTCCGCCACCTCCAACGAGATCCCACCACTAAGCACATCTTTCCCTCCCCCCCACCGCGACTCCCTTGTCCATTCGTCCCCCCCATCCCTCCCCACCAATCTCCCTCCTGGCACTTATCCTTGTAAGCAGAACAAGTGCTACACATGCCCTTACACTTCATCCCTCACTACCATTCAGGGCCCCAGACAGTCCTTCCAGGTGAGGAGACACTTCACCTGTGAGTTGGCTGGGGTGATATACTACGTCCGGTGCTCCCGATGTGGACTTCTATATATTGGCGAGACACGATGCAGACTGGGAGATCGTTTTGCTGAACACCTACACTCTGTACGCCAGGGAAAGCAGGGTCTCCCAGTGGCCACACATTTTAATTCCATGTCCCATTCCCATTCTGATATGTCTATCCACGGCCTCCTCTACTGTAAAGATGAAACCACACTCAGGTTGGAGGAACAACACCTTATATTCCGTCTGAGTAGCCTCCAACCTGATGGCATGAACATTGACTTCTCAAACTTCCGCTAATGCCCGAGCTCCCCCTCGTACCCCATCCGTTATTTATTTTTACACACACATTCTTTCTCTCTCTCCTTTTTCTCCCTCTGTCCCTCTCACTATGCCCCTTGCCCATTCTCTGGGCTTCCCCCCTCCCCCTTTTCTTTCTCCCTGGGCCTCCTGTCCCATGATCCTCTCATATCCCTTTTGCCAATCAACAGTTCAGCTCTTGGCTCCATCCCTCCCCCTCCTGTCTTCTCCTATCATTTCGGATCTTCCCCTCCCCCTCCCACTTTCAAATCTCTTACTAGCTCTTCTTTCAGTTAGTCCTGATGAAGGGTCTCGGCCCGAAACGTTGACTGTACCTCTTCCTAGAGATGCTGCCTGGACTGCTGCGTTCACCAGCAACTTTTATGTGTGTTGCTGTACTTCATTAGGGGATTCAGAAGGTTTGATATAGAAACATAGAAAATAGGTGCAGGAGTAGGTCATTCGGCCCTTCGAGCCTGCACCGCCATTTATTATGATCATGGCTGATCATCCAACTCAGAACCCCGCCCCAGCCTTCCCTCCATACCCCCTGACCCCCGTAGCCACAGGGCCATATCTAACTCCCTCTTAAATATAGCCAATGAACTGGCCTCAACAGTTTCCTGTGGCAGAGAATTCCACAGATTCACCACTCTCTGTGTGAAGAAGTTTTTCCTAATCTCGGTCCGAAAAGGCTTCCCCTCTATCCTCAAACTGTGACCCCTCGTTCTGGACTTCCCCAACATCGGGAACAATCTTCCTGCATCTAGCCTGTCCAATCCCTTTAGGATCTTATACATTTCAATCAGATCCCCCCCTCAATCTTCTAAATTCCAACGAGTACAAGCCCAATTCATCCAGTCTTTCTTCATATGAAAGTCCTGCCATCCCAGGAATCAATCTGGTGAACCTTCTTTGTACTCCCTCTATGGCAAAGATGTCTTTCCTCAGATTAGGGGACCAAAACTGCACACAATACTCCAGGTGTGGTCTCACCAAGGCCTTGTACAACTGCAGTAGTACCTCCCTGCTCCTGTACTCGAATCCTCTTGCTATAAATGCCAGCATACCATTCGCCTTTTTCACCGCCTGCTGTACCTGCATGCCCACTTTCAATGACTGGTGTATAATGACACCCAGGTCTCGTTGCACCTCCCCTTTTCCTAATCGGCCACCATTCAGATAATAATCTATTTTCCTATTTTTGCCACCAAAGTGGATAACTTCACATTTATCCACATTAAATTGCATCTGCCATGAATTTGCCCACTCACCCAACCTATCCAAGTCACCCTGCATCCTCTTAGCATCCTCCTCACTGCTAACACTGCCACCCAGCTTCGTGTCATCCGCAAACTTGGAGATGCTGCATTTAATTCCCTCATCCAAGTCATTAATATATATTGTAAACAACTGGGGTCCCAGCATGAGCCTTGCGGTACCCCACTAGTCACCGCCTGCCATTCTGAAAAGGTCCCGTTTATTCCCACTCTTTGCTTCCTGTCTGTTAACCAATTCTCCACCCACACCAATACCTTACCCCCAATACCGTGTGCTTTAAGTTTGCACACTAATCTCCTGTGTGGGACCTTGTCAAAAGCCTTTAGAAAATCCAAATATACCACATCCACTGGTTCTCCCCTATCCACTCTACTAGTTACATCCTCAAAAAATTCTATGAGATTCGTCAGACATCATTTTCCTTTCACAAATCCATGCTGACTTTGTCCGATGATTTCACCGCTTTCCAAATGTGCTGTTATCACATCCTTGATAACTGACTCCAGCAGTTTCCCCGCCACCGACGTTAGGCTAACCAGTCTATAATTCCCCGGTTTCTCTCTCCCTCCTTTTTTAAAAAGTGGGGTTACATTAGCCACCCTCCAATCCTCAGGAACTAGTCCAGAATCTAATGAGTTTTGAAAAATTATCACTAATGCATCCACTATTTCTTGGGCTACTTCTTTAAGCACTCTAGGATGCAGACCATCTGGCCCTGGGGATTTATCTGCCTTCAATCCCTTCAATTTACCTAACACCACTTCCCTACTAACATGTATTTCGCTCAGTTCCTCCATCTCACTGGACCCTCTGTCCCTTACTATTTCTGGAAGATTATTTATGTCCTCCTTAGTGAAGACAGAACCAAAGTAATTATTCAATTGGTCTGCCATGTCCTTGCTCCCCATAATCCAGCAAATTTCTTCAGATGTACATTAGAGAGCATTCTGACTGGATCCATCACTGTCTGGTATAGAGACTCCAATGCACAGGATCAGCAAAAAAAAAGCTGCAGACAGTCGTAGACTCTGCCAGCTTCATCATGAGCATTAGACTCCCCACCATAAAAGACATCTTCTAAAAGCAGTGTCTCAAGAAGACTGCATCCATCATTAAGGACTCTCACTACAAAAACATGCCATCTTCTCATTACTACCATCACAGTGGAGGTACAGGGCCCTAAAGGTACACCCCCAATGTTTTTGGGACAGCTTCTTCCCCTCCCTCCCATGTATAGTCATGAAGCCAACTTCACTGTTCTGTGGATTTTTTGTATGGTTTGTTTATTTGTTTTATATTTCTTGTTGTGAGCTACAGTAATCTTTTATGTATTGCATTGTATTACTGCAACAAAACAAACATTTTGGAATGAAAATCAGTGATCATAAACCTGATTCTGAAACAAGTAAACTGCAGATACTCAAATTCTTTAACAAAATAGGAGGGTTATTGATCAAAAATATTAACTATATTTCTCTCTCTACAGATGCAAACATTTAAAATCTATCCCCACATTGTCATCAATATGGTCAGTGAAACATGAGTTCAGCATCTGATGTGCAATTTTACTGAAAAGAATCTGAATAGCATACATTTTGTCTGGAAAATATGCATGATCAAAATCAGATTCTTAGTGACTTTAATTACTTTATGAAGGAATACAAATTAATTCATTAGACTACCTCTATAATAAATTCTCTTTCTCATGCCATGCTGAAACTAATTTAATCTCACAGTCATGCGTCACTATTCCATTAGCGAACAGACTCCAATCAATCCTTGATTGATTCATTTATTTTTCTGATAGTATACGTCAATGCAGCTCACTTCCATGCTGAAGTGTCGTCAATGAACCCTGTCCTCTCCAGCCAAAAAATTATAGCCTGTATGCATTAAAGTGATACGGTCTATATTAAAGGTAAATCAACTAAAAATGAAAACAATTGAAATTATTTGCAAGCTATAATTTCAAGGCACATTCGGTTATCCTGTGTCCTGGACAAAAGATTTTGAAGACTCATTAGTATCATTCATAGTTCATATGAACATACAAATCATATCCATTATTAGCATTCAGTTTGAGAGGACTAGAATATGAAAGCAAGGATGTAATGCTGAGGCTTTAAAAGGCATTGGTTAGACTATGCATGGAGCATTGTGAGTAGTTTTGGGCCCATTATTTAAGAAAATATGTGCTGGCATTGGAGAGGATCCTAAGGAGGTTCACGAGAATGATTCTGGGAACGAAAGGGTAAATATATTTGATGGTCCTGGGCCTGTATTCACAGAAGTTTAGAAGAATGATGGGTGATCTTAATGCTACCTATTGAATACTGAAAGGCCTAGAAAGAGTGACGTGGAGAGGATGTTCCCTATAGTAGGGTAGTCCAGCACCCAAGGGCACAGCCTTAGAATAGAGCAACATCCATTTAGGATAGAGAAGAGGAGGAACACGCACAACACGCGGGAGGAACTCAGCAGGTCGGGCAGCAACCTTGAAAATGAACAGTCAACGTTTCGGGCCGAGACCCTTCGTCAGGGCTGAAGAGGGAGGGGGCAAGTGCCCTATAAAGAAGGTGGGGGGAGGGTGGGAAGGAGAAGGCTGGTAGGTTCCAGGTGAAAAACCAGTAAGGGGAAAGATAAAGGGGTGGGGGAGGGGAAGCAGGGAGGGGATAGGCAGGAAAGGTGAAGAAGGAATAGGGGAAGCACAATGGGTAGTAGGAGGAGGTGGAACCATGAGGGAGGTTCCTCCAGCTGCCTATCACCTCCCTCATGGTTCATAGAACATAGAATAGTACAGCACAGTACAGGCCCTTAGGCCCACAATGTTGTGCCGACCTTCAAACCCTGCCTCCTATATAACCCCCCACCTTAAATTCCTCCATATACCTGACTAGTAGTCTCTTAAATTTCACTGTTCCGCCTCCTTCTACTACCCATTGTGCTTCCCCCTATTCCTTCTTCACCTTTCCTCCCTATCCCCTCCCCCACCCCTTGATATTTCCCCTTACTGGTTTTTCACCTGGCACCTGCAAGCCTTCTCCTTCCCACCCTCCTCCCACCTTCTTTATAGGGCCCCTGCCCCCTCCTTCTTCAGTCCTAACAAAGGGTCTTGGCCCAAAACGTTGTCTGTTCATTTCCACAGATGCTGCTCGACCTGCTGAGTTCCTCCAGCGTGTTGTGTGTGTTGCTTTGACCCCAGCATTTGCAGTGTATTTTGTGTTTTAGAGAAGAGGAGGAATTTCTTTAGCAGAGGGTGGTGACTCTGTCAAATTCGTTAGCACAGACAGCTGAGGAAGCCAAGTCATTGGGTATATTTAAAGAGGAGGTTGATAGATTCTTGATTAGTAATGATATCAAAGATTATGGGAGAAGGCAGGAGAGGGATAATATATCAGCCAAGACGGAATGAATCAATAGGACAAATTGCCTTTGCTCCTAGAGGTAATAGTCTGGTATGGACACATGAATCAGTTAAATCGGCCTATAGGTCACTCAGTTCTACTCCACCATTTAATAAAGATGATGACTATTCTGACTAATCTCAGCACTCCATTCTCACAGTAACCTTAATATTTCAATAGTTTGTTATTGCCTGATGTAAAAGGAGTCAGCCTTGAAAGAGATTATACATTTACAGTGAAACACTGCTTAAGTGTATCTGAGCTCCAAATTTTCAACAGAAGCTCAACTGTCAGGACAGTCATGCCCAGAGCCATCTGCTGCATTTTAGCTTTATCTCACTTTATTGTCGCCAAACAATTGATACTAGAGCGTACAATCATCACAGCAATATTTTATTCTGCGCTTCGCACTCCCTGGAGTACAAATGGATAGTAAATAGTAAAATTTAAATTATAAATCATATATAGAAAATAGAAAAGGGAAAGTAAGGTAGTGCAAAAAAAAAGGAGAGGCAGGTCCAGATATTTGGAGGGTATGGCCCAGATCCGTTCAGCAGTCTTATCGCAGTTGGAAAGAAGCTGTTCCCAAATCTGGCTGTACGAGCCTTCAAGCTCCTGAGCCTTCTCCCGGAGGGAAGAGAGACAAAAAGTGTGTTGGTTGGGTGGGTCATGTCCTTGATTATCCTGGCAGCACTGCTCCGACAGCGTGCAGTGTAAAGTGAGTCCAAGGACGGAAGGTTGGCTGCAGGGGATCAGACCTGGGAATTGAATGTACAAGGGTATACGTGCTATCGAAGGGACAGAAAGGTGGGCAGAGGGGGTGGGGTGGCCCTGTTGGTGAGGAATGAGATTCAGTCCCTTGCAAGGGGGGACATAGAATCAGGAGAAGTAGAGTCAGTGTGGATAGAACTGAGGAACAGTAAGGGCAAAAAGACCCTAATAGGTGTTATCTACAGGCCCCCAAACAGTAGCATGGATATTGGGTGCAAGTTGAATAGGGAGTTAACAATGGCATGTGGCAAAGGAAATGACGCAGTAGTTATGGGGGATTTCAACATGCAGGTGAACTGGGAAAATCAGGTTGGTACTGGACCCCAGGATAGGGAGCTTGTAGAGTGTATACGGGATGCATGTTTGGAGCAGCTTGTACGAGAGCCGACCAGGGATAAGGCTATTCTGGATTTAGTGTTGTGCAATGAACAGGATTTGATAAGTGATCTTGAAGTAAAGGAGCCATTAGGAGGTAGTGACCATAATATGGTAAGTTTTTATCTGCAAGTTGAGAAGGATAAGGGCAGATCAGAAGTGTCAGTATTGCAGTTGAACAAAAGAGACTATGGAGCCATGAGGGAAGAGCTGGCCAAAGTTGACTGGTCGGATATCCTAGTAGAAAAGACAGTGGAACAGCAATGGCAGGTATTCTTGGGAATAATGCACAAGGTGCAAAATCGGTTCATCCCCCGGAGAAGGAAGGATTCAAAGGGGGGAAAGTGGCCACAGTGGTTGACAAAGGAAGTCAGAGATAGCATAGCATTAAAAAAGGAGTATTACAGAGCTAAAGTGAGTGGGAAGATGGATGATTGGGAAATTTTTAAGGAATAGAACTTAACTAAAAAGGCAATATGGGGAGAAAAAATGAGGTATGAACGCAAGCTAGCTAGGAATATAAAGGAGGATAGCAAAAGTTTTTTTAGGTATGTGAAGAGAAGGAAGATAGTTAAGAACAATGTTGGGCCCTTGAAGAATGAATTGGAAGAAATTGTTATGGGAAACAGAGAAATGGCAGATGAATTTAATAAGTACTTTGGATCTGTCTTCACTAGGGAAGACACAAGCAATCTTCCAGATGTATGGATGGGCCAAGGACATAGAGTAACAGAGGAACTGAAACAGATTGACATTAGGAAGGAAACGGTGATGAGTAGACTGATGGGACTGAAGGCTAACAAATCCCCAGGTCCAGATGGTCTGCATCCTAGGGTACTAAAGGAGGTGGCTCTGGAAATTGCGGATGCATTGGTGATCATTTTCTAATGTTCCTTAGATTCAGGATCAGTTCCTGAGGATTGGCGAATGGCTAATGTTATCCCACTTTTTAAAGATGAAATAGCGGCATATCTTGATAGCAGTGATAGGATTGGGCCAAGCCAGCATGGATTTACCAAGGGAAAATCATGCTTGACTAATCTATTGGAGTTTTTCGAGGACGTAACCAGGAAGATAGACGCGGGAGATCCAGTGGATGTGGTGTACCTTGACTTTCAGAAGGCATTTGATAAGGTACCATATAAGAGATTGGTGGGTAAAATCAGAGCTCATGGCATTGGGGGGAGGATATTGACATGGATAGAAATTTGGTTGGCAGATAGAAAGCAAAGGGTGGCAGTGAATGGGTGTTTCTTGGAATGGCAGGTGGTGACTAGTGGGATGCCACAGGGCTCGGTATTGGGACTACAGCTGCTTACGATTTACGTCAATGATTTAGAGGAAGGCATTGTGAATAACATCAGCAAGTTTGCTGATGATACTAAGCTGGGTGGCAGTGTGACATGTGATGAGGATGTTAGAAGAATTCAAGGTGACTTAGATAGGCTGGGTGAGTGGGCAGAAACTTGGCAGATGACGTTTAATATGAATAAGTGTGAGGTTATTCACTTTGGGAGCAAGAACAGGAAGGCAGATTATTATCTGAACAGTGTGGAGTTAGGTAAGGGTGAAATACAAAGAGATCTAGGAGTATTTGTTCATCAGTCTCTGAAGGTGAATAAGCAAGTGCAGAAGGCTAATGGAATGTTGGCCTTTATTACAAAGGGAATTGAGTACAAGAGCAAGGAAATCCTTTTGCATTTGTACAGGGCCCTGGTGAGACCACACCTGGAGTATTGTGTGCAGTTTTGGTCTCCAGGGTTAAGGAAGGACATCCTGGCTGTGGAGGAGGTGCAGCGTAGGTTCACTAGGTTAATTCCTGGAATGTCCGGACTGTCTTACGTAGAGAGGTTAGAGAGACTGGGCTTGTACACGCTGGAATTAAGGAGATTGAGGGGGGATCTGATTGAGACCTATAAGATTATTAAGGGATTGGACAAGATAGAGGCAGGAAATATGTTCCAGATGCTGGGAGAGTCCAGTACCAGAGGGCATGGTTTAAGAATAAGGGGTAGGTCATTTAGGACAGAGTTGAGGAGGAACTTCTTCTCCCAGAGAGTTGTGGAGGTGTGGAACGCGTTGCCTTAGAAGGCAGTGGAGGCCAATTCTCTGGATGCTTTCAAGAAGGAGCTAGATAGGTATCTTATGGATAGGGGAATCAAGGGTTATGGGGACAAGGCAGGAACTGGGTATTGATAGTAGATGATCAGCCATGATCTCCGAATGGCGGTGCAGGCTCGAAGGGCTGAATGGTCTACTTCTGCACCTATTGTCTATTGTCTATTGTCTATAAGATTGGTTCGTGTGATATGCTGGGTTGCGTTCACGATCTTCTGCAGCTTCTTCCAGTCTTGGACAGGACAACTTCCATACCAGGTTGTGGTGCACCCTAGAAGAATGCTTTCTGCGGTGCATCTATAAAAATTAGTGAGGGTTTTAGGGAACAGGCCAAATTTCTTTAGTTTTCTCAGGAAGTAAAGGTGCTGGTGGGCCTTCTTGGCAGTGGACTCTGCTTGGTTTGACCAAGTCAGGTCATTTGTGATATTGACCCCAAGGAACTTAAAGCTTTTGACCTGTTCCACTTGTGCACCACTGATGTAAATGGGGTCGTGCAGTCCGCTACTCCCTCTGAAGTCACCAACCAATTCCTTCGTCTTGCTGACATTGAGGGAGAGGTTATTGTCTTCACACAACGCCACCAGGTTCTTAATTTCCTCTCTGTACTCAAACTCATCATTACCTGAGATATGGCCTACAATTGGTGTGTCATCAGCAAACTGATATATTGAGTTTGATGGAAACTTGGCTACACAATCATGGGTGTACAGTGAGTACAGCAGGGGGCTGAATACACAGCCTTGTGGGGCACCGGTGCTCAGAGTGATTGTAGAGAAGAGCTTGTCCCCTATTTTTACAGCCTGGGTCCTGCCTGTGAGGAATTTGAAGATCCAGCTGCAGATCTGAGTGCTAAGGCCCAAGTTCCGGAGCTTAGGAAACAGTTTATTTGAAATGATGGTATTAAAGGCAGAGCTGTAGTCAATGAAAAGGAGCCTTATATATGCGTCTTTATTCTCCAGGTGTTCTAAGGAAGAATGTAAGGCCAGAGAGATGGCATCTGCCATTAACCCGTTGCTCTGGTCGGCGAATTGCAAAGCGTCGAGGTTGACCGGTAGGCTGTGGTTGATGTGTGCCATAACCAATCGCTCGAAGCACTTCATAGCAATTGATGTCAGAGCCACTGATCGATAGTCATTCAGGCATGCTACCTTGCTCTTCTTCATCACCGGGATTATTGTTGACTTCTTAAAACACGAGGGGATCTTAGACTGTAGCAAGGAGCAGTTGAAGATGTCAGCAAACACTCCAGCTAGCTTGCTTGCATAGGCCCAGAGAACCCGTCCCAGGATGCCATCTGTGCCCGTCGCCTTCCTTGGATTTATCTTCAGGAAGGCCCTTCTACAGTCCTCCTCAGTGATGATGAATCTCGATGCCACCAGGTCTGGTTCATCCGGAGGGAGCAGGTCTCTCCTCTTCTGTTCGAATCTTGCGTAGAATGTGTTAAGTTCATCAAGAAGAGAAGTGCTACATTTATTGATATTCCCAGCCTTTTCTTTGCACCCAGTGATCTCATTTAGACCCTGCAGTAGTCTACCAGCATCCCTCTGGTTAGCCTGGGCTTCCAACTCGGCTCGATATTGCCTCTTAGCACCCTTAATGGCTTTCCTGAGTTCACGCCTGGATTCTGTGTAGCAACTGGTATCCCCAGACCTAAAAGCCACAGCTCTAGCCTTCAAAAGGGACTGGACCACATAATTCATCCAAGATTTCCAGTTAGGGAATGTCCGGATCGTCTTGTGAGACACACAGTCCTCTGTGCATTTCCAGATATAGTCCGTGACAGCTGAGGCATACTCATCGAGGTTAGCTGCTGAGTCCTTGAATACTAACCGGTCCACCGATTCAAAGCAGTCACGGAGGACCTCATCCGTTTCCTCCGTCCAGTGAGACACCACTTTTGACACCGTGACCTCCCACTTCAGTTTCTGTTTGTAAGCCGGGTGGAGGAGTACGGCCTGATGGTCCGATTTTCTGATGTGAGGTCGTGGGATGGAACGGTAGGCATCCTTGACTGCTGTGTAGCAGTGGTCAAGTATATTTGGGTCTCTAGTGGGGCAGGAGACATGTTGGTATAACTTTGGCAGCGTCTTTCTGAGGTTGGCCTGGTTAAAGTCCCCAGCTGTAATGAACAAAGCCTCCGGATACCTGGTCACAAGTACACTGATTTTGGCATACAGTATGTTCAGAGCACACTCCACGTCTGCCTGGCAGGGGGCCGGGGGGAATGTAGACCACTACCAGTGTGACCGAGGTGAATTTCCGTGGCAGCTAGTAGGGACGACACTTCACCGACAGGTGTTCCAGGTCTGGGCTGCAGGAGCTTGTCAGTGCCACTGTGTCCGGGCACCACCCAGTGTTGATCAGTAGGCAGACGCCATCTCCCCTCGTCTTGCCCGAAGACGCCATGCAGTCCATCTGATGGATCGAAAATCCCTCCGGTCGGATGGCACATTCGGGGGTGGCAGGGGAGAGCCAGGTCTTGGTGAAACAGAATACACAGCAGTTTTGCATCTCCCTGCAGTAGGTGAGTCTCCCTTTAAGATCATTCACCTTGTTCTTTATGGCTTTCACATTAGCTAGTAGGATAGTGGGCATAGAGACCCTGAAGCCCCCCCAGCTTCAATCTGACCAGCAACCCCGCTCTTTTCCCACACTTCCTTGGCAAAGCGTGCATCTTTCCAGGTTTCCATCGATGCAGTGTGTTTTTGGCAGCTCTTTGAGGTTGGTGGATGCATCCCGCGTGGATCGACCGGCGGGTCGCGTCGTCGGGCGCTCCGGGTTGGGCCGAGTGACAGGGGAGGCTCCGCTGCCACTTCCAGCTGCCGGGGGATCGGGCTGTTGATTGGATCGGGCCCTGAAGTCGACACTTAATCCCAGAGGGCCGGGCTCTTGGCTGAAACAAGTCCGTGAGCTGAGTCACGGTTGCAGAGGCCTCCACTCCAGCCGAGCCTCGGGCTCGATTTCCAAGGTCAGTGGCGCAGGCCTCACTTCCGGCAGCTGTGGATGGCCACCAATGGGACTTTATGGTGGTCACTCTGGGGAAGCGTCTGGGGCACCTTGAGGTCTCCACCGTCACTTCTGTGTGGTCGCCTGCTCCGGAGAGGTGCTGGTCAGAATGGGCTGCAGCTCCAAGCGCTCTGGCATGGTAACAGGCCGTGGGTCTCCAGGAATGTGGTGGACCTCAGACCAGGACTCGTTGGTCGGGTCCAGGTTCTGTCCGGAGTTGAAGAAGAAATTCTGGCTCGGTGATCTCCAGCTGGGTCAGTAGCTTCGCCAGGGCGTTGCTGATATTGCTAGATGTAGCAGATTGGAGGTTTAGAAGGGTTTCTCAGGTATAGGATAGTGTAGAGGGCAGTTTGCTTGGGAGAGCAGGTGCAGAGTCACCAGATACCGGCGCCGTCTTGAAACTCGACAGAAACTGTCGTTTTATTATACAGGTTGTTCTTGTTTTTTGAGCTCTTTAATTATCAAGATCATAGCAACCCTTCAATATGCATTCACACTCGGTAACCACTTTATTAGGTACACCTGTACACTGACTCGTTAATGCAAGTACCTAATCAGTCAATCATGTAGCAGCAATTCAATACATAAAAGCATCCAGCTGTGATCAAGAGGTTCAGTTATTGTTCAGAACAAGTATTGGAATGAGGCTGAAATCTCTTTTGAGATTGACTGGCATAGGCATAGGCGGAGGCGCTTCATGATGGCGCTAAATTGCTTCTCCTTTACATTCATCTCCGAACAGCTTACTTTCTACCTCTGATGTCTCTCCCTTTCCCTTTCAGGGTGCATGGGGTTCTGTTGAAGACCCTGACCTGCAGTTACACTCATGCTTTGGTTCTTTGCGCTGCTGGGACTCACATCGAGGTCTCATGATCGGTCGCTTTTCAATATCCCAAGGACACAGTCTAGAAGACATGCACGCCTTTGGCTTTCTGAAATAGCACGGTCCTGTGGACAGGCTTATTCTAGGCCAGTGCTGCCAACTGAAGCACCACAGGAGAGAACAGAACATCAGGAAAAGTGGATCAGCTGTTGGAGGCTGTGTACTCAGTGAGTCGTGCCCCCTCTCTCACTCTCGTCAGTGGGTTTGATGCCCATTCTCGAGTCACAGGACTTGGGAAGCAAAGCGGTGTGACAAACTTTTAACACCATAAATCAAGTTGCTCTGCTATGTCTCCCCTCTTATTGTGGAAGGGGATACCTCTTTCTCCCATTATAAGGGAGAGAGCGCCTGTGGTATGTCAAATTGTTGGGTGAATAATTAGTTTGTATTGTACTGCAGATCATGGTCTTTCTTGGGGAGCCTTGATATTGCTTGCTTCGTGGGTCGTGGGTGCTGATACTTTTATGCGGAAGTAAGTGGGGATGGGGGAGTGTCAATGCTTTGCTACTGCTTGTGTGTGGGAGGACAGAGTTAGGGGAGAGCTTTGGGGGTTTTAACATTTTAACTGTCATTCATTCTTCAAGGCATTCCTCTGTTTTCGTGGATGTCTGCAAAGAAAAAGAATTTCAGGATGTATATTGTATACACTTCTCTAATATTAAATGGAACATTGAACATTGAAATGTAATCTAAGTGACTGACTGTGGACTGATTGCCAGACAGAATGGTTTGAGTACCTCGGGAAATGCTGGTCTCCTGGGAATTTCGCACTTAACAGTCTCTAGAGTTTACAGAGAATGGTGTGTAAGATAAAGAAAAATTCCAGAGAGGCAGTTCTGTGGGCAAAAATGCCTTGTCCATGAGAGATGTCAGAGGAGAATGGCCAGACTGGTTCAAGCTGACAGGAAGGCAACAGTAATTCAGATGCCATGCGTTGCAACAGTGGTGTGCAAAAGAGCACATCACATCGAACCTTGAAGTGGATGGGCTGCAGCAGAAGACCAACAACATACACTCAGCGGCCACTTTATTGGGTACAGCAGGTATCAAATAAAGTGGCCTTTTTGAGAAGAATGAACAAGAGGAAAGCAAGTAATAGAGAAAGAGTGAGGAATATCTGTTACATACAATTACTACGCCTCAGTAACATAATATTATGCTGAGGGACAAACCACATGCCTCACATGGAGAATCTATGTAAATTGAATCAAAGAAATGAACCAGTTTGATCTTTTAAGCAAATTACACTCAACACTACAAATGAACTACACCTTTGTTTTTAAACATATCCTACTGGCAATTGATTACAAATGCAGAGGTAACTCAAGCCCACACCATCCAGGCCATGCTCTCTTCTCACTGCTGCTATCGACAAGGAGGGACAAGAGTATGAGGTCCAACAGCACTAGGTTCAGGAACAGTTATTATCCTTCAACCATCAGTTTCCTGAATCAATGTGGATAACTGCATTCACCTCAGCACTGAACTGCTCCAGACTCACTTTTAAGGATTCTACAACTCAGGTTCAAAATTTTATCTATATCTATTTATTTATTATTAGTATTTTTTGTAATTGCATAGTCTTTTCTTGTGCAAATAGTTGTTTGTCAGTTTTGCTGTGCAGTTTGTAATTGAATCTATTTTGTAGTTTTGTATCTACTGTGAATGCCTGCAAGATAATGAATCTGAGAGTAGTATATGGTGACAAATACATATTTTGATTTTAAAAAATTACTTTGAATTTTGAGGTATCAGTGTTCCTATGTCCTGAGAGCTATATTTCAAAGACAATATGCTGATTATTTTTCCAATAAGTTGACAACGGTAGATTGCAAAGATTTATGTCTCCAAGCATCTTCAGTAAACAAAACCATTAGCACAAGAGGAAAACATGCCCTTGGTGACCAGACAGTGCCAATTGTTATTGTTCACCTGGACGCCGTGTCTAAATCTTCAATATTAACTCCCGTATTACTGGCAGGAGAAGATTGGAGTTAATAGAATTAAACCCTGAATAATGCAACTTACAAGCTCTGTTCTGTGCACATTATTTGGGCAGGATCTCCGTAACCCCAGTCTTACTTGGTGCTTTGGTCATCTGGATATACCAGTCCTCCTTTCCCATAGGTTTGGCAGCCAAGGGCTTCAGATGGAAATACAAAAGTGTACCAATTATTGTTTCACTTTGACATGATGGCATTGGAAAGGATCCAAAAGATAGCCACAAGAATGATCACAGACATTAAAGAATAATGTATGATGAGCGCTCTGGGCCTGTACTTGTTGGAGTTTAGAAGAATGAGGGGTGATCATGTTGAAGGTGATTGAATATATAAAAGCCTCGACAGAGTGGAGGTGGAAGGACATTACCTACAGTGGGGGAGCTGAGGACCAGAAGGAACAGCCTCAGAATAGAAGGAAGCCTTAGAGCAGAGATCAGAAGGAACTTATTTATCCAAAGGGTGGTGAATCTGTGGAATGAGAACATACAGTAGAGCACAGGAACAGGGCACTCAACCCACAATGTTGTGCCAGACTGGCCAAAAAAAGCAAATCAATAACACCCAAACACTAATCCCTCCTACTTATAACATGTCCACATCCCTACATCCATGTCCCTATTCAAACATCTCTTAAAAGTCATTAATATATTTGCCTCCACCACCATATCAGGCAGTGCATTCCATGCAACCACAAGTCTGAGTAAAAAACTTCATCCTCACCTCCCTCTTGGACCTACCCTCTCTCACCTGCCAAACAGATACTCTGGGTCCACTATCTATGTTTCTCTTAACATTGTAAAGCTCTATCAGATATCCCCTCAGCCTCTGATGCTCCAGAGAAAACAACCCAAGTTTATCCGGCCTCTCATGACAGCACATGCCCTCTAAACCAGGCAGCATCCCGGTAAACTTCTTCTGCACCCTCTCCAAAGACTCAACATCCTTCCTATAGTGGGCTGACCAAAAATGTACACAGTACTCCAGATGTGGTCTAACAGAGCTTTATAAATTTGCAACATAACCTCCTGACTTTTCTCCTCTTGACTAATAAAAGCAAGCATTCCATAAGTATTCTTGACCACCATATCGACCCGTGTAGCCACTTTCAAGGAGCTATGAATTTGGATACCAAGATCTCTGTGGTCAGTACTGTCTAATTACATTTGCCCAACCAAAGTGCAATACCTCACACTTATCTGGGTTAAAATCTGTCTGCCATTTCTCAGCCCGTATCTGCAACTGATCTATATCACGCTTTATTCTTTGCCAGCCTCCACACTGTCCACAACTGCACCAATCTTGGTATCATCTGCAAATTTAGAAACCCACCCATCTATATTTTCATCCAGTTTATTTATATACATTACCAACAGCAGAGGTTCCAGCCCAGATCCTTGTGGAAATCTACTAATTACAGACCTCCAGCTTGAATACTGTAACTCCCTTCAGCCACTACCCTCTGCCTTCTATGCTCAAGCTAGTTCTGAATCCAAACAATCAATTTGTTATAGATCCTTTGCATCTAAATCTTCTGAATTAGCCTCTCACGAGGGACTTTGTCAAACACTTTGCTAAAATCCATGTAGACAATATCCACTGCCCTACTCTCATCAATCTCTCTCATCACCTTGTCAAAAATCTCAATCAAGTTGGTATCAAATGACTTGCCCTGCACAAAGCCATCCTGCTCTCCCTAATTAGGCCATGGATCATATATCCCATCCCGAAAAATTTTCCCCAGCAATTTCCCTCCAAATGATGTGAGACTCACTGGTCTATAGTTCCCAGGATTTTCCCTTGATCCCCTCTTAAAGCGGGACACAACAGTAGCCACTCTCCAGGTTGTCGCCTGTGGCGGGAGAGGACACAAAGATACCAGTCAAGGGGCCAGCGATCTTATCTCTTATCTCTTACCTCCTTCACTAACCTGGAGTAAATTCCATTAGACCATGCGGACTTAATGCCTTTAATACTCATTAGGAGGTCCAACGTTTCCTCCTCCTTGACCTCTAAATGTGCTGATGTATTTATACACTCAGCACTGATCTCCTGTTCCTCCACATCCTTTTCCTTGGTAAATACTGAAGCAAAGTACTCATTAAGTACCTCACTCACATTCTCTATATCCAGGCAAATGTTGCCCCCTTTATCCCACCATCTCCCTAGTTATTCTTTTACTCTTAATGGATGTATAGAATGCCTCAGGATTCACCTTAATCCTACCTGCCAAGGACTTTTCATGGCCCCTCATGGCTTTTCTAATTCCCTTCTTTAGTTCTTTTCTGGCTTCTTTATTCTCCTCATGTGCTTCGTTTGATCTTAACTTCTGAAGCTTTACATACTTTTCCTTTATCTTCTTCACTAAATTCATCCAAGGTTCTCTTAATTTTCCATCCCTGTCCTTCTTTTTAACAGGAACATATCTTTCCTGTACTCTGCGCAATTGATCTTTAAACACCCCCCACATCTCTAATGTGGACTTGCCAGAAAAATGGTGTTCCCAATTAACGCTTACTAGTTTCTGCCTAATCATCTACATCATCATGAGCTTTGACTGCCCTGGCCTATACACTCCTGTTTCGGGTCAAGTGGATCAAATCATTGGCATTCATTTCTAGTTCTCTGGCTGCTGTCCCCATCATCATTTGTCTTTGCTTACCTTTTACATTCTTCCCTTCAATCTTTCCCATAATTACTGTGCATTCTAACTCCTTTCCTAATCACATGTCCAATGAAGTTACGTTGCCTTTTCATGATCTCATACATTATTTCTCTTTTTGTGCTTGCTCTGTTCATGATATCCTCGTTAGATGTTCATTTCGTCCATGATACTCTTTGCATCCTCCTCTAAAACCACATCTCTGCTCCTTCAATTCGTTTCCTCATGTTACTAGATATTGTCCAATATTCTGATCCATATAACATAACTGAATAAACGTAACATTTCAGTACTCTGAGGCGGGTTGTCATGCCCAGTTTAGTGTTGGTCAGTATACTCTTCATTCTCATAAAGGTGTCTTTTGCCCTCCCTATTCTTCTTTTGATTTCCATTTTGCACCTGCCATCTGATGTCACCCAGCTTCCTAAGTAGCAAAGTTCTGTACTTGTTTAATGTCTTTCCCGTTTATTTTCAGCCTGCAGATAGGATTCTCCTTTTTGGATATCACCATACATTCTGTTTTTTTGCAATTGATAGATCAACCCATTTTTGCTCTTCAAAAACTATATCAATTAAGTTTTGTAGTTCTTCCTCCAGACTTGCAATTAACACAGTGTTCTCCGCATATCTGAAATTATAGATTTTTCACCGCCAACTTTGATTCCCAAGATGTCTCTTATTTTTTGTAATATTGTTTCACTGTACACATTAAACAAATCAGGGGAGCAAACACACCCTTGTCTTATGCCTCTCTTGATTTTCGTAAACTGACTCACTTCTCCATCTATTCTTACAGCGGCAGTTTGTTCCCAGTACAGATTTCTGATTAGGCGGAGGTCTTTCGAATCTAGATCTAGAGTTTCCTGTAATATTTTAACTAACTTATTGTGCTTCACTTTATCAAATGCTTTTGTGTAGTCGATAAAACAAACAAATCTCTTTGCGTTGAATAGCTCGTTCTGATAGTATCCTTAACATCAATATCACGTTTCTTGTACTTCTGTCTTTCACAAAACCACATTGTTCTTTGCCTATTTCAGCTTGTATCTTATTTTTAGCTCTTGTCATCAAAATTCTTAGAAGTATCTTTGTGATATGACTCATTAAACTTATGGTCCTATGTAATTCGCATTCCATTGCTCCAGGTTTCTTAGGAAGAGTGATAAATACTGATTTTTTCTTCTCTTCTGGTATTATTCCAGTCTCATAGATGTCATTGATTAAATCAGTAAGTTTTTCAATTCCATAATCTTCAAGGGCGATAATTTGTTCTATTACTAATTCATCAGGACCTGCTGCCTTTCCTTTCTTCATCTTATTTATTGTATTATGAACTTCAGATTTTAAAATACTTGGATCTTCAATGTTCTTCTTAATTTCTGGTTTTTCGCCTTGATCATCTTCAAATAATTCCTGAATATACTCAGTCCATCTGTTCATAATCTCATCTTTTTCCATGATAATGGGACTGTCCTTTGCTTTCAAACATCCACCTGAAGAACAGAGGAGCTTTTTACCAGTGATATTCTTGATTTGTTGATGTAACCTTTTTTATCAGTAATAGGGATTCTTTCTAGTTGCTCACATTCCTAGTTTAACCATTCTTCTTTGGCTTTTTGATATAAGCTTTTAACTTTTTTATCTAAGGAATTATATTCCATAGGATTTGCTTTCTTCAGTCTTCTTTCTTCCATTAGATTTTCGATTTCGTCTGTCATCCATTTATTCTTTGTGCTTTTTTCTTTTTTGGAAATCATTGACTTTGCTGATTCTACCAAGGCATCCTTCAGAGAGTTAAATTTCATTTCTACATGATTGTTATCATCGTCAACAGATTCTATTTCTAGACTTTGAAATCTATTCCTTATTTCAAATGTAAATTTTTGTCTTAAGTTTTCTTCTTTAATTAATTGCGAGTAGTCAAGGGATTGTTCAGGTTTTTGCTTCTTTAGTTTTTTAAGTTTTACTTTTACATGATATATTACTGGGTTATGGTCACTATTACAGTCTGCACCTGGATAAGTTTTGCATTGAATTTCTAAATCTTTGGTTTATAGTAATAAAGTACAGAAAATATGGCAGCGAATCTCCCCTCTAAGCTCCCTCAGTAATAACCAATACATTTCAGCTCTGCTAACTGCTAGATAAACATTGTCCCGGACACCAGCAATGCGTGTCTATAAAGTTGTTCAAAGGGTTTAAGAGACACAATCAATCATTCGTCTGAAAGGTGACCCCTCCATCTCTATAGGTCTAGACTTTGTAAGCTATTGGGAATGGGTTTTGAAGCTACACCATGACTGGACAGATTCCCAGCAGTGGCACTGAGGACCTACACTCAAGAAATTTCCACACTCACAGCAAAGGTGTTTCTCTGCAGTTACTCAAAAATGTAACTCTGCCACAGATGGTCCCAAGCCTGGCTGTGAAAGGAAGAGGGTTGAACATAGAGCTAGTAACACAGTCCCATAAAAATCCGGTGCTACAGAAATGCCAAAAGCAAAATTAAGGGCCTCCTCCTTAGGAGAGGAAGGATACACCAAGAAGATAGTGTAACCCAGGTTAATTAAACCCAAAGATGTAATGTTATAAAGCTCCATCTGCGGAGGGATGAAAAAATGCCAACCCACCCTTCTACCCCCACATCCAGGTCATTAATAAAAATCACGAAAAGTAGAGGTCCCAGAACCGATCCTTGTGGGACACCACCAGTCACAACCCTCCAATCCAAATGTACTCCCTCCAACATGACCCTCTGCTTTCTGCAGGTGATCCAATTCTTTTTTTTTAGAATAGTACAGCACCATTACAGGCCCTTGGGCCTACAATGTTGTGTCAAACCACAAACCCTGCCTCCCATATAACCCCCCAACTTAAATTCCTCCATACACCTGTCTAGTAGTCTCTTAAACTTCACTAGTGTGTCTGCCTCCACCACTGACTCAGGCAGTGCATTCCACACATCAACCACTCTCTGAGTAAAAAACCTTCCTCTAATATCCCCCTTGAACTTCCCACCCCGTACCTTAAAGCCATGTCCTCTTGTATTGAGCAGTGGTGCCCTAGGGAAGAGGCACTGGCTATCCATTCTACCTATTCCTCTTATTATCTCGTACATCTCTATCATGTCTCCTCTCATCCTCCTTCTCTCCAAAGAGTAAAGCCTTAGCTCCCTTAATCTCTGATCATAATGCATACTCTCTAAACCAGGCAGCATCCTGGTAAATCTCCTCTGTACCCTTTCCAATGCTTCCTCACCCTTCCTATAGTGAGGCGACCAGAACTGGACACAGTACTCCAAGTGTGGCCTAACCAGAGTTTTATAGAGCTGCATCATTACCTCATGACTCATAAACTCTATCCCTCGACTTATGAAAGCTAACACCCCATAAGCTTTCTTAACTACCCTATCTACCTGTGAGGCAACTTTCAGGGATCTATGGACATGGACCCCCAAATCCCTCTGCTTCTCCACACTACCAAGTATCCTGCCATTTACTTCGTACTCTGCCTTGGAGTTTGTCCTTCCAAAGTGTACCACCTCACACTTCCCCGGGTTGAACTCCATCTGTCACTTCTCAGCCCACTTCTGCATCCTTTCTGCAATCTTCGACAATCCTCTACACTATCTACAACACCACCAACCTTTGTGTCGTCTGCAAACTTGCCAACCCAGCCTTCTACCCCCACATCCAGGTCGTTAATAATAAATCACGAAAAGTAGAGGTCCCAGATCAGATCCTTATGAGACACCACTAGTCACAATCCTCCAATCTGAATGTACTCCCTCCACCACGACCCTCTGCCTTCTGCAGGCAAGCCAATTCTGAATCCACCTCGCTGAACTTCTCTGGATCCCATGCCTTCTGACTTTCTGAATAAGCCTACTGTGTGGAACCTTGTCAAATGCCTTACTGAAATCCATATAGATCACATCCACTGCACTACCCTCATCTATATGCCTAGTCACCTCCTCAAAGATCTCTATCAGTCTTGTTAGACATGATCTGCCCTTCACAAAGCCATGCTGATTGTCCCTGATCACCCATGATTCTCCGAACGCCCATCGATCCTACCTCTAAGAACCTTTTTCAACAGCTTTCCCACCACAGACGTAAGGCTCACTGGTCTATAATTACTTTGACTATCCCTACTACCTTTTTTGAACAAGGAGACAACATTCGCCTCCCTCCAATCCTCCAGTACCATTCCCATGGACAACGAGGACATAAAGATCCTAGCCAGAGGCTCAGCAATCTCTTCCCTCGCCTCATGGAGCAGCCTGGGGAATATTCCATCAGGCCCTGGGGACTTATCCATCCTAATGTATTTTAAGAACTCCAACACCTCCTCTCCCTTAATATCAACATGCTCCAGAACATCAACCTCACTCATATTGTCCTCACCTTCATCAAGTTCCCTCGCATTGGTGAATACCGAAGAGAAGTATTCATTGAGGACCTCGTTCACTTCCACGGCCTTCAGGCACATCTGTCCACCTTTATCTCTAATCGGTCCTACCTTCACTCCTGTCATCATTTTGTTCTTCACATAATTGAAGAATGCCTTGGGGTTTTCCTTTACCCTACTCGCCAAGGCCATCTCATGTCCCCTTTCTGCTCTCCTCAACCCCTTCTTAAGCTCCTTTCTTGTTACCCTATATTCCTCAATAGACCCATCTGATCTTTGCTTCCTAAACCTCATGTATGCTGCCTTCTTCCATCTGACTAGATTTTCCACCTCACTTGTCACCCATGGTTCCTTCACCCTACCATTCTTTATCTTCCTCACCGGGACAAATTTATCCCTAACATCCAGCAAGAGACCCTTAAACATTGACCACATGTCCATAGTACATTTCCCTGCAAACACATCATCCCAATTCACACCCGCAAGTTCCAGCCTTATAGCCTCATAACTTGCCCTTCCCCAATTAAAAAATTTCCTGTCCTCTCTGATTCTATACTTTTCCATGATCATGTTAAAGGCCAGGGTGCGGTGATCACTATCTCC